>NC_034611.1:3759694-3795757 GCF_900095145.1 Mus pahari | reverse complement strand
GGACCTCCCCACTTGATCACTAATTGAGAAAATGTCATACAGCTGGATCTTGGGGAGGCATTTCCCCAACTGAAGCTCCTTTCTCTATGATAACTCCAGCTTGTGTCAAGTTGACACAAATCTAGCCAGTATAAATGTTGATTGCCTGTCCAACATGAAGGCTGTAAGTAGGGACTGTCTCCTTTGGCACTGAGAGCTTATATCCATGTAAAGGTTGTACATCCTTTAATCCAAATTCATGCCAGGTATGTTTTAGATTCTGGATGTTGTTTTCAGATTTTGGAAAAATTACATGCATCTAAATAATGAGATCTTATAGATGAGATTTTATTTATATTTCATGTATTCCTTATATACATAAATCAAAGATTATTTCATGCAATATTTTAAGGTAATTTTGTATACAAATTAAGACTTTAGGGTCTCTGGAATTTTCTACCTAAAGGGGACATCATCTGAGGAATGCCTCTACCAAACTGGCCAGTGGGCTTGTCTGTGAGCTACTTTCTTAATTACCAACTGTTGAAGGAGAACCTAGCCAACCATGGGTGGTACCAAGTTTTGGTCGATCGGGTTGGGCTGTTTAAGAAAGGTAGTTAGGCAGAAGCAGGCAGAAGCAAATCAGTTCATGATGTTCTTCCATGGTCTCTGTCTCAGTTCCTGCCCCCAAGTCCCTGCCATGGCTTTCCTTAGTGATAAATTCTACCATGCAAGCCAAATAAACGCTATCCTCCCCAAGGTGGTTTTGGTCAGTGATTTATCATGTCAACAGAAAGCAAAATAGAGTGAGACTTAAGGCCTAGCTTACTCCGAGCTACGGTTCAGTCAAGGATGTGGCTATAAAGCTCTTTGTCATTTTCTATTTTGGGCTTTGGACTTTAATTCATTGCTGTATCTTCAATGCCTGGGTAGTAAGTAGCATAGATTAAGCTCTGGGTAAATACTGGTTGAATGAATAAACACATTTCTCTTTTCTATATAAAGTGAAGAGCTCTGGTTGGGAGGAACAAGATTACCCACTTTATATAAAGGGGTAGTCAGCATATGATGACATCTAGCCTTGATGTGATGACTAGCTCATTGAGTCCCTGGCATTTCCAAGGATAATGCCCTCAGAAGTATTTCCTCAGAAATGAAACTTATAAGCAAATAATGGCATTATAAAGTCACATGGAAACTTACTGAGCATGCTCTGTATGAGGAAGACTGGTCTACAAGTGTAGTTCACACGTAAGGATAAGGAGGTGTATCAGGAACGTATGTAAAGCAAACTATGCAGAGAGGAGCAGGGCCTGCAGGATGAACAGGGGGAAAGTACGGAATGGAAACAGGACTATCAATGTTTGGTTTGAGGACCATAAAGATGACTATAACAGACCAATAACTGAAAGTTGGGTAAACAAGACAGAGTGTTGATATCACTGGGCTTATAGTTTTAGTCGGGAGACAGACGTCTGTGGTAGGTCTTGGTAGAAATAAGTGTGGCAGTCTGGAGCAATCATGCTCCTGTGTTATCTGTGTCTGAAATAGGACAGTTTCTAAATCAGCTCCAGGTCTCACTTTGGAGCTCACAGGGAATGGCGAAGCTTGGTCCAAATTAGACTAGAAACGGATAGCTGCATTTGGCAAGACTCAGACAGTAGCAGGTCCATTGGTTGACAGGGATAAATGGTCACTGAAAGCAGGAAGAATTATGTCTGTGGGTCTTTGGGAATCCTGTGTAGATGAACAGACTCATATCAGTGGTGATTGTTCTAGTGATTCAGGGATACAGGATTCCAAAGTATGGGGTGTATAATGGTGAATTTTTCAGTAGAAATCTTAAGTTCTCTCAAATGATGAGTTTTGTATAACTCAAAGGTTTACCGAGAGAATCCTTCCAGAACGGAACATCTACCTCCCTTTCGCTTCCTGTTTCTGGCAACCAACTCTATGTCTGTGGTTATAGTTTTCATATTTCTTGGGTCATATCACACCCATTATAGAGATTGGGAACACACACAGTGGAAGAAAGCCACACTGCCCCAGTGGCCTGCTGGCTGAATTTACTGAGATTCAGGGGGAACTCAAACTGTGGGTTTTTATACTTGCCCCAGATAAATCTTAGATGATTCAAGGTGGACCATTTTAAAAACTGAAGCAACCATGTTGCTGCTCTTTTGCTAAGGTAAGCATAACTGTATCCCACAGATGACAGGAAGGATAGAGCTTCCTCAACTGGATCAGTTTGTGTGTGATGGAAAAGCAGTGAATGATACAGCCCCAGTGAGAGGGACATAGGGTGTGGAGCAGTACAAGATCGTGTCGAGCAGCAGGCATGGAGGGTAAACACTGCCTGAGACTGTTGGCCGAGTAGCTGTCACAACATAGTCCTCTTTCTGAACTATAGGTGCATTTCTAAGGGGAACATACGTCCACATCTTTTAGGACAGAGGATTGAAAAGAAATGTATTTGACAATAATCTTGATGGTACCAGGTACAAGCTCCAGTCTATTTCCCAAGTCTTGCTTCTATCCCCATTCCTCATCTGAGATACAGCTGAGGGACTCTAATCCACTTGTCTGCACTGTTTGTCCATAGCCAGTTTGAGGAAGCTGCATCTGTAGTGATGCCTTACATGTTTCTCTGACACTTGTCACTTGTGTTTCAGATACCTCATTGCTCTAAGTTTTCCTAGAGTTAGGAGAGGATTTACTAGGTGGATCCCTCAGGTTTGCCATGAACCTGGGATCTTTTGGGGGTCTTGCTTCTTTCCCATGTCAGCATCCTGGCAGGTTCGTTCCTTTTTTACTGTCTCATGTCTGGAAGCTTTGGAGATGGGAGTGAATATCTCTTTCAAGGCCAAAGCGAACAAGCGAGAAGCAGCTAACAAGGAGTGTCATTGCAAGGCCAAGGGGACTGCAAAGTTGGGGGTTGTTTTTTAGTATCATGTACTGTTCCAGGGAGATGGTAAGAGAAAGAAAAAAAATCAACCAGCGCCTGCCTGGGGCTCCATAGTTTGCCTTTTACTTTCTGTATTTTCCTATCTGAGTCTGAAAAGCAGAAGACCCGAACAATTGTCAACAGATATCCTGGTTAATCTGCTCAATCCATGAATTCAGTCAGCATGCAAATCGCCATCCCAGGGTGGTTCCAGAAGGCTGCTAAAACAAACAAACAAACAAACAAACAAACAAACAAACAAACCAAAACAAAGAACAAAACCCCAAACAAAACAAAACAAAAAGGAAAATAAAACCAAAAACCCCAAACCAGCAGGCCCGCTCTGCATCAGAGATAGATGGATGGTTAGGATGTCTGGACCCAATCATAGGTTTAATTACAACTCCCTTTTTAAAAATCTCAACAACAATGACTGGTAGCTATTATAACACAGTCCTGCGAACTTGTAGGAGGCATAGTGGCACTTTGGAGGACTGATAGGTGGGCTGTGTTTGATCAGAATGATCAAAGCTCCTTACCATAGAGAGCCCCCCTTTCCTTCTCCCTTGTCTGATCTACTTAGATGGGCAAAATATGATATATAGGAGTCACTTGATGTGACTCTCATTCCCATGAGGGCAGGGGCATGATTTTTGTGCCGCCATTTTCCCCTGGAAGCAGATGCCTCTGACAGTGCTTATGCAGATGCAGTGACTGCCCTGGCTCCACAGCTGGGGCGAGACTCCAGCTGGCTGCTGCCCTCATACGCTCTCATAAGTTCAAACACTTCCCAATTTTCTAACATAAGATGAAACATGCCGTGCAAGCAAGAAACCTCTTATTCTGCTGTATTCTTCCATCTCATTTATGGTTTTGAGACTTCCAATGAAATCAAACCTGAGCGTCTCACATGGTAGAGTGTTGGATTGGACCAGTCAGATGATGGAGCGACAATGTCACTGAGGGAAGTGGTGAACCTGGAATCCATTAACATGCCCATTGTGTCCACTCTAAGAAAGAATTCAGGATTCATATTAAGTTTTTTTCTTTTTTTCTTTATTTGAATCTCTGTGCATTTCTTTCTTCTGATACCGCACACTGAACCACACTCTTTCCCTATCCTTGGCTGAAACTAGAAAGCTGAGAAACAGGAATATAAAATGTATGTGTTCTGCCTATTTCATCATGGGCTTTAAAAATACACAGCTTGCAGTATAGGCTACACACACACACACACACACACACACACACACACACACACACACACTCATTGAAGGCTTCTGGTAAGAACTTCAGATGTGGCTTGTGGGTGTACCATTTGGAGAGAAGCGTGTTACACTGCCATGCACTCCTCTTATATATATTACCTAAAGGAAATAAAAACACTCTTAACCAGCAAGGAGACACGGAAGCACTTGTGTGGGATTTTCAGGCCAAGTTCACATTTTTCAGTGAGTCAGTCACATCTGAGAAAGAAATGAAGACAAAAAGATGAATAGAAATGCATGAAGCGGCAGGGCAGGAGCATCGCCACAGGGAGGTGGGTAGAGAGAACGTGGTGATCAACCGTGCCTAGCTGACAGGTTTTCAGGAAGGATTTGGAAGTGGCATGTGAGGTGAGATTGGCGGGGGTGGGGTGTGGGGTATGGTGGTTGTTCCAGGGACACTGTTTCTGCTGTAAGAGCTTGAGTCTGATCTCTCCGTAACTCACACTGAGGGAAGGGGGGAGAACCAGCAAGCTTAGATCAGTAGTCATTTCTCTCTGCTTCCTCACTGTAGACTTAGTGTGATTAGCGGCTGCCATGCTTTCTCCAGCCTGATGGGTTGCATTCTCAAACTATGAGAATAAATAAGGCATTCTCACATTGAACTGTTCTGTGTCGCAGCAAGGTGAACAGTAACCAATATACTTGGTTAGGCGTCCAGTAGCTATCATTCAGAACCACCGCTTATATGCATGCTGCCAGCGAAGAATAAACCTAAGAAAATGCTTGAATACTCAATGAGAGAAAAAGGTAGTGCATACTCAGAGTTACTATGATCCTAAAACTGGAACCAGTGCAAGCTCCGTTTCTTCTAACTGCGCTTGCCTCTCAGCACACTCTCCTCTCATGCGCAGGGATGCGCTTGCCTCTCAGCACACTCTCCTCTCATGCGCAGGGATGCGCTTGCCTCTCAGCACACTCTCTTCTCATGTGCAGGGATGCGCTTGCCTCTCAGCAAACTCTCTTCTCATGTGCAGGGATGCGCTTGCCTCTCAGCACACTCTCCTCTCATGTGCAGGGATGCGCTTGCCTCTCAGCACACTCTCCTCTCATGCGCAGGGATGCAGATCAGGGTTGGGGAGGTGCTCCCTGTCCTAGACTGTGTCTACAACAAGAGGATGAATGGTAGAAGTCATCCTTTCCCATAGAACTTCTGCTGGTATTTAAAAATAAAGAGGAGAAAGTGAAAGTGTGAAGAGCGGTGGGGATATGGAGGTCGAATAGGAAGGAAAAAGCAGGATGCAGGGCGAGGCAACTCCTCAGAGTCCCGATCTGCTTTAAGCCACATGAGATCTAAGATAGCTCCCGGAAAAGAGGTGAGGCAGCCAAAAGCAACTGAGGCTGCTTCCTCATCTTCACAGAAGTTCTCAAGAGTGATGATGCCCCGCCTCTTCTAAGTTACCTCATCAGACAGGGCTTTCATTGGAGCATGGTGATGGTGTGGCTAGAAATGATTGGCTGAGGATTTAGGGGCTTGGCATTGGCTTGGATACTGTATGTAACCTTATGCGCTGTGCAATAAACTCAGATCTGTACCCTGATGTTCATCGCCAAAGTCTTATTTCTGGGATTCGTCACATGTATCTCTCATCTCTCTCTCCCCATCTTTGTTCCTGTTCCCACAGTGAGCAGATTTTTTTGTTTGTTCTGCTTTGTTTTTTTAAGACATAGCTTTGCTATGATGGATCTGCCTCTGTGTCCTGAGTTCTGAGATTACTATAGTTAGTCTAGAGAGAGATGATCATTAGTGGTACTTTGGGACTAAGCCTTAGGCAGTCCTGGTGCTGTGTGCAAGTCAGACACAGACACTCCAGACTCTTTCTACTATCTGGTATTTGCAGCTTTTCTTTTCAGGGTGCTTGAAGAAATGCAATAAAGAGATGAAAAATTGCTGAACTAATGTTTCTCATCAGTAACTCTTATTTCATTGTAAAAGGCTTTGAGAGTTGATTTGTAATGCCTCTAATGTTTTCAACAGGATTTACCTTGAAAGCTGGGTACACTCTTCCAAGTTGAATAGTTGTTAAGAGCTGAAAATGGACATTATTTACAACACTCAGGAATTTTATTGTGACTTCAGACGTTGATGTGACCAAAGGTAACTTTCTAGATCTCTTGAGAACGATTGGCAAATCTGTTATTAAAGCATGAGTGGAGGCTATTCAGGCACGTGCTGATAGTGTCTGGATTAAATCAGTATCAGCTTTTATTCTGGTGCCCAGTAGCAGGGAAAGGGTTTGCCTTCTCTGGGCACCACGATGGAGATGATGAACAGACTTCCTATGACTCTTCTGATGGAGTTCTTCTACTAAATACACTGATGTACCAAAGTGACCTTTGACATTCATGTTGAGGGAAGAGGCAGGGCAAAGTGTGAAGAGTCACTTGGAGTTCATCACTTAGCCCATTACCATGGATGGTGGTTTGAATAAGCAATGGCCCTCATGGACTTAGATGCCTGAATATTGCTTTTCCGATTAGTGGTGCTGTTTGGGGAGTTTTAGGTGGTGCAGTCTTGATGGAGAAAGGCTGTCATTGGGGGAATAGGCTCTAAGATTAAAAAGCCCTCATGATTTCCAGCCGTCTCTCTGTTACATGTTTGCAATTTAAGGTGTGCACCCTCAGCTTCCTGCTCCAATCATCAGGTCTGCCTGCTGCTGTGTCACTTTGCCGTGAATATGATCAACTTTTATAAGGGGTTGGAACCATAAACCCAAATAAACCTTTCAAAAGGGGACCCTTTTATCACAGCAATAGAGAAGTAACTAGTACACTCTGTATTTGGGGAAGAAAGGAATTAGTTGTGGTGATACAAAGGAGGAGGAGGTGAAGGAGAGAAGTAAGGGAGACCTGATTGGGAAGAGCAAAGATGTCTACAGGGATGGAAGACAACAGCAATAAAGGGAAATCAAGAAATGTAAGGAGAAATAAATTGATTGGGGAGAAGGAAATATTATCAATGAAACATGAACTAGAAATTCTGGTGACTTTACCAAGGAAGAATGAAGAGAATTCTTTTACCAAGGATAGCAAGACCATGGGTGGTCAAACATTGAACTCTAAATGCTGTTTGGAATTAAAGAAATTACTACTCATACTCAGTGGGATTTCTCTAACCCTTTAAGTAACAGGGAAAAATGATATTACATATTATGTTCATGGGCAGCAGTCATGAATTAACACCAGAATACCTCAGCTTTATACTATAGTATGGTTGTTTTTGAGAACCTGTTCTTGAATCTCTCCTGAGAAATGCTCCAGCAGGAGCTAAGCCTTGAAACTCAGCTGAAAGAACATTGACAAAAAGCTAACAGAAGAAAGTAAAAACCAAAACAGAATAAGAACCAACCAACAAACAGAAAGCACTGCAACAAATTCTGTGTAGTATTCCTGGACATCTAAAGCTCGTCTTCTATTGGGATTCTACTAATTGATTATGACTTGAAGCTGCCATGCTGTCATACCTCTGGACTTGCGATGGGATGGCTCTTCTATCAGAGAGTATTCCTCTCATAACGGAACCTCAGAAGACCATCTTCTATATCATTAATAAGAGCAAAGGGCAGGTGGCCAACTATGCCTTCGTGGAGCTAGAAAGTTATAAAATAGGATATGGCTGAGCCTGTTGATAAGCACTATATACCCAGCTTGAAGAATCTGGTAGAAATATCTGGTCTCAATTGTTGAGAAAGGATGGAAGATGGATGAGAACAAGGTCAATTTTGAAAACATCAGCATAAATGGTCACCAGTCGACTCAGTCATGTCCTATGTCAGTGCTCCACTCACTCCACAACTTAGAGTGTATCATTACACTAATATTGAGTGCCTCTTTACCACTTGGTTTTCTCTGCTCTTATCTGTTGTCTTTGGTTTGGTATAGAGTTGGTTACTTTGACTCTTTTTCATTCTTCTCGCTGATTTTTCCCTGACGCTGAGAATGATGCAACTGCTGGCTCTCTCCAGGTACTAGTACCTTGATATTAGACTTTCCAGTCCATGGAATGATAAGAAATCATTTTTTTTTCTACTAAATTCTATAGCATATTCATCTAAGGATGATATTGTGTGTCAGCAGAGAAATGAAAGGTTGGGTTGACTCAGCTTTTCCCTGAGGCCCTAAAGTATGGAAAAGGCATATAACTCCTTCTCTAAAGCCAGGAACAGGTTTGTCAGAAACAGTAAACGACCTGGGGCCAGGACCTTGAGGGGGCTATGGCTTTGGATCCTGAGAACCTAATCCTTCCCACCTAAGGTTATCAGTCTCAAGACTGAAGTCTACTTGGTCTGTGATGGTCTTGAGATACCATATGTTCCCTTTGTGCAATATTACTTCAATTTCCTGCTGACTTTGTATATACTTGGACAGTAGCTTTCTACTAACTCTTTCCTCTCAACCCCAATAATATATAAGCTATACTTCTTTTTTTTTGCATATTAAGTAAATTTTTATTTTTTTTATTTATTGTTATTTTCTTTATTTACATTTCAAATGCTATCCTGAAAGTTCCTTATACCCCACCCCCGCCCCTACTCCCCTACCCACCCACTCCCACTACTTGNCCTTGGCCCTCCCCTGTGCTGGGTCATATAAAGTTTATAAGACCAAGCGGCCTCTCTTCCCAACAATGGCTGATTAGTCCATCTTCTGCTACATATGCAGCTAGAGACTTGAGCTCAGGGGGTACTGGTTAGTTCATATTGTTGTTGCAACTACAGGGTTGCAGCCCCCTACAACACCTTGGGTACTTTCTCTAGCTCCTCCATTGGGGGCCCTGTGTTCCATCCAATAGCTGACTGTGAGCATCCACTTCTGTGTTTGCCAGGCACTGGCATAGCCTCACAAGAGGCCGCTATATCAGGGTCCCTACAGCAGAATCTTGCTGGCATGTGCATTAGTATCTGGGTTTGGTGGCTGATGATGGGATGGATTCCTGGATGGGGTAGTCGCTGGATAGTCCATTCTTTCATCTTAGCTCTAAATTTTGTCTCTGTACCTATATCCTTTCATGGGTATTTTGTTTCTTATTCTAAGGAGGAATGAAGTATACACAATGGTCATCCTTCTTGGTTTTCCGGTGTTTTGCATAATGTATCTTGGGTATTCTAAGTTTCTGTACTAATATCCGCTTATCAGTGAGTGCATATCTAGTGCCTTCTTTTGTGATTGGGTTACCTCACTAAGGATGATATCCTCCAGATACATCCATTTGCCCCAAAATTTCATAAATTCATTGTTTTTAATAGATGAGTAGTACTCCATTGTATAAATATACCACAGTTTCTGTATCCATTCCTCTACTGAGGGACATCTGGGTTCTTTCCAGCTTCTGGCTATTATAAATAAGGCTGCTATGAACATAGTGGAGCATGTGTCCTTATTACCAGTTGGAAGATCTTCTGGGTATATGCCCAGAAGAGGTATTGCTGGGTCTTCTGGTAGTACTATGTCCAATTTTCTGAGGAACTGCCAGACTGATTTCCAGAGTGGTTGTACAAGCTTGCAATCCCACCAGCAATGGAAGAGTGTTCCTCTTTCTCCACAACCTCGCCAGCATCTGCTGTCACCTGAATTTTTAATCTTAGCCATTCTGACTGGTGTGAGATGGAATCTCAGGGTTGTTTTGATTTGCATTTCCCTGATGACTAAGGATGTTGAACATTTTTTCAGGTGTTTCTCAGCCATTCGGTATTCCTCAGTTGAGAATTCTTTATTTAGCTCTGTACCCCCATTTTTTAATGGGGTTATTTGAATTTCTGGAGTCCAGCTTCTTGAGCTCTTTGTATATATATTGGATATTAGTCCTCTATCAGATTTAGGATTGGTAAAAATCCTTTCCCAATCTGTTGGTGGCCTTTTTGTCTTGTTGACAGTGTCTTTTGCCTTACAGAAGCTTTGCAACTTTATGAGGTCCCATTTGTCAATTCTTGATCTTACAGCACAAGCCATTGGTGTTCTGTTGAGAAATTTTTTCCTTGTGCCCATATCTTTGAGGCTTTTCCCCAATTTCTCCTCTATCAATTTCACTGCTTGTGGACGTTGTACATCGTGGTGCGCACTAGGCTCCGCACCACGATGTACAACGTCCACAAGCAGTGNANTTCTTATCATACAGATCTTTCACTTCCTTAGTTAGAGTCACACCAAGGTATTTTATATTATTTGTGACTATTGTGAAGGGTGTTGTTTCCCTAATTTCTTTCTCATCCTGTCTGTCGTTTGTGTAGAGGAAGGCCACTGATTTGTTTGAGTTAATTTTATATCCAGCTACTATACTGAAGCTGTTTATCAGGTTTAGGGGTTCTCTGGTGTACTTTTTAGAGTCAATTATATATACCATCATATCTTCTGCAAATAATGATATTTTGACTTCTTCCTTACCAATTTGTATCCCCTTGATCTCCTTTTGTTGTCGGATTGCTCTGGCTAGGACTTCAAGTACTATATTGAAGTGGGTAGCCTTGCCTAGTACCAGATTTTAGTGGGATTGGTTCGAGGTTCTCTCCATTTACTTTGATGTTGGCTACTGGTTTTCTGTAGATTGCTTTAATACATTTACTTGGCATAAGACATAGCTTATGAAGTATCTCCTGACCACAGCTTTCCTACCTTCTTTATCTTCTCATCTTCCAGACATCACGCTTCAGACCCTGTCACTGAAGAATGGCCTGCTGGCCCAGGTCAGGAAACAAGAAGGAGGCCTCCATTTATATAGAAATATAAAAGAATGGAGGAGACAGCAAAAGTCAAGTTACATCTTTGGACTTTAAAGAGATAATACCCACAAGACATTTTGTGGTGCCTATATCAGGTTCCTTTAATACCCAGGTAACATGCACCCTGTCTCCATTTGTGCGCTGAGCATATTTGAAAGAGTCTAGATATCGAGACATTGTGACATGCGGCTCTCAGCTAACCCCATAGTATGGAAAATACTGGGATTTCCAGGAGACTGAAGGCAACCTTTTGTGACCCTGCCTTTGTTTCATGCCTGTTATAGTCTATGAAGGAGCTAGAGACATTGTTCCTAGGTGATGGTGGGTCACAGGAGAGCCTTCAGGAGGACAGGCAAATCTAAGTGGTGGCTGAATGTCTAGTTTACCTTGTTCACATGCATGTGTTAAAGAATATCAGCTTTTTTTATTCTCTAAAAGCCTGCAATTTGCCATCTGTTGGTAAAACAATGAGAATTGTGACTTAAAATCAGTGTTTCAAGGATTTCACATTCTCTTATACATTCTGAAAGCCTAGCTCAAGACTCTTATCTAAGTCACTGTTTTATTGCTGTGAATAGACACCATAACTAAAAAGACTCTTATAAAAGAAACTATTCAAATGGGGACTTGCTTATAGCTTCAGAGGTTTAGTCCACTTATATTATACTGGGGAGCATGGCAACATGTGTGGTGCTGGAACAGCAACTGAGAGCTGCATCCTGATCTGCACAGGCCAAGATGGAAAGCAATACTGGGCCTGGCATGGAATTTTGAAACCTTAATGCCCATTCTAGTAACACACTTTCTCCAACAAGGCCACCTCTACTCCAACAAGACCACACCTCCTAATTCGTTTAATCCTTTCAAACATTTCCACTCCCTGGTGACCAAACATTCAAATATATGAACCTATGGGGGTGATTCTCATTCAAACCACCACATTCCACTTCCTGGCCCCCATAGGCTTGTAGCCATATCATAATTCAAAAGGCATCTAGTCCAACTTCAATAGTCCTATAGACTTTCAGTCTCAAGACTGCCTAAAAGTCCAAAGCCTAATATTTCTTTTGAGACTCAAGGCAATCACTTAACTGTAACCACTGAAAAAAATCAAAATAATGGGGATCAAATGATAGCTCACAATGATGACCAGACCTTCTATGAGGGTCAGACAATGATTCCCAGCCGTCATGTATCTTACTACAGAGCTCAGAGAATTGGTGTCCAGACTTTCTGTGGAAGTCAGAAGATAGCCCTCAATAATGATCAGACCTTCTACAGATATCATAATACATCCTTGGATGGTAACCTAACCTTCTATGGGGGCCACACAACAACCACCAATGGTGACCAGACCTTCTGTAACATGCAGATGACAACCCCAACATTGACTTTGCTTTCCCCGGTATGCAGATGACAACCCCCAGTGGTGACCAGACTTGTATTACAAGATGGATGATGTCCCTTGTTAGTAGCCAGATGCCCTATGATGACAGAATCTTATACTTTTCAAATTCCCCCTTGGCCCTAGGACGACCCTTAAGCATGCTCTTCAAGCACGGCACCAGAAAATCTCCGAGATAGGAAGAAGAACCTCAGGACTCTGCTCTAAACAAAGCGAAGGCCTACATCTGCCCTCACCCAAACTGGAAAGTCTTTTTGAAAAATTTGACACTGCAAAGGCCATATTCACCAACATACTGGGGAGAAGCCCTACAAATGCATGTACTCGGGATGCACATGGGAGTTTTCTCCCTCTGATGAGCTCTCATGCCACATGAGAAAGCACACTGGGCATAAACCCTTTGTGTGTGAAATCTGCCACATGACCTATGATTGATTGGATCACCTAAAGGGATATATAAAAAGAAGCCACTCATAATTCCACCCAGCACCAAACCCATCAGTCTGTAAGGACATGTGTACAGTTGTAAAATATCTCTCACTAACTTTGAAGACTACAACGACTCTCTGGATATCCTTATATTCACACGTCTATGACATCCTCTTATAAGCACTGTGCCTGGGCTTAGAACTAACATAAATTCCTACTGAGAATACATTGTGATCTTCTGTAAAGACTAGGTATCAGCACTTAGGAGGCAGGGTCTGTAAGTTTGAGGTCAGGGAAGTTAGTCCTGTATTTCCACCATGTGGGTCAAGGGGTAGAACTTGGGTGGCTCTGAACTCACTGAGCTATCTTGCCAACCCATCTCTTTAACTTACCCTTTTCTGTCTCTGTCTCGCTGTCTCTGTCTCTGTCTCTGTCTCTCTGTCTCTCTCTCTCTCTTTCTTGCTTTTCCTTTCTTTTCCTTTGGGAGTGGTGTCTGTGTAGCCCTGGCAATCCTGAATCTTACTCTGTACGGCAGGGTGGCCTTGAACTCATAGAGATCCACCTGCCTCTGCTTCCCAAGTGCTGGAAATTAACAGCATGTGCCATAACCAAAAAACAAAACAAAACAAAACAACCAACCAAACAAAAGAAAAAAGCAAAACACATACTTTCAATATACAATGGTACATAATATACATTACTATTCCAAAACGGAAGAAAGGGAACACAGTAGAAAATACTGGACCAGTGCAAGACCAAAAAACAAATACTGGACAAACTCCAAACTCTGAATCTCCATGTCTGATATCAAAGTGCTCTTCAGATATTCAACTCCTTTTAGCTTTATTGACTAGAACATACTTTTCTCTCTCAGGCTGATTACATTCCCTGTTAGCAGCTCTTCTTGGCAAATAAATCACAGCTCTGGAATCTCTAACATCTTGGAGTTCCCAAGGCAATCCAGGCTTCAGCTTCATGGCTTCACGCAATGGCTTCTCTAGGCCTCCATACAGGGTTACCCCTGACATATACCTGGCCTTAGTAGCTTTTCTTAGCTGTGGAGGGAGGTTCTATGATCCTTTTCTTATATCCTTGACTCTAAATCAAGAACTATAGGACTGAAGTTTCTAAGTTCTGATGCTTGCTGGGGCTGGAAGCTTCAATTACATTTCCATCAGCTTTCTGTTGGCAATGTTTTCTTTTACTAAGATATTTTTAGAATTCCCTTTTACAAGTTGGAAGCTTAGCTAAGTGGGATTTCCCCCTGAGGTCATCACTCCCTTTATTCCATTTAGTGTCAGGCTTTTCTTAAACTTTTTATCTCCTTTTTTAGCTCCATTGCACTTACTTGTGCTCCTTTTTTCCTCAAACTACACATTTTGTATTTTTCTTTGTTAAGATTATTCCTTTTAATCATAGATCTGCATAAGAGTGATTAGAACAGATTCAATACTGGGCTGTCTTGAAATCTCTTCTGCCAATGCCACTAATCAAAAACTCTTCCACTTAGTCAGCCTCGGGCAGATTTTTAGGACAAAGGCAAAAAGAAGCTACAATCTTTGCCAAAATATCACAAGAATGGTCTTTAGGCCCCTTACTAATATTCTTCTCCTCTGAAATTTCTTGAGGGGGACATCATAATTTACATTGCTTTTAGCACCACTGTGCTCCAAGCTTCTACTATTATGGCTAGTTAAGTCATGCTTAAAGCATCCAACTGCTTTGCTAGTGTAAAGTCCCAATGTCTTCTATGTCCTCCAACAAACAGGATGGTCCGGCCTATCACAGCAATATACTATTCTCTAGAACCAACTTCTATCTTAGTGTTCTGTTGCTGTGAAGAAGCACCATGACCAAGGCAACTCTTATAAAATAATGCATTTAATTGGGGGCCTGCTTACAATTTCAGAGGTTTAGTTCATTATCATTATAGCAGGGAGCATAGTGGCAGGGAGCATGGTGGCAGGCAATGTGGTGCTGGAAAAGAGCTGCATCCTGATTTATAGAACAAAACAGAGAGTGAGACACTAGGCTTGGCATGGGCTTTTGAAACCTCAAAGCCCAGGCACAGTGACACATTTTCTCCAACAAGGCCACACATTCTAATCCTTCTCAAATGCTCCCACTTCCTGGTGACTAAGCCTTGAGATTTATGAGCCTATGGGAGCTAGTTTTATTCAAACTACCAGACCCAGTGACATGCTTCCTCCAACAAGGCTACACATACTCCAATAAGTCCATACTTCTTAATCCTTGTAAACCTTTAAAATAGTTCTACTCCCCGATAACCAAAGCATTCTAATATATGAACCTGTAAGTACGTGTGTGTGTGTGTGTGTGTGTGTGTGTGTGTGTGTGTGTGTTCTCATTCAAACCACCACAACTTCATAGCATGGTCTGCATCTGTTAATTGACTTTAATGTGCTGCCTAATCTCAGCCATCTCATGATTAAGGAGACAGGACTTAAGTGACTTTATACTTTGTAGGAGCTTAATGTCTGCATGCAGTAAAATGCAAGGTAATTCGCTTGTCACTACTAAGGCCCAGTTGTTCGTTGGTTTCCAAGGCTGGAGATGGATCTCTGTCCCATGCTTGTATACAATCTCTTCCCCAGGAGTAAATTTTGGGGAATGAATTTGGGTTAAGTCTCATTCTGTAACTCCATTTGTGCCACAATCTAAGTCAAGCATCCAGGGGTAATAAGAGAAGGATATGTATATGTGTGTGTATACATATAATCTCGGGGCCCATCTAGAATTTTTCATAACGTCTAATGAATTAACTTACAAATCATTTACTGCTTTTTATTTCATGTGGTCTGACTTATCTGAGTTCACCTCTGTATTTCTTGTAAGGAATTGTATTTCTTATTGGATTTCTGCTAAACACCTTCTATAATCCAGGATGGTCTCATCACACTGTCTTCAACTGAATTGTATGTCTAAATAAATACTTTGTAAATTAAGTCACATTTTAAGGTATTAGGTGTGAGGGAATGGGCATAGGAGAGACCTCATTAAATATGCTATATTCATACTTCCTAAATAGGGTACATTTAAAAGTGATTATACTCTTCAACCGTAAGATATATCAAGTGTTTAAAAACATCTGTTGTGATCCTTAGCCACCAGGGAAAGGCAAATCAGAAATTCCATCTTACACCTATCAGAAGGGCTAAGATCAAAAACACAAGTGATACCTAGGATGTGGAGTACCACTGCAGGTGGGAGTACAAACGTGTACTTCAGAAACCAAATGGCAGTTCCTCAGAAAACTGGGAATCAATCTACCTCAAAACCAAGATATACCACTCCTGGATATATACTCAAAGGATGCTCCACAATCCACAAAGACCCTTAACAGACAATCCTCATAGCAGCTTTATTTGTAATAGCCAGAAACTGGAAACAACTTAGCTATTTATTAAAGAAGAAGGGATAAGGAAAATATGGTTCATTTGCACAATGGAGTATTACTCAGCTATTAAAAATAATGGCATCATGAAATTTGCAGGCAAATGGATGGATCTAGAAAAGATCATCCTGAGTGAGGAAACCCAGGTGCAGAAAGACATAGTATGTACTACACTTATAGCTGTAAAGTAAAGAATAACCACGCTATTCATAGACCCAAAGAAGCTAAGTAACAGGGAAGATTCAAGACTAGACACATGAATCTCATTGTGAAGGGGAAATAGAATAGACATCATGGATAAATGGGGGAAGGGTCTGAGTGAGAGGGTGGAATGGAAACAGGAGGGATTAGGTATGGGAAGGATGGAAGGAGTACTTAGAGAGAGAATTAGAATGGGGGAGACATCTCAAGGAAGATCTAGAAACCTAGTAGAATGGAAACTTCCATGAATCTATGAGGGTGACCTCAGCTAAGACTTATAGTAATGGGGGGTGAGATACAGAGCCTCAAATAGCCATCTTCTATAATCATGTAATAATTCCCATGGAGGGATTCAACACCAACCCTGCCACACCTTCAGCCTACAATTTGTCCTACCTACAATATGTGCTGGAATAAATGTGGCACAGAAATTGTGGGAGTGGACAAACAATGGCTGGTCCAGTTTGAGTCCCATGTCATGAGAGGGAGCTCTTCCCTGACACTGCCCAGAGGGCCAGGTACCAGAAGTTGGATATCTCAGAGTCCTAGGATTGAACAATACACAACCGTCAAAAAAAAGGGGGGGAGTCAATGAAATGATTCCCAATAATATTCTGCTATACGCATAGATTGGTACCTAGCCCAAATGTCACCAGAGAGGCTTCACCCAGCAAGTGATGGAAACAGATAGGCAGATGGCAAAGACCTACAGTCAAACATTAGGCAGGTCTTGGGGGAATCTTACCAAATTGGGGAGGAAGGATTATAGAAGCCAGAGGGGTAAAGGATAACACACACACACACACACACACACACACACACACACACACACACACACACACTACAGAATCAACTAACTTAGTCAAACAGGGGCTCATGGAGGCTGAACCACCAACTGGGGCACCTACCTGGGACTGACCTAGGCCTTCTGCATATATGTTACAGTTGTATAGCTTGGTCTTCTTGTGGAACTCCTAACAGTGGGAGCAGAGACTGTTTCTGACTTAGTTTCCTGCTTTTAGGACCTTTCCTCCTCCTGGGTTGCCTTGTCCATTCGTAGTAGGAGAGGAGGTGCCTACAGCTTGATATGTCATGGCTGGCTGATATCCATGGAATGCCTGCTCTTTTCTGAAGAAAAGTGGAGGGTTTTGTTGGGAGGGGTTGGGGAAGGGATTTTGGGGAGATTTGGGGGGAGGGACTGACAGGAGAGGAGGGAGGGAAAACTGCAATCGGAATATACAAATAAATAAATAGACCAAACAAATCAACAGCCAATGCTGCCCTCTGAGCATAGCAGCCATCATCATCTTCATCAGAATAGTCATGAATGCTTGAGCAGCTCCCAAGAGTGGGCCTGTGGACAGTCCCTACAGAAGACAGGGTTGAGGAGGGTCATAGACCTGTACCTGAGATTTCAGCCACTCCTTATACCTCCTTCTCAGCTCTAGGTCACTATGCTCACGTTGCATGTGGTCTTGTGAGGTGCTCGAGAGGTCACCGAGTGTGAAAGAGAGAGCTCTTCGCCTATGGAATTCCATGAAAGCCATGGAGGGAAGCTGTCTGGTGGTGTGGCTATTTTGGGATCATCCAGGTACCGTAAGGAGGAAGCTCAGTAAACTCACTGACCCACCAAGTTGGACTTTGATAGAACCATTGCTTTAGTCTGGCTTTGGTGAGTGGAGCAGATGTTTGTTCATTTCTCCCCAGGAAAGAATTCATGCACCATATTCTATGTGTACTTTCTAAGACACAGAATGGCTTACTTCCAGTTTCACCACCTTTTAAAATCCTGGGCTTGAGAGTTGGGTCCAGCTAACTGAAGGCCTTTCCTCTGGCTCTGATATGGAATCAATCACTTAAGGCCATGGGAAGATGCAATCCCACACAACTGCACTAACTAAGGGCTGGCGGGAACACAAGGTAGAAACATTTAATGTTGTTGACAGGGAGGAGAGGGCTGGGGGTGGAGCATAACTGGTAGGACTTTTGCTTATCATCCTAAGGTAGTCTTGGGTTTAGTTCCCGGCATGGTATAAACCAAGTGTGGTGGTACATACCTGTAATCTCAACATTAGACGCAGGAAGATTAGGAGTTCAAGGGCAGCCTCGGATGCTTAGTGAATTCTAGTCAGCCTTGGATACGAGACACACCAAATAATTAAATGAGGTATCATGAAGGATGTGATGGTTGCTCAGTGCTGGGCTTTCATGGGGCCATGCAACAAAGATGATTTCAGTCAGTTAAAGAACATGATATTTTATCTTATATTGTAGCACTTTAGTCAGAGATGTTCTGAAGGTAGCCTCTGATTTTGTTTAACAGAATTTCTTCCTAGATATGTGCTCTATCAAAAAACATTTAAAGATAAGACCTTAGGACACAAAAGAACTACTCCTTTGCAGTCCTTGGCATATTCTTTTGGCTATAGAAAAAGAGCTTTCCTTGAAGAAATCATCCTGATTTGCTCCTCTGTATAACTGTGGTTTCCATCACTCAACACTTCTAGCCTGCAGCTGCAGTGAGAACTCAACAGACTGAGAAAGCACAACAGACTCTCTGGATGGGTGTCTAGGTTGGATAAACACATTTAACTTTGGAGTTTTTATCATTGCAAAATCATTCATCAGAGAAAATTTAAGGCATAGAGATCATCTTTAAATTAAAGTGCTAAGGCTAGACTTTCAAAGCCATTTATTTTAATAGTGCCTCATTAGCTGTTTAAGTTCAGAAAGAAAAGAAAAGAAAAGAAAAGAAAAGAAGAGAAAAACCTCAAACCCTCAGAACCTTTGAGTCACTACTTCATTTCACAAACGTAAAGCATTCTTTGTAGACAGGAACTGTCTGTTAAAGTCATATTTGACATCTACTGAATCAAAAGTGCTTTACAGCAAAAGGCTGACATCTGTTTACTATATCAAAAGGGGTCCTGTGTATTTTTACTAGAAAAATTTTCCTTTAAAAAGGCAGCCAAAAGTCATCTACCCACACCAAACTGGTTTATAGGCAAAGCCTGTAGAGTACCCATGAACTATCATGGACAACATCACAGAATCAGTCATGTTTAGTGGGAACCAGAAAAGGCATGCCTACCTCCTAATATCCATTCTTCTCACTCATTTTTCCCACTCTCCGGCCTTCACCTCATAAGAAATGCCAAATGCAGCACCAACAGTGATTCAAAGTCCGGGCATGAGGCTGCACATGCTAGGCTGAGAGATTACTCTGATGTTTGTTGAGGAAGTTATTCTGGCCCTGTACACGTCCCAGAGTATACCTACAAAATACAGCTCCCGGAATTATTCATCAGAAAACACCCACTCAGACTGGAATTCCATATTCATTATGTTCATGCCTGAGTTTGACTTTTGCAACTCTCTAAGCCAGTGGTTACATGGCCAGAACACAGAGCAAGTGAGCAATGAATGCAAGTGAACTTTATAGACATTGTACCACAACTTCCTTTAGATTCCCCTATTTCACTGTTAATGCCATTAAGAAATTTATGAAGACTGTTGGAAATGGCCTCCATAAATCACTTGAGGTCTGACTAATTGAAAAATGTGACTGGGGTATCATATCTGTAGTGTATTTGATTCAAGGAGAGTAGCTGTGTTTTCTATCAAACTGGATTTGGCAGTACACAGAGGGTTTACAAATCTCTGGTGTCAGCCCTGTGCAAAAGCACCGTTTGTTTAGGGTTGATTTGAAGAACATGGGCAAGTAGGTCCAGATGTTCTGCTTAAACCCAGGTGTGTTAGGTGGCCTATTTCAGGCTGAGGACTTTTCCAGAATGCAGGGAAGAGCACCTGTATAAGATTATATGCAAATCTAAACCCCTCCAGCCAGTAAAGAACATCCCTCCATGGCCTCTGCATCAGCTCCTGCTTCCTACCCTGCTTGAGTTCCAGTCCTGACTTCTTTCAGTGATGAACAGCAATGTGGAAATGTAAGCTGAATAAACCCTTCCCTCCCCAACTGCTTCTTGGTCATGATGTTTGTGCAGGAATAGAAACCCTGACTAAGACACTTAAGGTTTCTATTGGAGATGATAAAACACCATGAACAATATTTCATCTTATAACTTGTGGTCCATCATCCAGGGACATCAGGGCAAGAATGTAGATCTAATGCAGAGGCTTTGCAAGAGTGTAGCTCACTGGCTTGCTCTCTATGGCTTGCTGAGCCTGTTTTCTTATAGACTCAAAGACCACCGGCCCAGGAATGACATCTCCCATTCTCAGATAACTCCAGCTTGTGTCAAGTTGACATAAGACTATCCATCACATAGAATATAGTTTGGTTTTGGCTAGGTAGATGGGTGACCATTCCATAGGTTTATGAATTAAAGAGGATTTCAGGTTTGAAAATTCTCACAAGTAGCTTTTGGGTTTTAAAAATAGACGTTAGCATCCAATTTTGCCCTCTGGTATGCTTTTGTGTTATGAATGAACAACTTACACATAGCAAACATAGTGTCTTCTTGTCTTACTTCTTGTATCCAGAAAGGAAAAGTTAGATATTAGAGAAGTTGCAGAATAGAGTAGAGAAGGGAGAACAAGGACAGAAGCTACAGTGTTTTGGGGATAGGCGTGGAAGATGAACTTTATAAGACTACCAAGAAAGGAAAAGTATTGGAAAAAGGCTGATGCTCAAATCTGACCACCTATGGAGAAACACCTTCCAAGAAGACATTGTGAGATGCACTGTATGTACAGGGTAGAGCTTTTGGCAAGACTTAGTAAGTTCCCCAATAGACGCCCAGTGGAGAATCTGTGGTCTCTCCAGAGACCAAAAGAGAGCTCAGTGGAATAATGCCAGTTATAAATAATGAGGGAAACCCAAGGAGGCATAACAGGAAACAGTTCCCATGGTGGCAGAACTGACACATAGGTTAAGTTGACTTCCCAGATCCTGGCATGTAATAGATAGGTACACATGGTGGTTGAAGAATGAGTAATCTGTAATGGTTCAACATTAGCCTCAATCGGCAAGAAGTATTTGCTAGACCCCAGGAGAGGAACAGAGATGAGAGCGGACTTGCTAGAAAGGCTGAAAAAAAAACATAAATTAACTTTTATAAAGAACATCTAGACTGAGAAAGTTAAGTCTAGAATTCCTTTTTGGAAACTATCTTCTTACAGTTCAGATCATATTTTCTATCTAAAATATACACACTTGAGAATAGAGTGAAGATTTAGGATCAAAATAGTAGTGATATGGCCATCATTCAGACCTGTGATTGGCAGTTCCATCCTAGTTGGGGTTCCCCATGGGACTACACAACACTTGTTTTGTATCAACTTTGTAAAGACCAGAATATGATTTTTCTTCATATGATCCAAGTGACAAGTTTCTTTCTTCTCTTTTTTCCTTTCTTCCTCTTGTTTTCTTCCTCCATTTTCCTCTTTCTTCTGTGTTTTCCTCCACACATTTATAGATAGAGGCAGATAAGGGAAAATTAAGAGACCTGAGGTCTGTAGAATTTTAGTGAAATCTTGGAAATATTTCACAACCAGGAGACAAAGGAGCAAGAAGGACATCAGATGGCATACATCAAATGTAGTTCCAATGTTTCCTGGAAGGATTGAGCTCTAGGAAATAAGAAGACCAAAGTTACCTGCTTTTATACTTGCACAGCTGGAGACCTTGCCTCCCATTATGCTAGCAGGCTTGTACCAGCTGGTGAGAGGAAGAGCTGCCTATCTGTCCTGGATTCCATAAAGAGATCAACCCCTTTCCTCTCCCTGAGAGTCTTTAGGGAAACACAGGTTGGTCTCAGAGCTATTCTTCTATGTTTTTGTTAAATCTCCAAGTTGAGATTGATTAACTTTCAGATTAAGCACACTCTGAAATGAAGTTGAAAATGACTTAACCTTTCAATAGGAATGGAATTCTCACCGGTCATTATTTGAATTCACTGATGTTACAAATTTGTGGACGGATGTTATCCATTAAGGTGAAAGCAGAAAGGGGCTATAAAGTTGACTCAAAGCTGAGCACTTTACCTTCAGGGAAGCACATATAAAAGTCTGTCTTGAACTGTATATATAGGAACAGTTAAAGCTTTGAACACCTGGTTCTTAACTGACCAGGCAGAGCCACATAAAATACTGACATACCTTCTACCTTCTACTTGCTGTTATTTTGATGGTTGGGCAGGCTACTATTTTTTTTTTTTTGAATGTGCTTAGGAATTTAGCATTAGTAATCAGTCAGCTCAGAGTGCTTTTATTTATTGAATGTCAACCATGTGCTGGGGTAAACTTAGTGTCTAGACTAGAATTCTTATTTACACTGGTTGAATCTTTGGAGTGATTAAATGATGGTTACATTTAATAGTTATTGTCAATCTTGTTCAGAGAGTTGAGAAATAGACAAATTTTCCAGACTTCAAAATCAAGATGCAGCTTTCCTGGTTAAGTTTGGGGACCTGGCTGGAAGCATGACTATAAAGCCAAGGTTCAATTCCTAGATAGCAAAAGTCACTGAAAAAAAAAAATTTTTTTGTACTGTAAGTGCCCTGTTTTTTCACTTGCCAGCCATATTACAAAAGGAAGACCTGTTCTGACTCATTCTCGTAATTCCAGGGCTGTAGGCCACTGAGTGTGCTGGCCAACCAGTCTAGCCAATTTCTGAATTCCAGGTCAGTGAGAGACCTTGTCTCCAAAGAAAAAAGGACAGAAGGTACCTATGGATGACACCAAGGTTGACCTCTGTTCTTCATGCAACCCAAGCACGTGCACCTGCACACATTAAAATCCCCACCACCACATGCACCGTTCACACACATGGACACATACACACAACTTAGAGTTGTCATGCTGTGTGATAACTCTATAACATCATCATTTTTAATCCAATGGTTAGCATTAAACATTGTTTTCTGACTCTGAGTTATTTTGGCTGTGGCATCTGCTACCTCAGATATCAGGTTGATTGGGCTGATATGGCTGACTGGACAGTGGCCCCTTCCTCCCCCACTGCTCTATGTGCACCCCTCCCAAGATGTATGCTGTTTTGAAGAGAGTGACCTTTCCCCCATAGAGGAGGAGCAGAATTCTGGTCTGCTGTCAAGGGTATACAAGCAGTTGGTTTCCTTGTATGAACCTCCAAACAAGCTCTCAGGATGCCTGGAACTACAGTTCCATCTTTATTGAAACCTTTCGTCCAAACTTATGGAGCATCTTTCATGCATCAAATATTAGCATAGGGATACAGTGATAAATTAGGTTTCTTTCCTTTTTCAGGGGTTTTCAATTCAAGAGAGAGGCAGTAGGAAAGCCATTGCTAGTATGACCAGTGTCAGAAAGTATGCATGGTATTCCCTGGGGGTACAGAAACATGAGCATAATTTATTCCTGGCATGAGGAATAAACCTGGGTAGCTAAATATATTGGAGGTGTTTAGTCACACACAACAAATTTGCCATTTTCTGGGAACCAAATAACAAATATCTGAGCAGTATCCCAATCTTCCTGCTTCACTGAGAGTTGAGATTTAAAGGAAATGCTATTCATTTATTCTGAGTTTGGTCTGCCTCTCCTCTTGGCAGTGCTAATTTAATCATTGTAAAACTGCTTCTTCTAGGGGGCTGGAGAGATGGCTCAGCGGTTAAGAGCACTGATGCTCTTCCAGAGGTCCTGAGTTCAATTCCCAGCAACCACATGGTGGCTCACAACCATCTGGAAGAGGATCTGATGTGTCTGAAGAGAGCGACAGTATACTCATAGATAAATAAATCTTAAAAAACAAAAACAAACAAACAAACAAACAAAAAAACAGAATAAAACCAAACCAAACCAAACCAAACCAAACCAAACCAAACCAAAAAACCCCTACTTCTTCTATTCTATGTTGCTCCATAAAATTTGGAGGCACTCTGTGATTTCATACCACTAAAAGGAAAATACACAAAAATTTAATGTAGAACTACTCAAAAACTGTGATTTTTAGATCTTACTAGAACAAGTTCTTGTTAGAACCCCAACAATATTTAAGAGCAATGCATTGCTTTTTAATGGTGCTGTTTAGTTCTTTAAATTTTAATTTTCTTATTGGCAGAAATATAGTTTGTTGTCTTAAGATAATCGAAATAGTCTTATATTCAGGGCTTAAGGGCTTATTATTGCATGCCAGGTTTTGCTAAAAGTAAAACAATAACAATAACAACAACAACAAAAACCAGTAACTAATTCTAAACTATAGATCCAGCAGAATTTAGAGTGTATTATGATTTGCAGGTAATCAAGGAGGGCGAGAGCTATGGCTCATCTGTCAGCATTCTCTACATTTATCTTGTTTTCTTTTTCTACTCCACTACAGATTCTTGAATGATTGATATTTTACTTATTCTAAAAGATTTTCTCAAGTTAGGCTGGCTGGCACTCAGGTGTTTGAAGCAGATGATTGCTACAAGCTGAGTCTAAGGCCAGCCTGAGCCACAAGAATACTGAGATTGTTTCTCAACAAAAACAACTAACCAGTAAGCAACTAAGCACATAGAAGATTTCCTCTAAGTCACCACCTAGCACCTGGGTAGTCCTCTGATGGAGAACTTTCTCAGACAGCTTTTGGGTTTCAGGCACCAGAAGAGTCAGTTCTGCATCTAAGGGAGTGTGATGTCTCCAGCTTTGAGTCACACCAATTTAATAATTGTTTCCCTCTCCCTCTCCCCCTCCCCCTCTCCCTCTCCCTCTTCCTTTTCCTCTCCCTCTCCCTCTCCCTCTCCCTCTCTCCTCTCCCTCTCCCTCTCCCTCTCTCCTCTCCCTCTCCCTCTCCCTCTCCCTCTCCCTCTCCCTCTTCCTTTTCCTCTCCCCTTCCCCCTCCCCCTGTCTCTCCTGCATATTTGTGTGTATGTGAAATGAATTTGTAATTTTAATTGAGATTGCATTGAATAAGTTTCAAATGTGTTTGTATAGCATGGATAATTTTCAACATTAATTCTACTGGTCCATAAACATGGGTTAGCTTACAATTTGAGAGTTTTTCCTCCCTGTTATCAGCATTTTTCTATGGTTTACAGTGTAGAGGTCTTTTATTTCCTTGGTTAAATTTATATCTTAGTATTTTACTCATTTATTTATCTTATTTAAGATTTATCTCACTTATTTTGACTGCTATTATAAATTAATTCTTAATTTTTTCTTTGGATAGTGTCTTATTCATGTGTGCATGCATGATATAATTAATAAGTCAAATATGAAAAAGCTAAGCACCTAGGACAAAAAGTAGATGTGAGGGTGGTGAAGAGACAAGTTGTTGCTGGCCCAAACCCTGGAAGTTTCAATGAGGTCGGTGGGGGAGAGAACATTTTGAGGTTCATTGTATGGCAGAGTATAATTAGTGTATAATTATATTATATGCACAAGTGTATATAATATAATAGTGTATAATTGTATTATATACACAAGTAAGCAAGAGTAATTTCAAATATCTCATTGTGAAAAATGATTTTTTAAAAAGGCAATGGATGTTAGCTGATTCGATTTAATCATTTCATATTGTGTATTTAGTTGAAGACAGCACTCCATACCCTGTGCATATATGTAGCTATAATTTATTAACCGACGTAATACAAATAAGAAGACATCTAAGAAATGGGGCTATTAATGTAGCTAACACTATGCAGCTAAGTATTCATGGAGTAGAGAAGAGCTTTTTCAGTTTCCAGGCGAAGGACATGCTCTGGAGATGTGGGAAAAGGGAAGGGGGACAGAGAAGAATTGGAAGGATTTATGATGGCTTTGAAGAGCCAGCCTATTTCTGGGCAAGCATGGCCCTGATGGTTTCCATTAGCCCATATTCCCCTGGCCACACAGACAAGGCGTCTTGTGTAACCCTTCCCTCCAGGTCTGTTCTCTTCCCGTTGGTCTCCAGAATCTCAGACAGCTTTCCTGTGGCAGGAGAGATGGGCAGTTACCGTTCCAGGAGCTATGATGAGAGACTTGGTCTTCGGTTCTAAGAACTGGGAAATATAAAAGTGTTCCTTAAAAAAAAAAAAAAAAAAAGTCTTGCTCCTAATTTATAATATTCTGTTACTTTGGTATATTTACTATTCCTTGTAATCATAAAGTGTTGGATAAAAGATTACAAGGAATAAATATTTCAGATATTTTTATGCAGATGGATCCTTGAAAGCACTTTGAAGGGAATAGATTTGAGACAAATATTCAGTTTGTCAACTACAGTCAGGAAGGGTCTTTATTATTAATATAATGAGACTCTCAGTTTTTTTTTCTTGGATTTTCTAGGAAGTGTATTGCAATGTAGAAGGTTTAATTTTTTTTTTTAATCTAATACAGTGTCTCAGGCCCTTCCTGGAATCTAAATGATATTTCAGCATTGTCTTAATTAATCATAGAGAACTATTTTGAAAATATAATGTTACTAATAGAACAAAGGTGGTTATATTTTCAAGCTTTATTTTAAAAAACAACAATTGAATATCAGTTTTGTAAAAGACTAAAAGACATGTAGAGGCCAAATGCAGTTTTGATGGAACCCCGTTGTCTGGATGTGCAGGCAAGGGACTCTTAGCTCTCTTTGAACATCTAAAAGTCTGTCATATTGTGCTCTGGACAAGCTTTTAGAGTTAAAACAATGTTGGCTAATTGACCTATTTTAAATTCTTCTCACTCTGTCCCCAGTCTGAGAGGTAGAGTGCTCCTCTAAAGACCTGGGCTTTTTATGAGGTGTTAAATCAACATTGCCAAATGGGACTTTGTGGAACTCTCTTCAGCCTCATTGCAGAGTGAGGGAGGGTACCAGGTTGCTCTGTGTCTTTAATAGCCTACGATTAACCCCTCTTATAAGGAAATGAATGGGATCTCTTGGATATGCATAAATCATCATGAATAGAACCATTTTTACTTACATAGGACTCGGGCCTGGAATTCCTCCTGGACTCCATTTGTACCCTTTCTTTAGACTTGAAAGTGTTGGCAGGCAGACTGCGTGCATGGCATCCCCACGACTGCTGCATTCTTGACACACTGACAAGTACCCAGCAGGAGAATCTGCTGAAGGCTCCTGGACTTTTGCAAAGAGGAGAGGGGCTTTGCTTTCCGAGTGTGGATAGAGTCTCGTAGCACCATTCAGTCCTTCCTGTCTCGAGTGTATTTTCTTGTACTTTTTTTTTTCTCAATGTATGAGTCCCACAGCCACTGTAAGAGCTGTGTATGGCAAGAAATGCCTTGTACTCACAGTCAAAGGAAGAAGCACCTAAGAGAAGCTGCTTTGAAGTGTAGACAGTGGCCTTGAGCTCCAGTATTCTACTTACAATGTGAAAAATACAAAATTTAAAACATTTCAGTCTGAAGCATGGGGCGAATGAAGCCTGACAGCCCATGTGGAGGATGTGTCAGTTGCCTCTCAGACAAAGGCTTACATGTGTCCCATGTTCTAAGTAATTGATCTTTTACATTAAAACACTCTTCAATGGCTTTCACTCTTTTTTCCATATATAAGGGCATCATGGGCTGAAGTAAAATAGGTTTGACCTGAAATTCCATGGCTAGAGTTTGGCTAAGGTGTGGGTCACTAAAACAGATATCCCCAGGTCGTCCTCTGACCTTCACACATGTTCAGTGGCACCCTCCCAGTGCCCAGCACACAAGATATAGAGAAACAGAGTATGATGGCTTGTGCTGTAAAATCAAGAATTGACAAATGGGACCTCATAAAATTGCGAATTTTGTGTAAGGCAAAAGACACTGTCAACAAGACAAAAAGGCCACCAACAGATTGGGAAAGGATTTTTACCAATCCTAAATCTGATAGAGGACTAATATCCAATATATATACAAAGAGCTCAAGAAGCTGGACTCCAGAAATTCAAAAAACCCCATTAAAAAATGGGGTACAGAGCTAAATAAAGAATTCTCAACTGAGGAATATCGAATGGCTGAGAAACACCTGAAAAAATGTTCAACATCCTTAGTCATCAGGGAAATGCAAATCAAAACAACCCTGAGATTCCATCTCACACCAGTCAGAATGGCTAAGATTAAAAGTTCAGGTGACAGCAGATGCTGGCGAGGTTGTGGAGAAATAGGAACACTCCTCCATTGTTGGTGGGATTGCAAGCTTGTACAACTACTCTGGAAATCAGTCTGGCGGTTCCTCAGAAAATTGGACATAGTACCACCGGAGGACCCAGCAATACCTCTTCTGGGCATATACCCAGAAGATCTTCCATCTGGTAATAAGGACACATGCTCCACTATGTTCATAGCAGCCTTATTTATAATAGCCAGAAGCTGGAAAGAACCCAGATGTCCCTCAATAGAGGAATGGATACAGAAAATGTGGTACATTTACACAATGGAGTACTACTCAGCTATTAAAAACAATGAATTTATTAAATTCTTGGGCAAATGGATGTATCTGGAGGATATCATCCTTAGTGAGGTAACACAATCACAAAAGAAGTCACTAGATATGCACTCACTGATACGCGGATATTAGCCCAGAAACTTAGAATACCCGAGATACATTATGCAAAACACAAGAAAACCAAGAAGGATGACCATTGTGTGGATACTTCATTCCTCCTTAGAATAAGAAACAAAATACTCATGAAAGGATATAGGTACAGAGACAAAATTTAGAGCTAAGATGAAAGGATGGACTATCCAAAGACTACCCCATCTGGGAATCCATCCCATCATCAGCCACCTAACCTAGATACGAATGCACATGCCAGCAAGATTCTGCTGAAGGGACCCTGATATAGCGGCCTCTTGTGAGGCTATGCCAGTGCCTGGCAAACACTGAAGTGGATGCTCACAGCCAGCTATTGGATGGAACACAGGGTCCCCAATGGAGGAGCTAGAGAAAGTAACCAAGGAGCTGAAGGGGGCTGCAACCCTGTAGGTGGAACAACAATATGAACTAACCAGTACCCCCTGAGCTTGTGTCTCTAGCTGCATATGTAGCAGAAGATGGNCTAATTGGCCATAACTGGGAAGAGAGGCCCCTTGGTCTTGCAAACTTTATATGACCCAGCACAAGGAAAGGCCTGGGCCAAGTAGTGGGAGTGGGTGGGTAGGGGAGNNGNGCAGGGGGGGTATAGGGAACTTTTGGGATAGCATTTGTAATGTAAATAAAGAAAATTTTTAAAAAGAAAAGAAAAGGTTCAAAAAAAAAAAAGAAACAGAGCATTTGAAATGTAAATGAAGAAAATATCTAATAAAATAAGTTGAAAAAATTACCAAGATGTTCAGGGACAAACCTTAACAACAGCCTCATAGACCTATCTGATCTAATTCAAAAGTTCAAAGTGTAGGTAATAAAGATAGCATAACAGAAAAAAAAAAATCAAGATTGTTATGTAGTTACATCATGTCTCCCTTCCCTTTCTATTCCTTAAACCCATCTCTTTTTCAATTTCATGGCCTGTTTTATTTAATGAATTGTTGTTATTTGGATATGCATGCAGTTCAGTCTGTAATGTCACCTGTATGTTTGTCAGGTTCA
This sequence comes from Mus pahari, assembly GCF_900095145.1. NCBI lineage: Eukaryota > Metazoa > Chordata > Mammalia > Rodentia > Muridae > Mus > Mus pahari. The sequence continues at coordinate 3,765,926 of NC_034611.1, read as the reverse complement.
GTCTGTAATGTCACCTGTGTGTTTGATAGGTCTGACTGTTGCTTTTGGATAATCAGTTGGTGCGCTCTTCCCTGAGAATGCCGATTTCCCCCATTCTCAGCACTTCTTAGATGTTGTAATTATAATTTTCTTTTCCAATCTGAGTAAAAATGTAATAATTTTATTTTCCAAGATAAAAATAGACATTGTAAGAAGACATTTAGAAGATGAAATTATCCAACCACTTCATATTTCAAATCAACTTTAGATATTAAATCTCATTTATAGAACTGAAGAGGGAGAAACTATTGGGCTTGTTACCATCTTATATTTGCCAATTGAATCCTAGTCTCACTGAACATTGGGGCCCATTAGATTTTCCAAAGATGACGTTGCATATCATCCTTCATCTATCTGACAGAGGTTTCTGTTACTCTACTGTGATAACTTGAGTCTTGGATTCTGAAGAATCTCTTAGCTCTCAATGTTACCTGACCTTAAGAAGTACTCATTACTCAGAATCATTAGTTACACAACTGACTATATTCTGACAGCTATGGCAAGAACAGGGAGAAGAACAGCCAGGCAGACCTGAGAGAGCACAGACAGCTATACTATGTAGGGAATATTGCTACCTTTATTTTATTACCGGATTGATTCAAAGTCTAGATCTTGCAGGCCATTTCTTGGAGGTCTCTGAGTTAATAAACATGTTAGAGGATCCTTTGGACACAGCTACTTTGAAAGCACCATGCACAGCCACCTGCAAGAGTAAGAGTGCAGTCTGCTACAGTTTTTCTATTTTCAAATTGAATACAAATAAGCAAATGTACGTGACAGGGAGGGTGACCTGATCACATCCCTCAGAGATCACAACCTCTTATCTCACAGCTTCTAAGCAGTTCCTTGCTGCTTCTCAAGGAGCTCAGAGGAGAGGGTTCAGTTTCTCTCTCCTTGAATGTGGGCATGTAGGCTTAGAATACTTTAGCTCATCCAGTGTAACATAAGGTGTCTTCTGAACCAAGTCATTAAAAAGGAAGGCTGCTTCTCTTATTGAAGGGCACTTGTGAGTACAGTCCTCCTGAGAGGCTGAGTAAGAATTTAAGTATTCCATGGCTTTACTGCTAGAACAAAGCCGAGCCCACTATGTCATGTGCTCTCAGAAAAGTCAGAAAAAAACAACATAGCAACCTTGTAGTATTCTGGCGAGCAGTCCCTAGTCATTAATTCCGCCAGTTATGAGGGAAGGCTTCCAGGGCCTGGAGTCTCCAGCTGTGATATCTTCCCAGCAGAGAACCCAGATATTGTTAAGAAGGGACAGTTTTGCTGTGCACAGATTCCTCACAGTCCTTAAGCACATGAAATGATTGCCCTTTAAAGCAGCGTGGGGGATAGTTTGTTCTGCAACAGCAATCATCAGACTATACTGACTTGTAACTTGATGAACGTGGCAGGCACTTCTCTCCCATCCAGGCCTTAGACTTGTCTAACTTGCAGCTACTAGAAGCTAAGCGGTATGAAGTGGTATATGTAAGCGACTTCTTTCTGCTGCGCAGCTAGCTCTCTCTGACCTTCAGTGATTTAATTTGTCATTTGAGTATTATAAAGAGCTTTGATAGAAACACGTACATCTTTTTTTTTTTTTTTATGGGATACAAAGGTTTATTTTGATTCAGTTTCACAGGTTCCAGTCCACTATAATTTTGCTTGTTGAACTGAGCAGCGCATTGACTCACAGTGGGAGCACGTGTAGTTCCAGAGAATCATCTGGCCTTATGGTGGCCAGGAAACAGAGAAGGGGGGTTGGGTTGGGTTGAGTATTTCATAAAGCTCTTTAAGCTCAGTGGATGGCTCAGTGGTTAAGAGCATTGACTACTCTTCTCCAGAAGTCCAAAATTCAGTTCCCAGCAACTACTTGGTGGCTCACAACCATTTGTAATGGGATATGCCCCATGCAGTTACTCATTAGTTACTTGTCACCATGACAACATACAGAAGAAGCTGGCCAGAACANGTGGAGAGGGAGAGGGAGAGGGAGAGGGAGAGGGAGAGGGAGAGGGAGAGGGAGAGGGAGAGGGAGAGGGAGAGGGAGAGGGAGAGGGAGAGGGAGAGGGAGAGAGGGGGAGAGGGAGGGGGAAGGGGAGGGGGAGGGAGAACTGGGTCACTCACAGTCTTGGGCAATTTGGAGTTCTGATGTAGGTCTCTGTGTGTAGAGTGTATTCTTTAGCTGGTTCTTTCTTGAGTAGATGGCACAACCATCCTCTGCTACCAGTTGTAGGGCAGCGGGTGTGGAGGAATAAAGGGGGTGGGAGAGAACTCCCGTCCTGCCAGAGATCTGGTGCTCTGGGCAGGTGGATACGGGAGGACTGCCTCATGCTTTCCACGCAGCCCTGGGTAGTGTCTGGCTGTGGGAAGCCATAGAACACAGCCCGCCGGAGGGTGGACAAGGGGCAGTCCGAGGTCTCTAGACCTCACAGAGGCCAGAGATAACAGGTTCTCAGTCTCAGGAATCTCAAATGCCGCTTGACACTGTGGAAGAGCTGAGAACAATATGGCGGCCCTGTGGGCAGCTTGGGGCCAAGGGGAGGATGCAGGGAGAGTGGGGTCACTGAGTGGTTCCCACGCTGGTGAGAGTTCTTGGTCCAGACCATGACTGGAGTGCAGGAAGGCCTTCTGACAGGAGGTTAGACATGGCTTGTTAGGAGAAAGCCTATGCCATCATTCAAGCATGGCAGGCCTTGATGAGCAGAGACAGTCTATGGTTTTAGAGCTTTATCGTAGAAAGGAAGGGGGAAAGAGAGGGTAAAAGAATGAGAGTGGCTGGCCATGGCCACATGGGGGGGGGGAGGGAGGAAGAGAAGGAAAGCTAGAGATGAGAATAAGAAGGGTGAGAGCTTAAGAGAGAGAGGAGGTCCCAAGCAGCCCTTTATATAGTGGGCTGATCTATCTTGCAATTGCGGGGTAACTGTGGAGGAGCATACATGGATCTTGTCAAGTAACTGTGGGGGTGAAGTCTAGCCAGAATGTCAGGAGCTTGGGGCTTTGTCTGTGTGACTGATAGTATTAGAATTATGGAGTTGGGGGCTCTGTGGTGTCAGGCACCTGTCTCTGGGAACGTGGCTCACTGTTCTATCCCTTGTAGAGTTTTCTACTGGGTCTCCTGAGCAAGCCTTGTTCAACCAAAACAGGCTGCCTTTTATGGCACCACACCCACCCACACCCTCCTCCTCACCCTGGCATTCCCCTACACTTGGGCATCGAGCCTTCCCAGGACCAAGAGCCTCTCCTCCCACAAGGACATCCTCTGCTAATTATGTGTCTGGAGTCATTGGCCGTTCCATGTGTATTACTTAGTTGGTGGTTTAGTCCTTGGAAGTTCTGGGGAATCTGCTTGGTTGATATTATTGTTCTTTTTTTTTTTTTTAGATTCATAAAGCCCCCCATTCATTTACATCCTTATATTTTTGCATAATTGAGAAATTATATTTTTATTTTATTAGATATTTTCTTTATTTACTTTTCAAATGTTAACCCCTTTCCTGGTTTCCCCTCCAAAAAGCCCCCTACCCTCTCTCTCCTCCCCCTGCTTACCAACCCACCCACTCCTGCTTCCTGGACCTGGCATTCCCCTACACTGGGGCATAGAGCCTTCACAGGACCAAGGGCCTCTCCTCCCATTGATGACTGACAAGGCTATCCTCTGCTATATATGCAGCTGGAGCCATGGGTCACTCCATGTGTACACTTTGGTTGGTGGTTTAGTCCCTGGGAGCTCTGGGGGTACTGGTGGTTTCATATTGTTCCTTCTATGGGACTGTAAACCCTTTCAGCTCCTTGTGACCTTTCTCTAGTTCCTCCATTGGGGACACTGTGNTCAGTTCAATGGTTGGCTGAGAGCATCCATCTCTGTATTTGTCAGGCACTGGTAAAGCCCCTTAGGAGACAGCTATATCAGGCTCCTGTCAGCAAGCAGTTGTTTGCATCCACAATAGTGTCTGGGTTTGGGATGGATCCCCAGGTGGGGCAGTCTCTGGATGACCTTCTCTTCAGTCTCTGCTCTACAATCTGTCTCTGTAACTTCTCCCATGGGTATTTTGTCCCCCCCCCCCTTCTAAGAAGGACTTAAGTATTCACACTTTGGTTTCCCTTTTTCTTCAGCCCCATGTGGTCTGTGAATTGTATCTTGGGTCTTCTGAGCTTTTGGGCTAATATCCACTTATCAGTGAGTGCATATCATCTATGTTCTTTTGTGATTGGGTTACCTCACTCAGGATATTTTCTAGTTCCATCCATTTGCCTAAGAATTTCATAAATTCATTGTTTTTAATAGCTGAGTAAATATGTAAATGTACCACATTTTCTGTATCCATTCCTCTGTTGAAGGACATCTGGGTTCTCTCCAGGTTCAGGCTATTATAAATAAGGCTGCTATGAACATAGTGGAGCATGTGTCCTCATTACACGTTGGAGCATCTTCTGGGTCCTCAGGTAGTACTATGTCCAGTTTTCTGAGGAACCACCAACCTGATTTCCAGAGTGGTTGTACCAGTTTGCAATCCCACCAGCAATGGAGGAGTGTTCCTCTGTCTCCATAACCTCACCAGCATCTGCTGTCACCTGAGTGACAGCCATCTGTCTGCCTAGTCTAGCCATTCTGACTGGTGTGAGATGAAATATCAGGGTTGTTTTGATTTGCATTTCCCTGATAACTGATGATGTTGAACATTTCTTTAGGTGCTTCTCAACCATTTGGTATTCTTCAGTTGAGAATTCTCTGTTCAGCCCTGTACCCCATTTTTAATAGGGTTACTTGGTTCTCTGGAGTCTAACTTCTTGAGTTCTTTGTATATATTGGATATTAGCCCTCTATCAGATGTAGGATTGGTAAAGATCTCTTTCCCCAATCTGTTGGTTGCTGTTTTGTCCTATTGACAATGTCCTTTGCCTCACAGAAGCTTTGGAATTTTATGAGGTCCCATTTGTCAGTTCTTGATTTTACAGCATAAACTATTGGTGTTCTGTTCAGGAAATTTTGCCCTGGCCCATGTCCTTGAGGCTCTTCCATATTTTCTTTCTATTAGTTTTGTATTAGTTTCTATCAGTGCATCTGGTTTTATGTGGAGGTCTTTGATCCATTTGAACTTGAGCTTTGTACAAGGAGGTAAGAATGGATCAATTTGCATTCTACTACATGCTAACTGCCAGTTGAGCCAGCACCATTTGTTGAAAATGCTGTCTTTTTTCCCACTGGATGGTTTTAGCTCCTTTGTCAAAGATCAAGTGATCATAGGTGTGTGGGTTCATTTCTGGGTCTTCAATTCTATTCCATTGATCTACCTGCCTGTCACTGCACCAATGCCATGCAGTTTTAAAATCACAATTTTATTACAAAATTCCAAATGATGATGCCTTATCAAAGAATATTTTTCTGAAAAATGTATTAGCTCTGGCTACACTGTTGAGGTCACATTGTAGTCCAGAGTCATTGCCTCTTGACCTCCCAAGTGAGGGCCATCTTTTTGGCATATGTTCCATAGTTGCCTCTAAAACATATCAAACATACTTTTAATAGCGTAAGGAAGATGATCAGAAATATGAGGAACCAAAATGTTTCTTTAACCTAGTGCCACCAAAGTGCATACAAAGCCTAGGCATGCTAGTCTGCCAATGGTATCACACAGGCCACATTTAGTTATCTCCTTGTTCCAATTTTTATTGATTATGGTGTTGGCTTCCAATAAGCCAACCAAGCTATGTACTTCACTCTGAGCATTACCCAGGGTGATGCTTTCTTTCTTAATTTTTGCATCTAACGATGCTAATTGTTTTTTATTTTACATCATGATTTCTAAGATCTTGTTCATTTTTTTTTGAACAAACTTGCTATAACTTGTTCTAGTTCAAAATTCAAATAGATCCTCAGGCTCAAAGTAATATTTTTTCTCCAGGGTCAACATAGTCATCATTGTTTTATTATCCATTGTGGCCTGTGAGCAATTCGTCATCAGGTAACCTCCACCTGTTAAATTAAAATATGCTTCAGAAGTGTTCATGAATGATTCATTTAGCCATCTACATGTGTCTATTTTTGGTGTGAGTGTGCATAGCATAAAATTATAGTTCCCCATGTCTTGTATAATGGTTGATAGTCTTGACATTGCAAATGATGTGTTTTGCATCTTTGTGTCTGGTAGGTGTGGGTAGACATATGTGTTTGTTTCTAATTTAATGGTGTCTTTGAGTGGTATATATA
>NC_034611.1:3753418-3759659 GCF_900095145.1 Mus pahari | reverse complement strand
AGAGAGAGAGAGAGAGAGAGAGAGAGAGAGCTATTCGTGGTGTTAACTGATGATGGAGGTGACCGGCAAGTAGTATAAATTCATTGCCTAGTTTCTGTGGTAAGCTTTAGTGTGATATCCTGAGTATGCGTTACCTAGGAATACCTGTATTAGTTGTATCTCGCATATGCCTTCTGCACAATATGATCCTTTTTCGTTATCTAATAACATTTGGAAGTCTGGTCCTTCTCCCTAGTCCTGTTGTAAAATGAAATCTAATTCTCTTTCCACTTCTGCTAGATTACTTTTATACCTTTGGCACATAATTAAGTTATGGTTCTAAGTTATAAGGTTCCTTGTTCTCTTATATTCCTATCCATATTGTTCCCTAAATACTTGCATTTCTGTATTCATGGTGTTTACCATGATGTGCAGTGAATCTGTGCTACTTGATAGTGTGTGGTGTACCTGGGCTGTCTTCTTGTTAATTTTCTGAATATTGTACATTTCTGCCTTGATGGGTGCAGCTACTGCTTCTGCTTCTCCTCCTCCCATCAAGCCTCCTAATAATGCTCTGGTCATGAAAGCTCCTATGGCCAGTGCCTGCAGGAGTCTTCTGCTGGACTTACTTGGGCTGCTGTATTGATATGATATGGTGTCTATTTCTCCACAATATAACTTAGGAGGTCTAACGGCTTGTAATGAGATGGAAAGCTGGATCTTCCTGATTCTAGAAGTCAATATTACCTCTACCAGTAAGGCTGTGTCCAGTACTACAAATGGGGCTTCTTTGACTGAAGGTGGCCCAGGTGGTGGATTTAACTATCTTGATGGGTAATGTGCTGTCATGAATCTTATGCTGGTTTTGTTAATACCTGCATAGTCTGCTGTAATGTTGAATCCTCCTCTGTCTACCAAGCAAGGATTACTGTGTGAGTGGTCTGACTGTGGCAGTCTTATAGTGACATGGGTAAATATAAGATCTTATCCCAGTTATCTGCTCCTGTTAGCATAGGGCTTGCTTTTGGCTTCTGTGCTGTCCAATCTGACATTTGCCAGTCTTGATGTTGGTGGTATGGTAATATGTAGCTGAAATACTCTATAAGCCTGAATGATACATGTTTCTTGCATTGTTATGTTTGATTCCCCAAGTTTTCCACTATTGTATAGTCCCTTTTGGTCCCTTGATGTGGTATTTGGGTATTAGACTGCTAAGGTTATACCAGCCAACCCATGGTATATTGGTGCTGTTTAACTGGGTTTCTCACATCTAATGTTGTTAAATCTTGTGTAGTTAAAACTAGGGATTTTTATGTTATGCATCCATAGAGTACCTGCCTGGGGTGCTACCCTAAACTTTGAAGATATTTTCCTTTCTGGGAAATTATATACATTCCTTTCTGTGGTAATGTATAGGGAAATCCATTCGTGTGCCATTTATTGCTGTGTCACAGATGTACCTGACTGTTTTATATTCTTTCTTCTTATCACATGTGGTCATATAGTGATGTTGATTGTAGTAGGTAATGTTTTGTAATGATTGTAAAGTATGTCCCTACTGGATTCACAATTATGTTTTCCTTCTTGAGTCTGAATGTGTTAGGTAAGTTTCCTCCTATCATGGATTTATTTCTCCTTATCATTGGCATTTCCCCCCCCCCATGGTTATTGGTTTCTTTATATGTTTCCATACTTCCTTTATTTGTACTATCCCTGTAATGCCAGCTCCTTGATCCCAGAGTGCCATGAGTGAGGTATACTCATAACCTCTGGTCTCCTTAAATAATGGTAGGAATGCTGTCATATTTCCTTTGAGTGGGGTGTGTGTAACATGAGCCTCATGTATGTGGAGTCCTACTTCTCCTTCTGATTTCCTGTGCTCAGTTAGTACTTTCTGTCTTTCTTCCTTTGGTCTTGTAGACCAAGAGTTACTGCTGAAGCAGTCCCAGGCGATGCCTGGTATTCTGTTGGTGTCATTTTCTCTACTCTATCCTGACACCCATGGATATCCCTGAGCTACCAAAAAGCATTCATGTATTGCCTTTGGCATTGTGCATGAGGGTGTTGGTGCTTTTCCATGTAATGTAGTCTGCCATAGTTGTGGTAGGATGCTGGTTAGTACCAGTGGCTGTCTGTAATGTTCCATCCCCAGGGCCATGGCTGATACCCAATCTTCCCAAGTGGACCATCATTGTGTTTCTATTCTGGTGGCCCATCTTAAGGGGTAATAGCTTAGCTTGCTGAACCAGGGTAGGTTCCAGAAGCCTAGTACACAGAGCCAATTTGTCTGGTTCCATGTCCTCTGGAGTTCTGAGTATAGGTGACCTTATAACTCCCTGGGGCACCTATTTTCCCATGGTTTAGGTAGAGAGGGAATGTCATTCATAAGTGGGTAAGGTACAGCAAATTCTGTACATTCATATTTGGTCCAGTTCATATTTGGATCGGATTTGGTGGTGTTGTTGGTATAGATGAGGAAGTTTCTTCTTCTTCCTCTCCAGGCTCATGTTCATCACATTCATAGTCACACACTTGTTCTTCCCATGCTGTGAGGTTGAACCACCTGCCATCTCCTTCACCTTCTAACTCTGTGTGCATCAGAGGACTTGTATATAACTTAGGGAAGGTTGAATTTATAGCTAAATCATAATCGAAGATAGAATCTGTCTCTATTCCTATAGTGGTTGTTTTGTAGACTCCTTTGACATTGAGTGTGTTCTGTCTAACCTTGGATGGTCTATACCAATAGTTATTAAAGATTGCTCTAACACTAGAGGCATTGGACCACACCTCATTAAAGTGACATTTTGTGGATTTTATTCTTATCTATTTGAGTTATAACTATCTTTTTGATCTAGGATGTAATTTTTGTTAGGGAGGTCTGGTGCTTTTTGTTGTCTGAAGTGTTTGCAGCCCTGGTACCAGTGATAATTTAAGCAGTAGGCATGCTTGGTCCAGAAGCTGTCTATTCTTGGTTGGTTTGTTGCCCATATCCTATCATCTGTCCACCATCTGGGTATTTAGTATAGTCGGTCTAGAACTTTAGGTCTATAGGTGGGTCATGGTATTTGTGGTTTGGGAGTAATAGTAGGCATATTAATACTCCCAGGGCTGTTGCCAGCAATGCCATGCATACCAATTCTGGGTAATGTAACATAGAACATGGCAAGCGTAGCCAATGGATGTCACATGGTTAGTAACATACATAGCACTACTCCTCCAACTGTTCTGAAAAGTGGGTAGCCAATAATCCACTAATAAGTGAGCATAGGGTTAGTGATAAAAATGTTATCATAACATCGGATCCTATTGTTACCCAACCATCCAACCACACAGTTAGCATTTTCAATTTTTCCTTGCCACAGTATTTAGCCAGCAAATGGTATAATTGGCTATCAGGCTAGTAATAGTATGATTATTGTGTATTTGGTCACCGAAATGCACATCGAGTCCACCACTGGAACAATTTCCAGAAAAACCATCATAATAACGGTCACTGTATGTATCAGTGCTCTCACACTTGCACAGGCACACATTGCCTGTTAGTGTGATGGCAAGTCCTCCAGTTTGGTTAGTTGCTGTCTCTGTTCCACATGGTATTTCCAGTGCCAGGCACTGTGATTTCTGTCTGGGTTAGTTTATCCTTATGCCCGCGAATGCAAGCATAGGGTTTGATTATGTTTCTGTTTTGTTTTTTTGTTTTTTTTTTTTAATCTGGATAATCTATATCTGTCTGTGTTCTAAGGACTTCCTCAATTGGAGATTGTCTGTTGATTCTAGGTCCGCTATTTAGTTCAATGGTAGGTTTCGTCAGAGCTTCAGGAAGTGGTCTATCTTTGTGTGCTATTAATTTTAATTTAAGTAATCCACTGAATCTTTCAATACTGCCTGCTGCTGTTGGGTTATAGGCCAAGTGGAATTCCCACATTACATGAAGATATTTTTTGCCAGTTTTTTGTATGATTTTACCAGTAAAGTGGGTTCCTTGATCAGGGTATACCCATAGGCTGAACTCCACGACCACAATGTAAATATTGTTAGTTTTTGGTCTGGTTTGGGTCCCGATTTGGCCATACCTAATCTTGTGCAGACATTTACTATTGTGCATGCCTACTGTTTCTTAAGCTCATTAAATGGTCCTATGCAATCAGTTTGTAGTGTGTGATTAAAATGTAGTCTGTGAGTGTCTATTCCATAGTAATTATGTTTAAATCTGGTTTTGGTTGCAGGGCACCCTTCACTTTTCTGTATGGCATTCTTAATTTTATTCCATGTTATGGCTATGTTCCTTTGAGTGAACCATTGGTATGTAGCATGGCTTCCTGCATGTGGGAGGAATTTGTGTATTTGCTGTTTTTTCTCTTGTAACCTCTGCCTGTGTGGGGGGCATCACTGTGCTCCATTTCCTCTTAATTTTAAGTTCTGTAGGCCCTGTCTGTTCACTTTGGTAATGTTTCTCAAGTTTTATCACCATACTTGCCAGCCTGTCTGCTTCCTTATTATATTTGGTTTGTAGGTCATCTTTGTTTTGATGAGCATCTACATGATGTACCTTAATTCTTATATCTTTACTGACTTGAGCTATCGCCATCCAAGCTTCTTTAGACCATGAGTCTTTTCCATTGATTTTCCATTCTATTAATCTCCATTTTTCCCGACCAAATTGTTATTCTGTTGACCGTGCACCAAGAGTCTATAAAAAGGTGTAAGTCTTTTCCATCCTTGCGGGACTGTCTGGCCGCCAATGGGGCTGCTACCACGTCTGCATGATGTGCTGATTTGTTCTTCCTTTCCTCTATTAGTATCATTCTGTCTTCTGGCTTGAAAGTTGCTGCTTTTTAGTGGTGGCTGAGCTGTCAGTAAACCAGGTGTTAACCAGTGAGGGGGAGTATTGACCTGACTCACATGTACCTATGGGAACCTGTTTGTGGGGAGGGGAGGTGTCCAGTGTGATTAGTGGCTTTCATTAATTGGTGCCAGTATGTGCTCCAATACCACCAGTACCGTCCCCTGTGCAGTCAGGCTTGCTCCACGAAGGAAACCCAAGAGGTACCATTTCCATTGTAATAACTTTCTTTCCATTGGCAGCCCTGTCCATGCCTCTTTTGGTACCTTTATCCATTCAAGAATGGGCATGGTAGAGTCTGTGCAGGAGAGCGCACAGACTGCAGAAGCAACATAGCTTCTGGGACAGGGACCCTTTTGGGCCATCATCTTCAGCCAGGAAGCAGATCTGAGCTCCAGACCTCTGCACACTTTCCCTGCCAGAGGAGAGGTGGCTTCCGGGGAGGGCTCTGACCAAGGGAGCAGGCAAGAGTGCCATCTTGTATGCCAGGTCTCTCAGAGACCAGTCTGCTCAGGAGAGCGCGGGCTGCAGAAGCAACATAGCCTCTGGCACAGGGCCCCTTTTGGGCTTTCATCTTCATCCAGGAGGCAGAGCTGAGCTCCAGCCTTCTGTGTACCTTCCCTGCCAGAGGGGAGCTTGCCTGCAGAGAGTGCTCTGACCACTGAGACTCAGGAGAGAGTTGGACTCCCAGGAGTGCTGACAGACACTAACAGAATCACAGGAGGAACAATCTCCAGCCAGAGACAGCTATAACAACTAACGCCAGAGATTACCAGATAGTGAAAGGCAAATGTAAGAATCTTACTAACAGAAACCAAGACACTCACCATCACCAGAACACAGCACTTCCACTACAGTGAGTCCTGGATACCCCCAACACACCCGAAAGGAGAGATTCAGATTTAAATCATATCTCATGACACTGGTAGCGGATTTTGAGAAAGAAATTAATAACTCAAATAAATACAGGAGAACACGGCTAAAAAGGTAGAGGGCCTTAAAGAGGAAGCAAAAAAATCCCTTAAAGAATTACAGGAAAACACTGCTAACCAGGTAGAAGCCCTTAAAGAAGAAACACAAAAATTTCTTAAAGAATTACAGAAAAACACAACCAAGCAGGTGATGGAATTGAACAAAACCATTCAAGATCTAAAAAGGGAAGTAGAAACAAACAAACAAAAAAACAAAAAAACAAAAAACAAAGAAAGACAACTCTGGACATAGAAACCCTAGGAAAGAAATCAGGAATCATAGATGTGAGCATCAGCAACAGAATACAAGAGATGGAAGAGAGAATCTCAGATGCAGAAGATTCCATAGAGAACATGGACACCACAATCAAAAAAAATATGCAAAATCCAAAAAGATCCTAACTCAAAACATCCAGGAAATTCAGGACACAATGAGAAGACCAAA
>NC_034611.1:3745109-3752698 GCF_900095145.1 Mus pahari | reverse complement strand
GCTATCTTGCTGAAAGCAATCTACAGATTCAATGCCATCCCCATCAAAATTCCAACTCAATTCTTCACCCAATTAGAAAAGGAAATTTGCAAATTCATCTGGAATAACAAAAAACCCAAGGTAGCAAAAAATGTTCTCAACAATAAAAGAACCTCTGGTGGAATCACCATGCCTGACTTCAAGCTGTACTACAGAGCAATTGTGATAAAAACTGCATGGTTCTGGTACAGCAACAGACAGGTAGATCATTCAAATAGAATTGAAGACGCAGAAATGAACCCATACACTTATGGTCACTTGATCTTTGACAAGGAAGCTAAAACTATCCAGTGGAAAAAAGACAGCATTTTCAACAAATGGTGCTGGCAAGAGACAATGAATTTTATAGAGAAGAAAGTGGGGAAAAGCCTCAAAGATATGGGCACGGGGGAAAATTCCTGAACAGCAATGACTTGTGCAGTAAGATCAAGAATAGACAAATGGAACCTCATAAAATTACAAAGCTTCTGTAAGGCAAAAGGCACTGTCAGTAAGACAAAAAGGCCACCAACAGATTGGGAAAGGATTTTTACCAATTCTAAATCTGATAGGGGACTACTATCAAATATATACAAAGAGCTCAAGAAGCTGGACTCCAGAAATTCAAATAACTCCATTAAAAAATGGGGTACAGAGCTAAACAAAGAATTCTCAACTGAGGAATACCGAATGGCTGAGAAGCACATGAAAAAATGTTCAACAACCTTAATCATCAGTGAAATGCAAATCAAAACAACCCTGAGATTCCACATCACACCAGTCAAAATGGGTAAGATCAAAAATTCCCACCTTTTATGGGGTATTGTGGTGTGAAAGAGGCTGGTATTTTAGGTGGAATTTTGACTGTAGCTAGTAGTGTCTTTGGTATTTTTTAATTCAAAAATTTTGGAAGTAATTTGTGTATCATTATATTTTCTGGGGCACAGAGCAAAATCAAGCTCACAGTTTTTATCATATACTTGCAATATTAGTATAGTTATGGGGGTTCTGACTTTGCTCTAACTCCCTTTACTTTATGTAGCCTTTAATCTTGCCTATATTCAGGATCTGTCCTTCATCTAGGGTATACACTTTAATTTCACTACCTGTGTCCAACAGCCATTTAACCACCTTGGTGGTGCCGTCGGGTAGTATGATGCCTATGCTAGGTTTTAGATGTTGCATCCCTGAGGTCGAAAGGGACATCCTTGTCTTTTCAGGTTGTTCCTGAGTGGCAGCCTACTCATGGGTCTTGCCCCTATGTTTGGCCTTTGGTTGTTGAATCCTAGGTTCAGGGGTTCTCAGCTGTTGGTCCCCCTTTGCCCTAAAAGAGGTCTGTGAGGAACTTGCCCAAACAAGCATCTGGTAGGATTCCATGGTTTGCTTGGTCCTGATCTAATTGGGAAGTTGGTATTTGGTCTTACAAACAGTCTTATATTTTTAACCCACCTCCTTATTCCGTTAAATTTCTTACCTTTAATGGGTAGGGATACAACCTTCTCTGAGTCTAACTCTCTGTATGATATTAAAAAGTCTATGGCATCTGCCACAGTTTGGCATCCTTGCAATGGTCTGACTAGGGTCATCCTGAGATGCTGTGGAGCTCCTTTTAACAGGATTTTCCTAAGCTGAGATGACATTGGTGCTGCCTGCAGGGCAGGGACCTGGTTGTAAATGAAGTAGAGTGCTCCCAATTTTCTTGCTAACTGAATTGCTTCCTGTAAATTATTCCATTTTGCTGAGGCTTTGAACTGAGTTAAATCTAAGGAGGGGGAATGCATATCTCCAAGCTGCAATTATCCAATCAAGCAGTGGGTGTGTGTCTCCTTGAGAGCTGTCTAAAATGAGTTCCAGAGCATTTTACACAGAGGGATTTTCCACCATGTTCCTAATTTTGAGCATCTCTTGGTCCAATAATGTTATTGTATCTACTCCCTATGTTACACTATGTAGGATGCATCCTTCATGCCGTTTGGTGGCATAACCCTTTCTCCGTTCAATAAATTTTTGTGGGGTATATTCTCTGGTTTCCAATATCACCTCCGTGGGGCTTGCATGTCCAGAACCCCTTGCTGGTGTCTGAAGCCAGAAGGCAGTCTCTGGTAGTGACAGGACCGGTCCTGACTCTAGGGCATTTTTGAAAGGATTGGAGTCCCATCGTTTTGTGATATTCATGGCTAGCCTTTTGTCCACTAGTCTATCCTTATCCAAATCGACTATAGTCTTCATGAGTATACTAGGTACTTCTTCTTGTGATGTTCTCTCTATTATAGGTGCCACCTGCTGGGGTGCTGTCAATGAGATGTCAATTTTAACTTCCTTGCACTTAGTCTTATTCTTAACTATGTTAAGAATAACATGTTAGTACCCTGGCAAACTCTTTCCAGCGAGTCAGAGGTTTCTCCGTCCTCTAATTTTATCCTTTTCATACCCTTGATGAGCCTTTTTAGTCTGCTCATGGTGTTAATTTATAGGCTACGTGGTCCAGTGCCTTTACACTGCCTTTTTAAAGTACCGGGTGATATTACTTCTTGGTGGTTTTCCACCCGTCTTACTAGTCTTCTCGCCAACCACTCTCTCATAAGGCTTAGAGGCTTCCACCCTCGGCACTTCACCTTGGCTCCCTTGGAAGCTTCCAGGCAGAGTTAGCTTTAGGATGGTGAGCTCCAGGCCCCCTCTCCTACTCCCTGGATCCTTGGTCTACTTCTCCGCTCTCTATTCACTCGCTCTTCCTAGTTGCCTGGTCGGCTCAGAGTTGTCTTCGAAGTGTCATGGATGTTTGACTTTAAGGGAGGCCAGTGCCTGCTGAGTAAGTATTCAGGCTCAGACTAGGAGTATATCCAAATTCTACCACCCAGTAAATGGCCCAAAATTTAAAGCACAGCTGCTAGGCAGCTGCTTAAGTGGCTGCTAAATGGCAGGTGCTCTGTGGGGTTCGAGCTGGTTTTCTCTGCAATCCGGTTGCAAATCCGGATTGAGGACAGAGGCAAGAAGGAAGCCTCAGACTTGGAGGTTAGGTTATAACAACTTGTTTGTTCACGAATAGCAATAAGTAGCTAAGTGGGGTCACATTCATTCACATTCACACACACAGACACACACACAGACACACACACAGACACACACACAGACACACACACACACACACACACACACACACACACACACTTCACTAACCTCTGGTCTGGCCAGAAGTCATAGCCTGGTTCCGTGTCAGCATGTCAGGTAAAGTTCGCGACCAATCCTGCTTCCGGTTCCAGCTGGAGCTCCATGATGCAGGCTTGTCTCCTTCGGTGGTGAGTGTCCAGGTCGGTGGACTCGATCTTTCAGCACTACAACATCTCCATGGGACTCCAGGGCTGAGTGAGTTGCAGTGCAAGACTGGGGTTTTAAAGCTACTTTTACCCAATCATAATTAAGGCGGTCACACATTACTTCACTGGGCATCTACCTTACTTCAACTTATACTCACACACTATAGGCTTGGTTTCCATGGTTATATTATCATACTCATGCCCCAACTCTAGGCTTGATTTCCATGGTATCGTTTCTTTATCTTGTTCCTTACAATCTTCTAAGAAGGAGCAAAGTATCTACACTTTGATCTTCCTTCTTCTTCAGCTTCATGTGGTCTGTGAATTGTATCTTACATATTCCGAACTGTTGGACTAATAGCCACATATCAGTGAGTGCATACCATGTGTGTTCTTTCTTGACTGAGTCACCTTACCAGGATGATATTTTCTAGTTCCATCCATTTGCTTAAGAATCTCATGAAATCATTCTTTTAATAGCTGAGTAGTACTCCATTGTGTAAATGTACCACATTTTCTGTATCCATTCCTCTGTTGAAGGACATCTGAGTTCTTTCCATCTTCTGATTATAATAAATAAGGTTGCTTTGAACATAGTGGAGCATGAGTCCTTGTTATATGTTGGAGCTTCTTTTGGGAATATGCCCAGGAAGGGTATAGCAGGATCCTTAGGGAATCTAGTTCCTTAGGGAGACAATAGTACTCTATGTCCAATTTTCTGAGGAACCAACAGACTGATTTCCACAGGGATTGTACCAGTTTGCAATCCCACCAACAATGGAGGAGTATCCCCTTTCTCCACATTTTTGCCAGTATCTGCAGTCACCTCAGTTGAGCTTTTGATCCTAGCCATTCTGACTGGTGTGAGGTAGAACCTCAGGGCTGTTTTGATTTGCATTTCTCTGATAACTAAGGATGTTGAACATTTCTTTAGGTGATTCTCGGCCATTCGGTATTCCTCAGCTGAGAATTCTTTGTTTTTGGCTCTGTATCCCATTTTTAATAGGGTTATTTGGTTCTCTGGAGTCTAACTTCTTAAGTTCTCTGTATATATTGGATATTAGCCCTCTATTGGATGTAGGATTGGTGAAGATCATTTCCCAGTCTGTTGGTGGCCTTTTGTCCTATTCACAGTGTCCTTTGCCTCACAGAAGCTTTGTGATTTTATGAAGTCCCATTTGTCAATTGTTGATCTTAGAACAGAAGTCATTGGTGTTTGGTCAGGAAAATTTCCCCTGTGCTGATGTGTTCTAGGCTCTTCCCCATTTACTCTTCTATTAGTTTCAGTGTCTCTGGTTTTATGTGGAGTTCCTTGATCCACTTGAACTTGACCTTTGTACAGGGAGGTAAGAATGAATCAATTTTCATTCTTCTACATGCTGACCACCAGTTGTGCTAGCACCATTTGTTGAAAATGCTGTATTTTTTCCACTGCATGGTTTTATCTCCTTTGTCAAAGATCAAATGACCATAGGTGTGTGGGTTCATTTCCTGGTTTTCAATTCTATTCCATTGTTCTATCTGCCTGTCTCTGTACCAATACCATGCAGATTTTGTTGTTGTTGTTGTTTGTTTTGTTTTGTTTTACAACAATTGCTGTGTAATACAGCTTGAGGTCAGGGATGGGGATTCCCTCAGAAGTTCTCTTATTATTGAGAATAGTTTTCACTATCCTGTTTTTTGTTGTTGTTGCTGTTCAAAATGAATATGCAAATTGCTCTTTCTAACTCTATGAAGAATTGAGTTGGACTTTTGATGGGGATTGCATTGAACCTGTAAATTGCTTTTTGAAGGTGGCCATTTTTACTATATTAATCCTGCCAATCCATGAGCATGGGAGATCTTTCCATCTTCTGAGATTATGTTCGATTTCTTTCTTCAGAGACTTGAAGTTCTTGTCATAAAGATCTTTCACTTGCTTGGTTAGACTCACACCAAGATATCATATATTTTTGGTGACTATGGTAAAGGGCGTGGTTTCCCTAATTTCTTTCTCATCCTGTTTATCCTTTAAGTAGATGAAGGCTACTGATTTGTTTGACTTAAATTTATATCTGGCCTCTTTGCTGGAGTTGTTTATCAGGTTTAGGCGTTCTCTGGTGGAATTTTTGAAGTCACTTAAGTATACGATCATATCATCTGCAAATAGTGATATTTTGACTTCTCCCTTTCTAATTTGTATCCCTTTGACCTTGTTTTGTTGTCTAATTTTTCTGGTGAGGCCTTTGAGTTCTATATTGACTAGGTAGGGAGAGAGTGGGGGTCCTTGTCTACTCCACGATTTAAGTTTCTCTCCATTTAGTTTGCTGTATATTGCATTTACTATGTTTAGGTATGGGCCTTAAATTCCTGACATGTGCAAGACTTCTATAATGAAGGGATGTTGAATTTTGTCAAATGCTTTCTCAACATGTAATAAGATGATCATGTGGTTTTTTATTTGAGTTTGTTTACTCAAATTGTGGATTACATTGATGGGTTTCTATATATTGAACCATCCCTGAATCCCTGAGATAAAGCCAACTTTAACATGATGGATGATCATTTTGATGTGTTCTTCAATTCAGTTTGCAATTACTTTATTGAGTAGTTTTGCATCAATATTCATAAGTGAAATTGGTCTGAAGCTTCTTTTCTTTCTTGGTTCTTTGTGCGGTTTAGGCACAAATATAATTGTGGCATTATACAACGAATTGGGTTTTCATCCTTCTGTTTCAATTTTGTGGAATAGTTTGGAAAGTGCTGGTATTATATCTTCTTTGAAGGTCTGACAGAATTCTGCAATAAACCCATCTGGTTCTGGAGTTTTTTGGTGGGGAGCCTTTTAATGACTGCTTCTATTTCTTTAGGGGATATGGGAATATTTAGATGGTTTATCTGATCCTGATTTAACTTGGGTAGCTGTTATGTCTGGAAAATTGTCCATTTTATCCAGATTTTCCAGTTTTGTTGCATATAGGCTTTTGTGGTTGGAACTAATGATTTTTTTGGATGTGCTCAGTTTCTCTTGTTAGGTCTCCCTTTTCCTTTCTTTTTGTTCTAGAGCTTTTAGGTGTGCTGTCAAGCTGCTAGTGTATGCTCTCTCTAGTTTCTTTTTGGAGACACTCAGAGCTATGTGTTTTCCTCTTAGGACTCATTGTGTCCCATAAGTTTGTGTAGTGGCTTCATTTTCATTAAATTCTAAAAAGTCTTTAATTTCTTTCTTTATTTCTTCCTTGACCAAGTTATCAATGAGTAGAGCGTTGTTCAGTTTCTATATGTAAGTGGGATTTCTGCTGTTTTTGTTGTTACTGAAGACCAGCCTGAGTCCATGGTGATCTGATAGGTTCCATGGGATTATTTCAATCTTCTTGTATCTGTTGATGCCTGTTTTGTGACTGATTCTATGGTCAGTTTTGAANAAGGNANCATGAGGTGCTGAGAAGAAGGTATATTCTTTGGTTTTAGGATGAAATGTTTTATAGATATATCTGTTAAATCTATTTGGTCCTTAACTTCTGTTAGTTTCAATGTGTCTCTATTTAGTTTCTGTTTTCATGATCTTTCTGTTGATGAGAGTCAGATGTTGAAGTCTCCCGCTCTTATTCTGTGAGGTGCAATGTCTGCTTTGAGCTTTACGGAAGTTTCTTTTATGAATGTGGGTGCCCTTGCATTTGGAGCATAGATGTTCAGAATTGAGAGATCATACTGGCATATTTTTCTTTGATGAGTATGATATGTCCTTCCTTATCTTTTTTGATAAGTTTTGGTTGAATGTCAAATGTATTCAATACTAAAATGGCTATTTCAGCTTGTTTTTTGGGACCATTTACTTGGAAAATTGTTTTCTAGCCTTTTTACTCTGAGGTAGTATGTTCCTTTGTCACTGAGGTGCATTTCCTGTATGCAGAAAAATACTGGGTTATGTTTACATATTCTGTCTGTTAGTCTATGTATTTTTATTGGGGAATTGAGTCCATTGATGTTAAGAGATATTAAGGAAAAGTGATTGTTGCTTCCTGTTAATTTTGTTCTTAGAGGTGGAATTATGTTTGTGTGGCTATCTTCTTTTGGGTTTGTTGTAAAAAGATTACTTTCTTGCTTTTTGTAGGGTGTACTTTACCTCTATATGTTGCAGTTTATATCTATTGTTTATTGTAGGCTGGATTTTTGTAAAGATATTGTGTAAATTTGGTTTGTCCTGGTTTTTCCGTATTTGTTTTTTGTTTTTTTATTTTCTTTATTTACATTTCAAATGCTATCCCAAAAGTTCCCTAT
>NC_034611.1:3727095-3744906 GCF_900095145.1 Mus pahari | reverse complement strand
CCCGGATGGGGTAGTCTCTGGATAGTCCATCCTGTCATCTTAGCTCTAAATTTTGTTCCGTATTTGTTAATTGAGAGTTTTGCTAGGTTTTGCCTAGGCTGGCATTTGAGCTCTCTTGGGGTTTGTATGACAACTGCCCAGGATCTTTTTGCTTTTAGAGGGTCTGTTAAGAAGTCTGGTGTCATTCAAAAAGATGTGCCTTTATATGTTACTTGACCATTTTCCCTTACTGCTTTTAATATTTTTTCTTTGTTTAGTGCATTTGGTGTTTTGATTATTATGTGTCGGGAGGAATTTCTTTTCTGGTCCAGTCTATTTGGAGTTCTGTAGGCTTCTTTTATGTTTGTGGATATCTCTTTCTTTAGGTTAGGGAAGTTTTCTTCTGTGATTTTGTTGAAGATATTTACTGGCCTTTTAAATTGGGAATCTTCAATCTCTTCTATACCTATTATCGTATGTTTGGTCTTATCATTGTGTCCTGGATTTCTTGGATGTTTTGCGTTAGGAGCTTTAGCCCTTTGCATTTTCTTTGATTGTTGTGTCAATGTATTCTATAGCATCTTCTGACTCTGAGATTCTCTCTTCTATCTCTTGTATTCTGTTGGAGATGCTTGCATCTATGGCTCTTGATCTCGTTCCTAGGTTTCCTATCTCCAGGGTTATATTCCTTTGTGATTTCTTTATTGTTTCTATTTCCATTTTTAGAACCTGAATGGCTTTGTTCAATTCCTTCACCTGTTTGGTTATATTTTCTTATGATTCTTTAAGGGCTTTATTGTGTTTCCTCTTTAAGGGCTTCTACTTGTTTACCTGTGTTCTCTTGTATTTCTTTCTTTTTTCTTTATTCTTTTTTTATTAGATATTTTCTTCATTTACATTTCAAATGCTATGCCAAAAGCCCCCTATATCCTCCCGATGCCCTGCTCCCCAACCCACCCAATCCTGCTTCCTGGCCCTGGCATTCCCCTGTACTGGGGCATATAATCTTTGTAATACCAAGGGCCTCTCCTCCCATTGATGGCCAACTAGGCCATGCTCTGCTACATATGCAGCTAGAGACACAGCTCTGTTGTGTGTGGGGGGGTACTGATTAGTTCACATTGTTGTTCCTCCTATAGGGTTGCGGACCCCTTTAGCACCTTGGATACTTTCTCAAGCTCCTTCATTAGGGGCCCTGTATTCCATCCAATAGATGACTGTGAGCTTCCACTTCTGTATTTGCCAGGCACTGGCATAGCCTCACAAGAGAGAGCTATGTGAGGGCCCTGTCAGCAAAATCTTTCTGGCATATGTAATACTGTCTGTGTTTGGTGGTTGTATATGGGATGGATCCCCGGGTAGAGCAGTCTCTAGATGGTCCTTCCTTCCATCTCAGCTCCGAACTTTGTCTCTGTAACTCCTTCCATGGGTATTTTGTTGCCCCTTCTAAGAAGGAGCAAAGGATCCACACTTTGGTCTTCCTTCTTAACTTTTATGTGTTTTGCAAACGGTGTCTTGGATATTCTACGTTTCTGAGCTAATATCCACTTATTAGTGAGTGCATATCATGTGTGTTCTTTTGTGATTGGGTTACCTCACTAAGGATGATATCCTCCAGATACATTCATTTGCCGAAGAATATCATAAATGCATTGTTTTTAATAGCTGAGTAGTACTCCATTGTGTAAATATACCACATTTTCTGTTTTCATTCCTCTGTTGAGGGACATCTGGGTTCTTTCCAGCTTCTGGCTATTATAAATAGGGCTGCTATGAACATAGTGGAACATGTGTCCTTATTACCAGTTGGAACATCTTCTGGGTATATGCCTAGGAGAGGTATTGCTGGATCTTCCAGTAGTACTATGTCCAATTTTCTGAGGAACTGCCAGACTGATTTCCAGAGTGGTTATGCAAGTTCGCAATCCCACCAACAATGGAAGAGTGTCCGTCTTTCTCCACATCCTCGCCAGGATCTGCTGTCACCTGAATTTTTGATCTTAGCCATTCTGACTGGAGATGGAATCTCAGGGTTATTTTGATTTGAATTTCCCTGATGATTAAGGATGTTGAACATTTTTTTCAGTGCTTCTCAGCCATTCAGTATTCCTCAATTGAGACTTCTTTGTTTAGCTCTGTACCCCATTTTTAAATGGGGTTATTTGATTTTCTGGAGTCCAGCTTCTTGAGTTCTTTGTATATATTGGATATTAGTCCCCTATCAGATTTAGTATTGGTAAAAATCCTTTCCCAATCTGTTGGTGGCCTTTTTGTCTTATTGACAGAGTCATTTGCCTTACAGAAGCCTTGCAATTTTATGAGGTCCCATTTGTAGATTCTTGATCTTATAGCACAAGCCATTGCTCTTCTGTTCTGGAAATTTTCCTCTGTGCCCATATTTTTGAGGTTTCTTCCTACTTTCTCCTCTATAAATTTCAGTGTCTCTGGTTTTATGTGGAATTCCTTGATTCTTGTAGACTTGACATTAGTACAAGTAGATATGACTATCCAGAGACTACCTGACCGGGGCATCCATCCCATCATCAGCCACCAAACCCAGACACTATTGCACATGCCAGAATGATTCTGCTGAAGGGACCCTGATATAGTGGCCTCTTGTGAGGCTATGCCAGTGCCTGNCAAACACNGAAGTGGATGNACACAGTCAGCTATTGGATGGAACACAGGGCCCCCAATGGAGGAGCTAGAGAAAGTACCCAAGGAGCTGAAGGGGTCTGCAACCCTATAGGTAGAGCAACAATATGAACTAACCAGTATCCCAGAGCTCCTGTCTCTAGCTGCATATGTAGCAGAAGATGGTCTAGTCAGCCATCATTGGGAAGAGAGGCCCCTTGGTCTTGCAAACTTTATATGCCCCATAGAGGGGAACACCAGGGCCAAGAAGTGGGAGTGGGTGGGTAGGGGAGTAGGGTTAGGGGAGGGTATAGGGGACATTCAGGATAGCACTTGAAATGTAAATGAAGAAAATATCTAATAAAATAATTAAAAGAAAAAAACAAGTAGATATGAATGGATCAATTGGAACTCTTCTACATGATAACCACCAGTTGTGCCAGCACCAATTGATGAAAAGGCTGTCTTTTTTCCAGTGGATGGTTTTAGCTCCCTTGTCAAAGATCAAGTGACCATAGGTGTGTGGGTTTATTTCTGGATCTTCAGTTCTATTCCATTGGTCTACCTGTCTGTTGCCGTACCAGTGCCATGCAGTTTTTATCACAATTGCTCTGTAGTACAGCTGGAGGTCAGGCATGGTGATTCCACCAGAGGTTTTTTATCATTGAGAGTAGCTTTTGCTATCCTAGGTTTTTTGTTATTCCACATGAATTTGCAAATTGCCCTTTCTAATTCTGTGAAGAAGTGTATTGGAATTTTGCTGGGGATTGCATTGAATCTGTACATTTTTTTCAACAAGATAGCCATTTTTGCTATATTGATCCTGCCAATCCATGAGCATGGGAGATCTTTCCATCTTCTGAGATCTTTGATTTCTTTCTTCATAGACTTGAAGTGAAGTTCTTATCATATATATCTTCCACTTCCTTAGTTAGAGTCACACCAAGATATTTTATATTATTTGTGACTATTGTGAAGGGTGTTGTTTCCCTATTTTCTTTCTCAGCCTGTTTATCCTTTATGTAGAGAAAGGCCACTGATTTGTTTGAGTTAATTTTATATCCAGCTACTTCACTGAAGCTGTTTATCAGGTTTAGGAGTTCTGTGGTGAAATTTTTGGGATCACTTATATATAGTATCATATCATCTGCAAATAGTGATATTTTGACTTCTTCCTTTCCAATTTCTATCCCCTTGGTCTCTTGTTGTGTAATTGCTCTGGCTAAGACTTTGAGTACTATATTGAATATGTAGGGAGAAAGTGGGCAGCCTTGTCTAGTCCCTGATTTTAGTGGGATTGCTTCTAGCTTCTCTCCATTTAGTTTGATGTTGGCTACTGGTTTGCTGTAGATTGCTTTTATTATGTTTAGGTATGGGCCTTGAATTCCTGACCTTTCCAAGACTTTTATCATGAATGGGTGTTGAATTTTGTCAAATGCTTTCTCAGCATCTAAAAAGATGATCATGTGGTTTTTGTCTTTGAGTTTGTTTATGTAGTGGATTACATTGATGGATTTCCTTATATTAAACCATCCCTGCATCCCTGGGATGAAGCCTACTTGGTTATAATGGATGATCTTTTTGATGTGTTATTGGATTCAGTTTTTGAGAATTTTATTGAATATTTTTGCATCTCTATTCATAAGGGAAATTGGTCCGAAGTTCTCTTTCTTTATTGGATCTTTGTATGGTTTGGTATCAGAGTAATTGTGGCTTCATAAAATGAATTGGGTAGAGTACCTTCTATTTCTATTTTGTGGAATAGTTTGAGGAGAATTGGAATTAGGTCTTCTTTGAAGGTCTGATAGAACTCTGCACTAAACCCAATTTTTGTTTCATGCCAGAATCATCTAGAGGGAACCAGTCAAAGCTGAACTATCAGTGTGACCTTTGAAATAGGAGGCTCAGTAGTCTCATGATCTCTACTAACTTCTCCTGATGGATCTGCATTTCTATGTTTTCTTGTAGTCACTGTCAAGGTTTTAGCTTTGTCTCCTCCTAGCAAGGAATTCTCAGAGAACTTGTATTCTTATAGGGCAGTTGTTCTCAACCAGTGATTTGTGACCCCCTATCGAGATGATATTTTCCACAGGGTTCTTCTAAGCCTATCAGAAGACACAGATATTTATATTATGGTTCATAACATTAGCAAAAATTGCAATTCTGAAGTAACAACAAAAATAAATTTCTAGTTGGGAATCATCACAGCATGAAGAAATGTTTTAAAGGACCACTGTGTTAGGAAGGCTAAGAACCATTATAGGGGAACTCAGAAGAACTCTAATCGTGAGCATAAGGAGTACAAGAAGACAAAGAGGAAGCTAAAGCTGTGCAGAAGCTTCATGCAGACCTAATGTGTATACTGTGTATTACAGCAGATACTATCAAGCATAACAAGTTTCAAGTTCCTTGATTAAATTTGTAAATTATCTTGCATTGCTTTGATATATTGATATTGAATTTGGAGGCATAGCTGCTGTAGCTTCTATTATGAACAGAGATTGTATTCAATAATTTTTGAATTTAATACATACTGTTCATCCGTAATTTGACAAGCTAGTCAGCAAACTAAGTCAGCCAAAGTTAAGAGGAGAGTTAAGTTTCTCACACCTTGCATTTGAGTATGTAGGCTTAGAAGGATTTGACCAACATAATGTTGTGTCATTTCTGAAGTTAAGATAAGAGAAGCCACTTTTCTCTTGTTTGTTGTAATACAAGTAATAAGACTCCTCCTGCTTGCCATAGAAGAATATAACTTCTTTGAAGCTCCATGCCGAGAGGAAGCCAAGTACAGACACATAATATGATCTTAGGAAAACACAGCAGGTCACTTGTAAACAGAGCTCAGTAGTCTGAATAGGTAAGTCAATTGCTTGTGAGGATTAAGTGGCTTTAGGACCTACTGCCCCCAAACACAGCAAAGTGGCATTAGGGAAACAGGAAAGCATGCTTCTCTGAAGTGGGCCAGGAAGGAGTCCTGTACCCTTCCTCTATAATCCATCCTTAACCTCTTTATAGAGGGATATTTCCACTTCATGGAGACCATGAATGCCCTTATCTTTGAAGATGGATCAAGCAGGTCATGCCAGTCACTCCTGGCTTCTTACCACTAGACTCTTCCCAGTCATACTCAGTGTAAAACTGTGTCTATTCATGTGTGTGTAGGCATGTATGTGTATGTATAAGCATGTACCTGTGTGAAAGTGTGTAGATGTGTGTATGTGTGTATTGTACATGGGTACATGCATTTGTATGCATGTGTATATGTACATGCATGTTTGTATGTTTGTTCATACATGCAGTATGTGCACATATATATGTATGTACAAATCATTTGTAATTGACAGTTAAAGACAAATTGTTTATGAGCACAAACTAATGACAATCAGAAATGGATAACTTTTGTGAAATGTGGGATAGTAAATTTTTTATTGCTTTACAGACCAGTCCCCATTAAAAGACCCAAAAATAATTGGGATTCTAGCGGGTGTTTCTATATATATCCCTGGATGTCTGTGCACCTCATCTGGATTAATACATTTTATAGAGAGTTTTGAGGAAGTAAATGCATTAACATATGAAAGATGATCACAGTGAGTGGTGCACAGGTGTTCAATAAACACTAATGCAATCCAAATTTATCTTTCTTGATATCTGTCACAAGTGTTCAAAATTGGGATTTTAGTTTCCCTACACAGTACCATAAATATATAACTTTTTTTTTACTACCTATCAGAGTTCAATTTTCTGATTTATAATTTTTTCATGCTACTAGGTAGGGATCTATTTCTCCCCTTTTTATCGGTAATGAAGGCTGCCATATACATTGAATGATTAGGAGGATCCTGAAGCTAACCTGTTTTGTTCTTTGTGTGTGTGTCAATTTCAGAAGTGACATTTCCAAAACATATTTCCGCATCTTATGTTATTATTGTAGCTTGGAATTTTAAAATTTTTAATGCATTAATAGTACTCAGAAGGTGAGAATATAATTATTATAAAATTGTCAAAAGTCAACTTAAAATTTGTTTGGTTTTGTTTATAATTGTGGTCATGGTGTCTCTTTACAGCAGTAAAACCCTAACTAAAACAATGATTTTTTTTTTTAACTGACAAGGTTTCTGGCAATGGTGATACTTTTATTTTCATTTGAATACTTTTCATTGTGTCTTGGGAATAACCAAAAAAATAAAGAAATAACTAAATTCATGGGGACATTTGAAACAAACATTGAAAAGTTTGCTTCTTCCCATAAATAAATGACATTAAAGCACACATCTGTCTTGAAATGTTGATAAAAGTTAAATATATTTTCATGCACAAATATTTATGTTGATTTTGTTAAATAGATACTAAGAAGAGATATGTGTTTAGGACAGGTTTTTTTTTTCCTATTTCTGGATACAAATGATTAAAGTTTGTTTTTAGTTCCACCCACCAACAAAATGTTATTAGATAGAAATGATTTATAAATAAGCTGTGCTAATGAAGTGATGGGAAGGACAGAATGTACCACTAGCTTATTGCTGAGCCCTTGCCCTGAAGTAGAAGTGGCCCATCTCTTTAATGTTTCATATGTGGTCCTCATCTTGTGGTTGAAAACTGGGTCATGAAACTGAAGAAAATCTCCTCTGTCTTACTCCAGTAATCCTCATTAGTAATTATCCTAGATCAGGGTCTCAATTTGAAGAAGTAAATAATAGGGACAATCAGGTGGCTCAATGGTCATATCCCATTGCCATTCAAGGGAACCTCAATTTACTTGCCAGCTCATAATTGTAGAGCAACAACTCTGGGGAGCAAATGCCCTTTCTTTGCCTCAGTCTAGAACTATCATGAGCGTTCTCTCTCTCTCTCTCTCTCTCTCTCTCTCTCTCTCTCTCTCTCTCACACACACACACACACACATACACACACGAAAAATAAAAAAAATGAGAAAAAGAAAAGTGAACGAGGTATGTTCTGAACTTACAGAACATTTTCTAAATTGGGGATCCCTCCTCTCAGATGATTCTAACTGTGTCAAGTTGCTGGGTTCCCAGGAGTGCTGACACAGGTAAGACCACAACTTCTGTTCAGAGATACCCACCCAGAGCCCTCAGGATATAAGAACTGAGGAGCAGCCTGGGAAAGGATTCTTCCAGTTTCTATCTGTATCCAGAGCTGATACAGCGCCACAGCTCTCCATACCCAAATACTGCCAGGAGAGAGCTTGTCTCCCAGGAGTGCTGTCACACCTCTGAACACAGGTAAGATCACTACTTCTGCTCAAATTCCTGGCCCAAGAAGGACCCACCCTGAGCCATCAGGACACAGGAACCAAGGAACAACTGGGGACAGGAGTCTTCTGGGAACTGTCTGCGTTCCAGAGCTGGCTGTGTGCTCTACATACCAAAATACCACACAGAGAGAACTGGTCTCCAAGGAGTACTGGCACACAGGCTTATAGGAGGGAAAGCCACAGTCAGAGACAGCAAGACCAGCTAACATCATAGATAAACAGATGGCGAAAGGCAAGGGCAAGAACATGAGAAACAGAAACTAAGGATACTTGGCATCATCAGAACCCAGTTCTTCCACCACAGTGAGCCAACACACCAGAAAAGCAAGACTCTGATTTAATTTCACATCTTATGATGATGATAGAGGACTTTAAGAAGGACATAAAGAACTCCCTTAAAGAAATACAGGAGAACACAGGTAAACAGGTAGAAGCCCTTAAAGAGGAAACACAAAAATCCCTGAAAGAATTACAAGAAAACACAACAAAAAAAGGTGAAGGAATTGAACAAAACCACCCAGGATCTAAAAATTGGAAATAGAAACAATAAAGAAATCACAAAGGGAGATTTTTCTCTTTGGTGACCGTCTAAAGCAGGACCAGCCAGGAGTGCACAGGCCACAGAAGCAGTAGAAGAGCTGAGACAGGGTCCTTCCTGCCTCCATACACACCCAGGATGTGGGGCTGTTCCAAAGCCCTCTGTGCACTGGTCTTGCAAGGAGAGAGCTGGTCTTCCAGGAGTGCTGATACAGGCTTACAGACCCTCAGGAAGAACAAGCTCCAGCCAGAGCCAGCAAGGACATCTATCACCAGTGATTACCACATAGTGAAAGGCAAATGCAAGACGCTTACCAACAGAAACCAAGACTACTTGGCATCATCAGAACCCAGTACTCCCACCACAGCAAGTCCTGGATGGATACCCCAACACACTGGAAAAGCAAGATTCAGGTTAAAAATCCTATCTGATGATGAGGATAGAGGATTTTAAGAAGGGCATAAATAACTCCCTTAAAGAAATACAGGAGAACACAGGTAAACAGGCAGAAGCCCTTAAAAAGGAAACACAAAAATCCCTTAAAGAATTACAGGAAAACACAACCAAACAGGTGAAGGAATTGAACAAAACCATCCAGGGTATAAGAAGGGAAGTAGAAACAGTAAAGAAATCACAAAGGGAGACAACTCTGGAGCTAGAAAACCTAGGAAAGAAGTCAGGAGCCATAAATGTAAGCATCACCAACAGAATAGAATCGATAGAAGAGAGAATCTCAGGTGCAAAAGATACCATAGAAAACACTGACAAAACAAACAAAGAAAATGCAAAAGGCAAAAATCTTCTAACCCAAAATATCCAGGAAATCCTGGACACAATGATAAGACCAAGCATAAGGATAATAGGTATCAAAGAGAGTGAAGATTTCCAACTTAAAGGGCCAGTAAATATCTTCAACAAAATTATAGAAAAAAAAAAATTCCTAACAAGCATACAAAAAGCCTAGAGAACTCCAAATAGATTGGACCAGAAAAGAAATTTCATCATATAACAATCAAAACACCAAATGCACTAAACAAAGACAGAATATTAAAAGCAGTAAGAGAAAAAGACCAAGTAACATATAAAGGCAGACCTATCAGAATTACACCAGACTTGTTGCCAGAGAATATGAAAGGCAGACGATCCCGGGCAGATGTCATACAGATTCTAAGAAGACACAAATGTCAGCCCAAGCTACTATACTCAGCAAAACTCTCAATTACCATAGATAGAAAAACCAAGGTATTATAAAATCTTTCCACAAATCCAGTCTGTACTGGATAGCTTTGTGTCAACTTGACACAGCTGGAGTTATCACAGAGAAAGGAGCTTCAGTTGGGGAAGTGCCTCCATGAGATCCAGCTGTAAGGCATTTTCTCAATTAGTGATCAAGGGGGGAGGGCCCCTTGTGGGTGGTGCCATCTCTGGGCTGGTAGTCTTGGGTTCTATAAGAGAGCAGGCTGAGCAAGCCAGGGGAGGCAAGCCAGTAAAGAACATCCCTCCATGGCTTCTGCATCAGCTCCTGCTCCCTGACCCGCTTGAGTTCCAGTCCTGCATCCTTTGGTGATCAACAGCAGTATGGAAATGTAAACCAAATAAACCCTTTCCTCCCCAACTTGCTTCTTGGTCATGATGTTTGTGCAGGAATAGAAACCCTGACCAAGACACAGTCCTTCTAAAGATAAGAAAGGGAAAACTCCAACAAGGAGGGAATGTGCAACCTAGAAAAAGCAAAAAAATAATCTTTCAACAAACCTAAAGGAAGATAGCCTCATAAACAGAATTCCATCTCTAACAACAAAAGTAACAGGAATCAACAATTACTTTTCTTTAATTTCTCTTAGTATCAATGGACTCAATTCCTCAATAAAAAGACATAGACTAACAGACTGGTTAGGTAAACAGGACCCAACATTTTGCTGCATACAGGAAACCCACCTCAGGGACAAAGATAGACACTACCTCACAGTAAAAGGCTAGAAAATAATTTTCCAAGCAAATTGTCCCAAGAAACAAGCTGGAATAGTCGTTCTAATATTGAATAAAATCGACTTTCAACCAAAAGTTATCAAAAAAGATAAGGACGAATCAGATACTTCATACTCAGCTAAGGAAAAATTTACCAAGATGACTTCTCAATTCTGAACATCTATGCTCCAAATGCAAGGGGACACACATTCATAAAAGAAACTTTAGTAAAGCTCAAAGCACATATTGCACCTCAGAATAATAGTGGGAGACTTCAACATCTGATTCTCATCAATAGAAAGATCATGAAAACAGGAACTAAACAGACACATTGAAACTAACATAAGTTAAGGACCAAATGGATTTAACAGATATCTATAGAACATTTCATCCCAAAACAAAAGAATATACCTTCTTCTCAGCACCTCATGTTTCTTTTTCCGAAATTGACCATATAATCAGTCATGAAACAGTCATCAACAGATACAAGAAGATTCAAATAATCCCATGGAACCTATCAGATCACCATGGACTAAGTCTCATTTTCAATAAGAACATAAACAATAGAAAGCCCACATATGTGTGAAAGCTAAACAACACTCCACTCAATGATAACTTGGTCGAGAAAAAAATAAAGGAAGAAATTAAAGACTTTTTAAAGCTTAATGAAAATGAAGCCACAACATACTCAAACTTATGGGACACATGAAAGCAGTACTAAGAGGAAAACTAATAGCTCTGAGTGCTTCCAAAAAGAAACTGGAGAGAGCATACACTAGCTCCTTGACAACACATCTGAAAACTTTAAAACAAAAAGAAGCAAATTCACCAAGAGGAGAAGATGACAGGAAATAATCAAACTCAAGGCTCAAATCAACCAAATAGAAACAAAAAGAACTATACAAAGAATCAACAAAACCAGAAGCTGATTCTTTGAGAAAATCAATAAGATATATCAACCCTTAGCCAGACTAATGAGAGGGCACAGAGGCAGTACCCAGATTAATAAAATCAGAAATGAAAATGGAGATATAGCAATGGAAACTGAGAAGATTAAAAAAAAAAATTGTAAAATCCGGATGAAATGGACAATTTTCTATTAAAATACAAGGGCTAAAGTTAAAACAGGATCAGATAAACCATCTAAACAGTCCCATGACCCCTAAAGTAATAGAAACAGTCATTAATAGTTTCCCAACCCCCGCCCCCCAAAAAAGCAAGCCCAGGACTAGATGGGTTTTGTATAGAATTCTATCAGACATTATCGAAGACCTAATGCCAATACTCTTTAAACTATTCCACAAAATAGAAACAGAAGGTATATTACCCAATTCTTTCTATGAAGCCATAATTATGCTTATACCTAACCCACACAAAGACCCAAAAGAAAGAGAACATTAGACCAATCTTCCTTATGAACATTGATGCCAAAATAATAAAATTCTTGCCAACCAAATCCAAGAACACATCCAAACTATCATTCACCATGAACATATAGTCTTCATCTCAGGGATGCAAGGATGGTTCAGTATACAGAAATCCATCAATGTAATCCACTATAAAAACAAACTCAACATAAAAAAAAAAAATCCCATGATCATTTCATTAGAAGCGGAAAAAGAATTTGACCAAATTCATTATCCCTTCATGTTGAAAGTCTTGGAAAGATCAAGAATTCAAGGCCTATATCTAAACATAGTAAAAGCAATATACAGCAAACTAGTAACCAATATCACACTAAATGGAGAGTAACTTGAAGCAATCCCACTAAAATCAGGGACTAGACAAGGCTGCCCCCTCTCTGCCTATCTATTCAATATAGTACTTGAAATTCTAGCTAGGTCAATTATACCACAAAAGGAGGTTAAAGGGATACAGATTGGAAAGGAAGAAGTCAAATTATCACTATTTGCAGATGATACGATAGTATACTTAAGTTACTCCAAAAATCCACCAGAGAATTCCTAGGGCTGATAAGCAACTTCAGCAATGTGCCTGGATGTAAAATTAACTCAAACAAATCAGTAGACTTCCTCTACTCAAAGGAGAAACAGGGAAATAGGAAATTAGGAAAATGACACCCTTCACAATAGTCACAAATAATATTACATACCTTGGTGTGACTCTAACCAAGCANGTGAAAGATCTGTATGACAAGAACTTCAAGTCTCTGAAGAAAGAAATCAAATAAGATCTCAGAAGATGAAGAGATCTCCCATGCTCATGGATTAGCAGGATTAATATAGCAAAAATGGTCATCTTGCCAAAAGCAATCTATAAATTCAATGCAATCCCCATCAAAATTCCAACTTAATTCTTCACAGAATTAGAAAGAGGAATTTGCAAATTCATCTGGAATAACAAAAAACCTAGAATAGCAAAAACTATTTTCAACAATAAAAGAACTTCTGGTTGAATCACCTTACCTGACCTCAAGCTGTATTACAGAGCAATAGTGATAAAAACTGCATGGTACTGGTACAGCGACTGTAAGGAAGACCAATGGAACAGAATTGAAGACCAAGAAGTGAACCCACAAAGCTATGGTCACTTGATCTTTGACAAAGGAGCTAAAACCATCTAGTGGGAAAAAAGACAGCCTTTTTTAACAAATGGTGCTGGTTCAACTGGTGGTCAGCATGTAGAAGAATGCAAATTAATCCATTCTTACCTCCTTGTAGAAAGCTCAAGTCCAAGTGGATCAAGGAACTCCACATAAAACCATCTACACTGAAACTTATAGTGGAGAAAGTGAGGAAAAGCCTTGGGCATAGGGGGAAAAATTCCTGAACAGAATACCAATGGGTTGTGCTGTAAGATCAAGAATCAACAAATGGGCTGGGAGTGGTGGTATATGCCTTTAATCCCAGCACTCAGGAGGCAGAGGCAGGCGGATTTCTGAGTTCGAGGCCAGCCTAGTCTACAGAGTGAATTCCAGGACAGCCAGGGCTATGCAGAGAAACCCTGTCTCGAAAAACAACAACAACAACAAAAAATCAACAAATGGGAATTCATAAAATTGCAAAGCTTCTGGAAGGCAAAGGACATTGTCAATAAAACAAAAAGGCCACCAACAGATTGGGAAATGATCTTTACCAATCATACATCCAATAGAGGGCTAATATCCTATATATACAAAGAACTTAAGTTAGACTCCAGAGAACCAAATAAGCCTATTAAAAATGGGGAACAGAGCTTATTAGAGAATTTTTAACTGAAGAATACCGAACAGCCAAAAAGCACCTAAAGAAATGTTCAACATCCTTAGTTATCAGGGAAATGCAAATCAAATCAATCCTGAGATTCAACCTCACACCAGTCAGAATGGCTAAGATCAAAAACTCAGGTGACAGCAGATGTTGGCAAGGATGTGGAGCAAGAGGAATACTTCTCCATTGCTGGTGGGGTTGCAAGCTGGTACAACCACTCTACAAATGAGTTTGTCAGTTCCTCAGAAAATTGGACAATAGTACTACCTGAGGATCCAGCTATATCACTCCTGGGCATATACCCAGAAGATGCTCCAGCATGTAATAAGGACACATGCTCCACTATGTTCATAGCAGCCTTATTTATAATTGCCAGGAGCTGTAAAGATCCCAGATGTCCCTCAACAGAAGAATGGTTACAGAAAATGTTGTACTTATATACAATGGAATAGTACTTAGTTATTAAAAATGATGACATTTTTAGGCAAATGGTCAGAACTAGAAAATATCATCCTGAGTGAAGTAACCCAATCTCAAAAGAACATACATGGTATGCACTCACTGATAAGTGGATATTAGCCCAAAAGCTCCAAATAACCAGGATACAATTTACAAACCACATGAAGGTCAGTAAGAAGGAATACCAAGGTGTGTGTGCTTTGGTCCTTCTTGGAAGGGGAACAAAATACTCACATAAGCAAATATGCAGATGTGGTGTTGAGCAGAGACTGAAGGAATGACCGCACAGAGACTGTCCCACCTGGGGATTCATCCCATATACTGTTACCAAACCCAGACACTATTGTGGATGCTAAGAAGTGCATGATGAAAGGAGCCTGATATTGCTGTCTCCTGAGAGGCCCTGCCAGAGTCTTGGAGCGGCAGATGTTCACAGCCAACCATTGGACTGAGCATGAGGTCCCCAATAGAGGAGTTAGAGAAAGGACTGATGGAGTTGAAGGGGTTTGCAATCCCATAGGAAGAACAACAATATCAACCAACCAGACCTCCAAGAGCTCCCAAGGACTAAGCCATCAACAAAGGAATACACATTGCTCCAGCTGCATGCATTGCAGAGGATGGTCTTATCATGCATCAATGGGAGGAGAGGTCCTTGGTCCTATGAAGGCTCTATAGATGTCCCAGTGTAGGGGAATTGAGGGCAGGGAGGTGGTAGTGGGTGGGTGGGTGATGGAAAATCCTCATAGAAGCAGGGGGAGGGAGGATGTGATAGGATAGTTCCGAGAGGGAGGGAAACCAGGAAAGGGGATAACATTTGAAATGTAAATAAAGACAATATCCAATTAAAAAAAACAGCCAGTACAACCCCTTGGGTGCTAATTTTAAGAACTTACTTTAAGACTAACTATGCTTTGAAATTCTGAAAGTTCCGAGCCATCTCACAAAGGCGATGAGACACACTGGTGCATTTATTTTATCTGTGATACATGTACAGACTTAGCTGTAGTGGTAGTATTAATTTAAAAGTATTATTTAATGATATATTTATATAGGAAACTGAAAGATAGTGTTAAATGTATAAATTACCTTTATAATTTAACATAGGCAGTTAGACATGGTAGCATGTGCTCACTGAAGTAGAGGAAGAAAATGAGGAAAAGGTTCATGGATTAGTTTTGAGCAAATAGCCACCAATAGTATCTTGCTGAAGAGCGATGTGTTGTTCGGCAATATTGCTCAATGATTTTGTGTCTGTTCCTGAGCTTCAAGATGATTTTTACTCTTGCCTGCTTCCCAAGGTTACCTACGATACTTAGCTGCCTAAGGATAGGGAAAGAGAACACAATGAAGACCAGAAAGAAAAATAAAATCCAAAAGCACCTAGGCAGTGTCTTCTATTCAATTTTCAACTCTGTGAAGGTAAGTTGTGAGACCGTGAGGTGTGGTATCAGGGTACTGAAAGGGAATCTCAGTCATTTCTGATAGAAAATTCTTTCTCGAACTTTTAAATATCCTGGTGGTTTTCTCATTAGGTATCAGGTGTAGTAAAGCAGATTTCTCAGATCTCACCCCAAGATGACTTTAGCGACATATAAAGAAGAGGCAAAACCCAAGTGTTCTTGCACAAGCCCTGTGGGATATACATATGATGGCAAAGTGTGTGTGGGGAGTCAGTCATGGGTCTTATTTTTATTGTATTACCTTAGAAATATAGTGTCAAGCATCCAGTTGGATTTTCATCAGGCTGGTTATCTGAAGGAGAGGAAGAAGAGAGAAAATGAGTAGAAGAAGGTGTAGCTGTAGGAAGCACTCAGTGGGTCTTTTCATCCTGATTGTGTGTGACATGTAGAGTTGGGTCTCCTTGGTTCGATTTGAAGCATATGAAACTGCTGTTTTTATTGGTCAGAATGGTAAAATACCAGCAGTTTCATATGCTACAATGTGTGGGCCAATGAGGAACAACTGTGTTCCCATTCTAAACAAGCATTTACTGGTGCTGCCTAGTACAAGACAGTATGAGAACCTGACGGCCCAGCTCGAGTCCCTTAGCCTGGGCCTAGGTGATTTCGTTTGCCTCCTTGTTGGTTGAATCCCACAACTCTTTCAAGGCCAGTCTCCAAAGCCTTTTCTTTGTGAGTTACTAAAAGTTCCTTATTTTTATTCAAAAATGCCCAGTACCCATTATTCTTGTTTTCACTTTCTATTCAACATGAGGAAAATATTTCATGATCTAAAATTTTCATAACTATACTTCAAGGGTGATAAAACTACTCCTTGAAGTGGCTAGTTCATTAGCCATTCTGGAATTTGGGTACAGTTGCATGGTTGGGTCTGTGCTTAAAGCTTTTTCTGTTATTTCAGCTTCTTTCTCTAGGAGAGTTTCCCCAAAGTAAGATTACTTGGTCAAATGGTATAAACACAGAAAAATCTCTTGATACATGTCAATTACAAATAGCTTTATTTTCAATACTACTTGGTACATGAAGTTTAACTTGTCACAGGATATGCAAAAAAGAAAAACAAACAAACAAACAAAAAAACAAAAAAAACCCTCCTTAATGGCCTGTCTACATGGTGGTCCAAAACCATACTCACGGACAATGTAATGTTGTAATCTGCACAGAGAAAAGGAGTATGGAGTCGTTCCTGTCCAAAAACAAACAAACAAACAAACAATCCCCACCCCCAACTTGCTTTTCTGAAAAGGAATGCCTTCGAATAAGCTGATAGCAAAAAGACTAAACTCTCCAGGATTTCACCCAGTCCTATTTATTATTATTTTGCCTTGAGGAAATGAAGAAAAAGGAGACCAAGTGTTAGCCTGTGTTTAGGGAATTTTCTAGAGAATAAGTTTGAATTTCACCTCTTCTTCTAGGGAAGAAGTAATAACAGCCAGGTTGTGTTTTCGTTTAGATTAGTGGTTCTCAGCCCTCCTAATACTAAAGCACTTTAACACAGTTCCTCATGTTATGATGACCCCCAACAATAAAATTATTATTGTTGCTATTTCATAACTGTAATTTTCTGTTACAAATTAACATATCTGATATGCAAGATAGTTGATATGCGACCCCTATGAAAGGGTTACACCTCATAGTTTGAGAACCATTGGTTTAGATGGGGTCTTGACTTAAATTGTGTGACTTACCAGAGGTGACTTAGTGCTGGTCAGCGATCCTTTGCACAGGCGTACTCGGAGATCCCTATGTGGCATATGAGTCATATAAGGCTACCTAAATTTAATGTAGCAAGCAGAGAGCAAGGTGGAAGTCATTCTACCTGTTCTGTGCAGAGGCAAACAAGATGATGACGGATGAATGTCTGGTTCTGATGCCATGGCCTTAGGAGCAGTGGGCAGCTGGAGCCATGCATACAGAAAGAATAGTTCACAGAATTGGGGCACGGTGTGTTGGGCATTTTGTAAATTCAAATAATGCTTTGTGTCATGAATCCAACAGATCCATGGCCAAGCTGTGATTCAAATGGGGTCACTAGCATCACACAGACACTAGCCAGTACCATTGAGGGATGTAAGTGTAGATAGAAAAGAGTTTCCTTGGAGCATGGGTAAAGCATGTGGCAGGGCACTGGTCCTGACCACTAGGAGGTACTTCCACAAAGCAGGCAAACATAGATCCTGCAGCTCTGGTTATGACCTCAGTACCACCCTTTGCTGACTTCATATTCAAAAGCCTTCTCTCTCTCTCTCTCTCTCTCTCTCTCTCTCTCTCTCTCTCTCT
>NC_034611.1:3698315-3727084 GCF_900095145.1 Mus pahari | reverse complement strand
TGTTAAGATCGTTAATCTGGTCCTGATTCAACTTTGGTACCTGGTATCTGTCTAGGAAGTTGTCCATTTCATCCAGGTTTTCCAGTTTTCTTGAGTATAGCCTTTTGTAGTAGGATCTGATGATGTTTTGGATTTCCTCAGGATCTGTGGTTATGTCTCCTTTTTCATTTTTGATTTTGTTAATTAGAATACTGTCACTGTGCCCTCTAGTTAGTCTGGCTAAAGGTTTATCTATCTTTGGTTGATTCTTTGAATAGTTCTTTTTATTTCTACTTGGTTGATTTCAGCCCCAAGTTTGATTATTTCCTGCCTTCTAATTCTCTTGGGTGAATTTGCTTCCTTTCATTCTAGAGCTTCTAGGTGTGCTGTCAAACTGCTAGTGTATGCTCTCTCTAGTTTCTTTTTGGAGGCACTCAGGGCTATGAGTTTTCCTCTCAGGAATGCTTTCGTTGTGTCCCATATGTTTGGGTATGTTGTGGCTTCATTTTTATTAAACTCTAAAAAGCCTTTAATTTCATTCTTTATTTCTTCCTTGACCAAGGTATCATTGAGTAGAGTGTTGTTCACCTTCCAAGTAAATGTTGGCTTTCTATTATTTATGTTGCTATTGGAGATCACCCTTAGTCCGTGGTGATCTGATAGGCTGCATGGGATACTTTCAGTATTTTTTTATCTGTTGCGGCCTGTTTTGTGACCAATTATGTGGTCAGTTTTGGAGAAGGTACCATGAGGTGCTGAGAAGATGGTATATCCTTTTGTTTTAGGATAAAATGTTCTGTGGATATCGATTAAATCCACTTGTTTCATAGCTTCTGTTAGTGTCCATTTGTCTCTGATTAGTTTCTGTTTCCAGGATCTGTCCATTGGTGAGAGTGGGGTGTTGAAGTCTCCCATTATTATTGTGTGAGGTGCAATATGTGCTTTGATCTTTACTAAAATTTCTTTAATGAATGTGGCTGCCCTTATATTTGGAGCATAGATATTTAGAATTGATAGTTCATCTTGGTAGATTTTACCTTTTATGAGTATGAAGTGCCCCTATGTCTCTTTTTTGATAACTTTGGGTTGGAAGTCAATTTTATTCAATATTAGAATGGCTACTCCAGGTTGTTTCTTAGGACCATTTTCTTGGAACATTGTTTTCCAGCCTTTTACTGTGAGGTAGTGTCTGTCTTTATCCCTGAGGTGGGTTTCTTGTAAGCAGCAAAATGTTTGGGTCTGTTGGTATAGCCAGTATGTTAGTCTATTTCTTTTTATTGGGGAATTGAGTCCATTAATATTAAGATAAATCAAAGAAAAGTAATTGTTGCTTCCTCTCATTTTTTTTCTGTTAAATTTGGGATTCTGTTCTTGTGGCTATCTCCTTTTAGTTTTGTTAAAGGATTACTTTCTTGCTTTTTCTAGGGTGTAGTTTCCATCTTTGTGTTGGTGTTTTCCCTTTATTATCCTTTAAAGGGCTGGATTTGTGGAAAGATATTGTGTGAATTTGTTTTTGTCATGGAATACTTTGGTTTCTCCATCTATGGTAATTGAGAGTTTAGCTGGGTATAGCAGCCTGGGCTGGCATTTGTGTTCTCTTAGGGTCTGTATAACATCTGTCCAGGATCTTCTGGCTTTCATAGTCTCTGGTGAGAAATCTGGAGTAATTCTAATAGGCCTGCCTTTGCATGTTACTTGACCTTTTTCTCTTACTGCTTTTAATATTCTGTGTTTATTTAGTGAATTTGTTGTTCTGATTATTATGTTTTGAGAGGAATTTCTTTTCTGGTCCAGTCTATTTGGAGTTCTGTGGCTTCTTGTATGTTCATGGGCTTCTCATTCTTTAGGTATGGGAAGTTTACTTCTATAATTTTGTTGAAGATATTTGCTGGCCCTTTAAGTTGAAAATCTTCATTCTCATCTACTCTTATTGTCCATAGCTTTAGTCTTCTCATTGTGTCCTGGAGTTCCTGGATGTTGTGAGTTAGGATCTTTTTGCATTTTGCATTTTCTTTGATTGTTGTGTCCATGTTCCATGTGGAATCTTCTGCACCTGAGATTCTCTCTTCCATCTCTTTTATTCCGTTACTGATACTTAAATCTATGGTTCCTGATTTCTTTCCTAGGGTTTCTATTTCCAGAGTTGTCTCCCTTTGGATTTTCTTTATTGTTTCTACTTCCATTTTTAGATCTTGGATGGTTTTGTTCAATTCCATCCCTGTTTGGTTGTATTTTGCTGTAATTCTTTAAGGGATTTTTGTGTTTCTTCTACCTGTTTAGCAGTGTTTGCCTGTAGTTCTTTAAGGGCTTCTACTTGTTTAGCAGTGTTCTCCTATAATTCCTTGGGGGGATTTTTGTGCTTCCTCTTTAAGGACTTCTACCTGTTTAGCAGTGTTCTCCTGTATTTAAGTGAGTTATTAATGCCCTTCTTAAAATCTTCTACCACCATCATGAGATATGATTTTAAATCCACATCTTGCTTTTCGGGTGTGTTGGGGTATCCAGGATTCGCTATGGTGGGTGTACTGGGTTCTAATGATGCCCAGTGTTCTTGGTTTCTGTTAGTAAGTTTCTTATGTTTGCCTTTTGCCATCTGGAAATCTCTGGTGTTAATGTTCAAGCTTTCTCTGACTGGAGCTTGATCCTCGTAGTGATTCTGTTAGGCTCTGTCAGCACTCCTGGGAGTCCAACTTTCAGCTGAGTTCCATTGGTCAGAGCACTCTCTGCAGGGAAGCTCTCCTCTTGCAGGGTAGGTGTCCAGCAGTCTGGAGCTCTGATCCACCTCCTGAGTCCTGGGGTCAAGATGGCGGGGCTGGCCCCTACCTGAATGGATCCCAGCCTCTGGTCTGGCAGGGTTCCTCTGTCCCTGTTCCTGATGGCACAAGACTCTCCATGATTCTTTGGAGCTGATGTTGCGTTCCACTCACCAGTGATCCCAAGGTAATCCTGAGGACCTGTGGTGTGGAGAGCACTTTGGAGCCCTTAGCAGCCTCCGCTGGCCTTAGAAGGAAGATCTCAAAACCCTTCTTGTGTAATCATTTTCCCTTGCTTCTCTATCCTGGTGTCTTAAAAGGAACTATCTCATGATGAGAAGTCAAAATTTCCTCTGATTTCTCATTTTCCTTTTATATTTACTGATGTTTATATATGACATTGATTTTGACATTTGCTGTTATGTTTTGACAGCAAAGTGGACTCTTGAAGACCAAGAAGATATAATTACTTTAAAATGACTTGAGGTTAAACAAAACTTTATCAGATTCCATGAATATTAGCATGTGTAAGAAGAAAAACTGTAAAACTCAAGTTGAAAAGATTCATCAGAATTCATGAATTCATGGAAAAATTCATTGGGAATGAGTGGAAAAGATTGTTGGAGCTATGTTAGAATGTGCTTATGCCTACAGGGGTTATTTATTTGAAATTTGTCACGCATGCTCCGTGCGCACAGTTCTTTTCATCTGTCCTATGTGTGCTGAGGCTGACGCAAAGCATATTAAATCTACTCAAAAGAGTTCCTTCTCTCCAAAGTGATTTGTAGCTTGACCTTGGCCAGACTATCCTGTATTTGCTGGGACCGTTCAGTTGGTGGCAGTTCTTTGTTTGGGAGAAGAAGCACAACAAAACCCCTGTGATGAGAACACTTCTGAGAAGCTGTTGTAGGTGCTGGGAAAGACTAGTGACAACTGGAGAAGTGACAACTGGGAGTGACACCCGGAGAAGGCACCGGTGTGCTGCGAAGTACAAAGTGCCTGAGAAAGCAAGGTGTGCGTCACTCCCAGAAACCAGTTAAGGTTGTTAGAAGAGCTCTCTGAGTCTCTTCAAGGTGTTCTCTCTTGATTCATGGTTGTGGGTCAATATAGGATAACTGTTTATGCTTTAAAAAGCTAAATTTGAAGGAAACAGTTTAATAAGATGTTCTAGAATGTATTAGCATGCACTCCCACTACTGCAAGGGTCTGACATCATTGCCTCCTATGTCTTCTTATGAATAAAAGCTTCATGACACGAATTATTCTTGACATTAATAGTTAAAATAAGTTGGCATGGATTTTAGTAACTTTTTTTCCACAATTGTATTCTTCTTGCAAATTAGTGTACCCTGTACATTTTATCAAATGATGAAAGAAAGCTGTGCTTGTAGGGAACCAATTTAAAAAACTCTGTAGGCTGAAAATTTGTAGATTGAATATATTTATAGGATATAGAATATCAATCAAACGTCTTATTTTGGGTAAGGATAACAGAAAGAAAATGAGTTATACACTAGAGGGGAGAAGGAGGAACAAATAGAATTTTTAAGAAGCAAATCCTGTTCTATTTCTAAATACTATGTTAAAGTAATTTATGAAGAAAATGTGAGTTTTACATTTCTGTGTCTCCATGTGAGCTCACGCTATATACTCTGAAATTTGAGCATAACTGAAAATCTTGTGAT
Organism: Mus pahari; assembly: GCF_900095145.1. Classification (NCBI taxonomy): domain Eukaryota; kingdom Metazoa; phylum Chordata; class Mammalia; order Rodentia; family Muridae; genus Mus; species Mus pahari. The sequence goes on along the minus strand of NC_034611.1, from coordinate 3,722,667 downwards.
GCACATGTGTGGGAGGTGTTTGACAGAAGTCCAGGAAACCTCCTGAGATGGAGTGACTCATTCTGAAGAATAGAAAGTGGGGAGAACAAAGGCCTGGCTCGAGGAGGCAGAGCTGCTCTCTGTGTGTGCATTGTCCGTTTATTGTTTTCTGTAAACCTATTTCAGTTACTCCCCATTGCTCTGACAAAGTACTTGAGGAAAACAGCTTAAAAGAGGAAAATATTTATTGTGGCTCATGGTTTCTGTTCCTGGTTGGCTGCCTTCATTGCCTGTAGTAATGTAGAATATCTTGTCAGGAACGTGTGGGAGAGCCAGATGGCTCATAAGGGACAAGGTTAGCTCGTCATGGGTTCTTCTCTGGACCTGCTTCTTCTTTCTTGTCTCCTCCAGCTATAGTGTACACTATTCACTAACGAAAAGTTCAGCTATACTCTTGTTCTGGTGATCCACGCCAGGGTCTCATGCTTGCTATGTGAGCACTATAGTTCTGAGCTATCCCAACCACAGTCTATCAAATTATGAACCCATATTAAAAATGTCAGCACCAACACGAACCAATCCCTTCCTGAAAAACCTTTGAACATTGCTAGTTTGAGGGTCAAATTGTTTCTGTCTAAAACTTGGCGAAATGTGTCCGTCCAAATACTCATAGGACCTGGGATGGCTAGTTTTAATTTGTCAACTTGACACAAAATAGAATCACCTGGGAAAAGTCTCAATGATGGATTGTCTGTATCAGGGCATCTGTGGGGACATCTGCTGTAAGTTGCCTTAATTTTGTTAGTAGAGGTTGAAAAATGCCCTTTGTGAGTGGCAGCATTTCCTAAGTTCGGTCCTGGTCTATGTAAGTGTACTGAAGCAGCTGAGCACACGTGGGCATGTGCTCATTCATTTTCTCTCTGCTCTTGAATGTGGATGTGACTAACTACATCAAGTTCTTCTCTTTACTTCCCCATGATAATGGGCTGGGACTTTGAGTTGTAAGAAAGATAAACCTTTTCTCCCTCAGGTTGCTTTCTGTCAGGCTATTTTATCGCAGCATCAGGAATAAAACTCGGATAGTGGGCTTTTTCTTTTCCTTAGAGGCTGAGCTATAGACCCCAGTGGAACCATCCCAAACCAACGAGAGAGCTTGTGTTAGAGTTCTCTAAGCTGATGAGACGGGTGCAGATCCTCGAAGCCAAGTATTGGACGGAGGTTAGGGGGAGAATTGAAGGAGCTGAAGGAGATGGCAACCCTGTAGGAAAACCAACAGTGTCAACTCACCTGGACCCCTGGGAGGTCCCAGAGACTGATCCACCAATGAAAGAGCATCCACAGGCTGGTTCGAGGTCCCTGGCACATCTGTAGCAGAGGACTGCCTTGTCTGCCTCAGTGGAAGAGGATGGGCCCAATCCTGTAGAGCCTTGATGCTCCGGGGTGGGAGGATGCCGGGGGTGGGCACCCTCTCAGAAGTGAAGGGGTTGGGGGTGGGGGATGGGGGTCTGTGAGGAGTTATTGGGACTATTTATTTACATTTTTCGATGTGAATAAATAAAAAAGAAACAGACTGAGAGACAGAAAGACAAGAGACAGAGAGTCAGAGAGAGAAATTTATTATTGGCTTGAGTTTCATTACAGAGACTGAGGTTTTCAACAGTGGATGCCTACATGCTGGATTCTGCTAAGTCTAAAAACCAGGACAGACACTTCACAATCAAATCTTTTGCTAAGAGCCTGATGTCTCCTTGTTGAGTAGTCACAGGCTATGAGTTCACATTAGAAGGCCAAGGTGGTAATGTCTAATGTCAGTAGAAGACCTCTAGAATAGCAAAAGCAAGACCTGAGAGCAGGCCTATGGCTTGCATCCTTTCCCTCAGGTGTCTTCGTATACACAATGCTTGTTGGGAGGCTCCACTTACACTGAAGGTACTTTTTCCCCCTTGAAATTTTCTCTGAAAATACTATCATACATATCCAAGGTTTGTCTCCTAGAAGCCACCCCTTCCCCTACAGTAAATTTGATAGCCAATAAACTTTACAACTGAGACTAAATTCATAAACCCTCTCTTTGCTAATTTGATACCCAACCACATATTCTACGTCATGATTGATTATCAAATAATGACAACAAAGAAGTCAAAATACAAAGAAAAACACACCAGTGCTCTCCCCCAAATAGGTAGTGAAGTCCCTGCTTGTTTTTTTTGAAGTCATGTAATATAAGTATGATAATACAAATTTAACAAAACTTAAGTTTTCTTACTGATAGTAATTCATTTCATATTAAAGTATTTGGCAAAGGAATAGGAAAATAATGAATATATGCTTATTTTATGTATGTATGTATGTATACAAGCATATTCTTTACAAAACAGGAAGGAAATACTCTTGACTCTTACCCTTGTTTGCATAATTTATATACCTGATCACACAGCCATAACTAGTATTTGCAACTATTTTCTCCTGCCTATTCTATACCTACTCTACATTCAGCAAACACTTCAGCATGTTTTGCTTCATTCCAGAAAGGTATGGGTTATTTATTGTTAAATGAATTAGGTTGTTTCTGCTGCCATGAACAGCCTGACCAATGGTTCTAAGGCCTTTTGAACTGGTTGGCAGGGAGATAGTGAGGGTTTGGAACTGCATATTAGAGAATTTCTAGAGTGGAAGGTCGTAGTACAGATAGAAATGCGGGCAGTAACATCTGGGCTTATACAGGTACAGAGGTAAACAGAGACTTCATCAGAGTGGATGGAGGACAGTCAGGCTACATTCTGGCAAAGTGTCTGACTGCCTGATTTAATTAAAGGAAGCTGAATTCAAAAGTGATGCTCTCATTTGTTTGAGAGAGGAAAGTTTCAGACAATGTTTTTAAGGCAAAGTTAATGTTGGTTGAACTTATCCAGATTTACAGTGAGAAAGAATTAAAGAATGATGCATCTTGGTAAGGAACGGAGCATGAACTTGGTTAAAACGGTACTTAACATCTCAAACAGGACAGACAGAGTCTCCCTGAAAGAGAGTACCGCCATTCAGAATGAGCCTCCAATTTTGTACAAGGGCAATATGGGTTGTCTTGAGGACAAGAGCCCATGCTTGACATCAGTTTCTGTATTGATTATTTTTTCCATCAAGGTGATCAAACAATAAGAACATCAGGGAAGAAACTCTTACTTCAGCTCGTGCTTTGAGGGTACTTCATGGCTGGAAATGTACATTTGTGGGAGTGGCTTGCAGCTGTTGTATCAGGACTATGTGCTGATTTTCTCATATCTGGGCAGGTAAGAAAGCAGAGAGATTAGGGTTAGAACCCGGGTCAGATTATAGCACTGTAGTGCCCTATAACTGAAGCTCTAGTTTGTAAGATTCCTGTAAAAAAAAATCCAGATACTGTCCAGCAAGAAACCAAGACTCTTACACATGGACCTATGGGGATATTTCACATCCAAACCCTATCCGAGTTTTTTTGTTGTTGTTGTTGCTTTGTTTTGTTTTTTTCTGTTTTTGTTTTTGATGAAAATATCTAAGATGCTATGAACCATACCTAACTGGTAGAAAGAGTAACAGAAAGCTGGATCCTCGTATACAATGGAGCAAGGTGCGTGGTGTGAACAGCTTCAGGAGACATGAACTGCATGCCAACTCTAACCAAGGCCTCTCAGGAAAGTCAGTAGAGGAGACTTTGTGCTTTGTGGTGCAGTAGGGACATATGGATATATACAACCACTATTGCTTTGGCAAGACATCGGCTTGACATAATGCATGCATCTTAGTGTTCTACTGCGATGAGGAGACATCTTATAAAGGCAAGTGTTTAACTGGGGCTGGCTTACAGTCTCAAAGACTGAGTCCATGATCACCATAGCAAAGAGCACATCAGCACAGACACAGGCAAGCATGGTGCTGGAGGAGTGGCCAAGAGATTTGTCTCCATACCCTCATCAGAGGGCAGAGTGAGAACATGAGACTGGTCCTGGCAGAAGCTTTTAGAACCTCAAAACCCACCTCCAGCAACCCACTCACTCCAACAAGGGCACACCTAATCTGTCCAAACAGTTCACCAACCAGCACACAAATAGATGGCTCTCTGGAGGCTATTCTCATCCAAACCCCATAGGCTGCCTTGGTGACTGGCTGACTTAGGAGTCTAGCATGGATTTGGGGGCTGATACCATCAAACATGTCAGGAGGCTTCACTCATCCCAACAGCAGGAGACGAAAAAGGGAGCCATGCAATGTTGGATGAGGAGAGCATTAGCAACACCCTGCAGACATCCTGATGTGAATGTGGAAAGATCGGAGGCGCAAAGCTAAAGATAGAGTGGTGATTTGTGACTTACACTTGTGCATAAAAACTCGTGTTTATCTCTCTTAGCTATTTATGATCACGGTGACCCAAACAACTTGAAGGCTCAAGTGTTGCTTAGATTCCTGGCTTCAGAAAGTTCTGTCTACCATGGTGGAGTGGGTATGATGGAAAAGCTTATATCAGGGGCCCAGCAAAGGCACACCTCTAGTGATTTACTTCATTCAGCAACTCCTCATCCCCTAGCATCTCCACAGGAACCTGCATGGTGCATTTTGTGTTTCACCCACATTGTTTCCTCCGCTTTCTGGAAAAGTGGATGTTCTGTATTATAGTTATCTTATGCTTATGAAAATAACCCTGAGTGTTGTGTCTGGTGGTAAGGAAGGCATTTAGCGAGACAAAGGGCCCCCTCAGATGGAAGTGCAAGTATTTTTGGTGAATTATTCCCGAAGGCCAACCTGAGCCTGGGTCTAAAAGGGAAGTGGTTCAGGCTTGGGTTATAGTTCTCAACACTTCTGAGGGATGTCCCTCCTTCAGCTGACAGTATTCCAGACACATGTGCCATTTTTCACATGTGTGTCTGCATGTCTGCTCTGTTTATCCTCCTCATATTGCTTTCCAAGTTGGAATCTACCCACATTCAAAGCTGATGAACGTTGTCCTTTCCTTCTAAGTGTCTACTCTGTAACAACCCAACATGTATCACTAGTCCTGTCTATTAGATATCAAAAATGTAGCCAATAAAAATCATCACTGTCATCATCACCACCGCCACCACCATCAGCATCAACATCAGCAGCAGCGTCACTACTATCACAACCGACAAGAGGTAGACACAGGGCAATGCTTTGGAATAACCATTGTCTCCACAGGTCAGAGTAAAAACCTTCAGATCTGAGATTTACTCTTTAGTGACATGACCTGACCAAGTGGAAGAAAGGCCTGAAGTGCTTGTTCAGATCTTGTAAATAGAATCCTGTGAGGAACAGCCTTGAGACTGAATTGAAAACCTGGCTCCCTGGTTGGGAACACCTTCAAATCATGGTTGATTTCCTTGACTTCTCCTCATCCCTAAATGTCTGTAAAAGCTGTAAAATCAAGTTTGCTGTGAAAGACTATGGCCTCTAACATGACATCTATTTGGTTATAAAGCAAGACTACATGGAATTTCCAACAAATACTGAGAGCTGTGGTTTTGTCTCTTGCTCTTTCTCTTGGGCTGATTCCACTGTTCTCAATGTTGTTTTTGTCCGTGTACAAACAAGTGGAGAAACCTTAAAGCAATTGTTCAGAGGGCCATTTGTGCTTGTTTTTGAAAAGCCTAGAGATCCCAGTGTGTAACCCAACTCTGGCCTGTCTTGTGATGTGGACAGCACATGTGTGATGTTTACCACATGATAAAATTACAGAGCAGGAAGATGAAGGCCATGGCTTTCTCCTTTACTGTCTGCACAGTAGCCCAGAAAGTACATTGGGCTGTCTTTGCTTTGTATTGCATACTTACAAGTAGCTAATCAGAGCTCCCCTTCCCCCCAAAGTGTGTGCCTGAAACCACATCTCCACCTCCATTCCATTTGACCTCCAGAGTAACCAAATTCAATAAGTGAATTTATCATCCTGTCTCCCTGCATTGCCCAGGCCGGTGTCAGCTGTTCTAATAAGTGTGTCTAGACTTATTACTTTAGGAAGATAAATTTCACTTTGTGTCTTATGAACTGAATTAAATATACCTACTTCTCATTTTAGAACGGATTTGTTTATTTGAGTTCTCTGTTATATGGGTCTAGGGGCTTTTGGAGGACAGGAGCCTTCTCTAGGTCCTGTAACTGTCCATGGTCAGTATACAAATGGCTGGTTCCTGCAGGGTCTTTTTTATTTGTTGTTCTGTTTGTTTGTTTTTGATGACAGTCATTCCTATAAAAATGTAATCATTTGACTATGGAAATGTGTTTAAATTGCCAAACAAGCTTTGTTGTGGTGTAGAGTCACTTAAAAGCCTCCAGCTTGGACTCCAGTACAACTCAAGACAACTTCTAAAGTGGGAATCATCAGTATCAAATACTGGCCTTTAGCCTGCCTGGGGTACTAGCCCAGGACATGGTCCTGATCCATGGCCTCTTCATCTCTGACAAGATGCCTGAGAGCCTCAAATGTGCTGTGATGGGAGCAATAAGAAGAGACAAGCCAGTCTTATCTGCTCCCTGATGGAGAAGCCAGTCATGATTTATTTGATTATTCTACAGCTGCTACATAAGGAACCCGTTACCATTTATCTTGCCTTGCTATACCTAGCTTAAGAAATAAACTGTATGAATTTCCCAAGCAAGGAAAAATAGAAGAGCTATCACAGGTAGAATGGGGATGGGTTGGAATGGGAGCACATGGATCAGGTCTGGGGAGGATGAAGAGAGAGGATAGGGAGAGACAACTGGAGTTGGAGGGCATTTGGCAGGTGAGGTGGAAATTCCCAGGAAACTACGAGGGTGACCCTAACTAAGACTCCTAGTAGTGGGGGATACAGAGCTAGCCATCTCCTGTAACCAGGCATGATGTCCAGTGGAGGGGTTAGAACGCTCAACCTGCCACAATATCTTTGACCTATAATTTGTCCTGCTGGTGTAAAGGTGGGACAGAAATTGTGGGAGTGGCCAACCAATGACTGTTCCAGCTTGAGACCCATGTCATGAACAGAAGGCCACCCCTGACACTACCCAGAGGGTCAGGAGCCAGAGACACTAGCCCAGAGATCTATGATAGAACCAAATATGAGAGAGAGAGAGAGAGAGAGAGAGAGAGAGAGAGAGAGAGAGAGAGAGAGAGAGAGAGAGTTAGTTATCAATGAAATGATTCCTAGTGATATTTTGCTATACTCTTAGATTGATACCTAGTCCAGTAGTCATCAGCGAGGCTTCACCCAACAATGGAAACAGATGCAGAGACCCACAACCCAACACTACGTGGAACTTGGGGAATTCTATGGAGGGGGTGGGAATTGAAGTTGACAGTTGAGGACCTGTCTGACCTAGGTCCTCTGCGTGCATGTTATGGTTGTGTAGCTTGATCTTCCTGTGGGACTCCTAACAGTGAGAGCATGGCTGTCAGACTCTGTTGTCTGCTCTTGAGACCCTTTCTTCCCACTGGACCATCTTGTCTAGTCTAAATATGAGGGGAGATACCTAGTCTTATTGCAACATGCTATGTCCTATTTGGTTGATATCTGGGAGATCTACTCTTTCCTGAAGGGAAATGGAGGAGGAGTGGATTGAGGACAGAGGAAGGGAGGAAAACTGCAGTTAGGAAATAATATATGAGACAATAAATAAATAAACAAACAAATAAGAAAGAAAGTGCTTGAAAACTGTATTTCTTCTCTCTTTCCTTCCTGTGCCCCAGCCTTGTTTCTAAACCATGGCCTTACATAACGAACCTGTTACCATTTATCTTTCCTTTAAAGTCACATCTCTAGGCTGAGCATCCCATAGTACTTGAAATGTGCTTTCTTTTTAAATTGTTTAAAAATTATGTTTTTATTTTTTTGAAATTATCATATGATTATCTATTTGCTTCATCCAGACTTCCCATGTAACTTCATTTTGCTCTCTTTTAAGTCCATGGCCCCTCTTTTGGAGGGCAGGGTTCGACACTTTCTTCTTCTCTTGGCACTCCTTGAGTTACCTGCAGTTCTGTCTAGGGCTAAGGCCTCATGAGCTCCCCCAGGTTGGCATGCTTATTGATGTCTTTGTTTAGGTCATGTTTGGGCGGCCATGTTGGTGGGGGACTTCATATGAGTAGCTTTTCTGATATTTCTAGCAGCTTCCACTTCTGCTGGCTCTAACATTTCCACCCTGTCTTTGACAGCAATCCCTGAGCCTTATCTGCAAGAGTTGTGTTGCAGATGCATCGGTTTGGACTGGGCTTCAACAACTCTGTGTTTTGTCAGTTGCAGACTTCTGAAATGGTACCTGCCTGTAAGAAAGGGACGTCCACTGACTCAGGCAAAGATCTAGCTAGGAGCTGCAAAGGAGAGACCGTGAGGCATACATCTTTCCGGATTTGTATTGTCGCACTCACTATGGTCTTTTCTAGTTCCATCCACATACCTGAAAATGATTTCATTTTTCTGTAGAGCTGATTAGTATTTCATACCATAGTATATATGTAGCAGAAGTGTGGTTTCTTATCTATCCTTTTCCTATTTTAAGATCTAGTCAGTCAAGGAGGTAGCTCAATTAGTTAAGTGTTGGTTAAAGGGCACAAATTCAGATCCCCGCCATCATCCTAACAGCTGAGCTGGGCAACACGTATCTGTGACTCAGGTATGGGAAGGCAGAAGTAGACAGATACCCCATGCTCACTGATTAGCCAGCCTAGTGAAATCAGTAAGCTCCAGGTCCACATATACAAGCACACATGCACATATGTACCTACACTCAAATACACACACACACACACACACACACACACACACAAATATATGTGTGTGTGTATATATATATACATATATATGTTATATATAACATATTATATATAATATATTACATTAATTATATATAATATATACACACATATAAAACATATGTTATATATATATATTACACATTTTTAATTAAAAATATATTTGTTAACAATAGGCCTATTTCTTAGTAGAAATAATAAGACAGACTTAGTTCTGTATAAAACTAACTTCCAGCAGCCCAGAGTTCATTTCTGCAGCGTGGAGACATTTGATAACTGTGTATTCTACCTCTGATCTGAAGTTGCACTTTCATCTTTGAGTTATCAATTCCAGCATTTGTTTTTGGCTTTAACCTTTGGCCTCAGAGTCATATTACCACCACCCAATCCTGGCTTTAGTGTAAGGAAAAGGCTATGTCTATCTTCACACTCAGTGTAGCGAGACAAGCTCATTGTAATTGTGTGACCTCTGGAAGCCCAGCAGTGGGACTTGGGCTCCAGAGCTATGTCGGTGGAGCTCTCTGAATCTGAGTTTATGAGTTATAACCCTTAATCCAACTGAAATCTAATTTTATTTGAGGTAGATCTGCAAGTGGGAGAATGACTATTAATTCTACAGTTCCAAAATAACTAATGTGCTTGGTTGGAAGCCAAGTACACTGTGAGCCCTGGATTTAAGTGCTCCTATGGGAAAAGCAGAGGGAGACTTTAACATATGGATTCTTAGGAGAAAATGCAACCATTCCATACAAGAAATATTGAGTTATTCTTAGTACTTTTTAATGTGTGGTTGACTATATATTTTTGAGTAGTGCCATTTTTAACACTTGGCAACTCAGGCCGCAGATCTTCATTTCCTGAGGTAATTTTAATAACTCACCCATTCACACAGCAAATATTTCATGGGGGATTGATCGTATAGTATTGTATTGTGCTCAGTTTGATAAAAAACAAAACACAAGGAAAGGAGAAACAAGATCAGCTTTGCCGAATGACAATATTGATTGAAAATAAACCGAGCAGAATAAGCCAGCAAATAAGAAGCAAAACAGAACTATATGATAATTATCTGTATGTTGATGTATTAAATTTTTCTGTTAATGGTATTAATCCATAGTTGGTATTACTTAGGAGGCTGAGGCAGAAAGATGTCTTGAGCCTAAAAGTTCAAACCCAGCCCAGGCAGCATTGAGATACTGTATTTGAATGAATGCATGGATAGATGAAAGAAAAGATCTGGCGGCACTGCCATTTGCATCTGCTGTTTTGTTCCTGTGAGAAAACATTATGCTCAATGGACCTTGAAAAAGAAAGGGTTTGTCTGGCTGAGAGGTTACACTCATCTACAAAGGAAGTTAAGACAGGAACTGAGGCAGACCTAGAGGAACACTACTTATTGGCTTGTTCCCATGGCTTGCTCAACTTGATGTCACATACAACACAAGACTATCTATCCAGGAGTGGCACCACCCATGGAGGGGTGGGCCCTTCCCTTATGATTCATTATGTAAGACAGTACCCTGATAGACATGTCCATAGACCAATCTTATGGAGACAACACTTCTATTGAGATTCCCTCTTCTTAGATGATTCTAGTTTGGGTCAAACTGACAAAAACTAACCAGCACATGTTGTCTACCACACTATAATACAGGGAAAGGTTTTGAAGAGTGTGCCTTTGTGGAACTTATAATCCGATGGGTATGAGAAGAGGCAAGTTTGTGAGGTATGGTGTGACAATCAATCGACAGCAGGCCACCTCAGTCACCATGAGAACCCAGTTGACACAGCCTCAAGTTCTACCTGTGAGAAACAGTTTCAGAAAAAAAAAAATAGGAGTTTGAGGAGCTGTGGGGAAGACAGCGCAGTCCATTACCTTGTGTCTCCACATAAAGTGAGAGGGCAAAGAAGGAGGTGATTTCTGTGAGCTGGAAACAAGTTTTCCCTGAGGAGCAGTGTCACAGTCTGCAAGGGATTTGTGTGTTACATGGCTAAGTGTTATGATGTAAGTATCTGTATATATGCGTGTCAAAGATAAGGAATGGGAAAGCAGACCAGGAAAGAAAAATATCACAAGCCAGGGCAAAAGGCATAGGAAAGCAATCTGCATAAAGAAGAATTCTTATACTGAAATGTGAGAAAATAAAATTAATTCAGGGATAATCAGCATCTGACTGAAGGCTTGAGCCAAATCAGATATAAGTTTAAAATATTTAAAAACATAGAATATATGGGTGCTACTTAATCTAGGTTGTGGCCTCACATTATAATGCTTGAACAAAAGCTGGGTTGAAATCACGGCTTCACCGTGGATGAACAGATGTTTTAACTTCTCTGTGCTTTATCTATGAAGGGGAGAAATGAGAGCTACTGTTCCACAGAACTATTATGGAGATTCAATAAACTGGTATTTTTAAATGTTAGAATCAGAGTAGGCTCCTACCCATCCATCTGTCAATCTATCATTCTTCTAGTATCTAACTCATCTGGTCCAGAATACAAGGCTATTCATAGGGTAATAAAAACGACTAGAGATTTTTAAGTAGAGGGAGAGCGGGAAGAGACTTGGATGAATATTTCTGAGACTGGGAGGTGAGGTAGACCAGATTTCATGAATATCTAACTAAACACACTGAATCTTGGACCAGGACAGAGAAATGCCTCACAATTTGAAGGGGAGACATATTTCAAAGAAGTCAGGGTGTGAAGTTGGGCATGCAAGCACTTGTAGTTGGACCCAACTTTTAGATGGATGTACTTAGAGACGGCGAAGCGTCTGGGGCCATCGACAGCAAATGGGAAGGTTATGCATGGATGGACCCTCAAAGCTTCATAAGTGAAGTAAACTGCACTCAGCCTCTATGTGCTTAAATAATAACAAGCATTAGCTAGAAATTCATCTTTCTTTGTGCTTTTTGTGTAATTCTTTTGCCATCTGTTCTAGGAACAAGTCAGGATGTAAGTGTTGTGTACGTGGAGAGTGAATTCTAAAAGAGCTCTCTTATTTGAAGCTGTGTCCTGGAGCATTTCATTAAATTACAAAGAAGACCGAGAAGGGGAAGAGCTGAACTTTCTAGACACTTGGGTTTATCTCAATGATGTCAAAAAATCATTTCAGTTGGGAGTTTTTTTTTTTTTTTTAAATGATGAAAGAAAGAAAAACAAAAAGTAGGTCATTGAAATGACCCCAAGGCAAAGTCTTAAATCTTAAAGGTCAGCAGGGCAGTGTGCTTTAAAAACTTTAATTATGGCGCTTAATACTTCAGTGGGCTTACTGTGTCCTGTTACGGCTATTCACTCCCATATAACACAGCCCATAATGTCATTCCAGTTTTCCTTCCAGCCTCTCCAGGTATTAAAGCAGCTTGAAGTGTTTTGTCACATTAATCTTTACTCGGGGCTAGTGATGAGTTTATCCAACTCTTTTCCATCATGTTGAAAATTCTTTTCAATTAAAAACCCATCTCCACACATGGTATTATCATTAAGGCAGACCTATTCTGTCTAAAACAACAAACACTGAGATGTCTCAAGAATTTTTCTATAAATCATTGCAAGTAGAATTGACTTCATGTTCTTTCTTCTTCCTTTTTTTCTCTCCTTCCTCTTCCTCCTCCTCCTTCCCCTCTTCCTCCTCTTCTTTTTTAAACTTTATTAGATATTTTCTTTATTTACATTTTAAATGCTATCCTGAAAGTTCCCTATACCCTCCCCCTACCCTGCTCCCCTACCCACCGACTCCCACTTCTTGGCCCTGGCATTCTCCTGTACTGGGGCATATAAAGTTTGCAAGACCAAGGGGCCTCTCTTCCCAATGATGGCCGACTAGGCCATCTTCTGCTACATATGCAGCTAGAGACACGAGCTCTGGGGGTACTGGTTAGTTCATATTGTTGTTCCACCTATAGGGTTGCAGACTCCTTCAGCTCCTTGGGTACTTTCTAGCTCCTCCATTGGGGGCCCTGTGTTCCTTCCTATAGATGACTGTATTTGCCAGGCACTGACATAGCCTTATACGAGACAGCTATATCAGGGTCCCTTCAACAAAATCTTGCTGGCATATGCAAAAAGAAGTCACTAGATATGCACTCACTGATAAGTGGATATTAGCCCAGAAACTCAGAATACCCAAGATACAATTTGCAAAACACAAGAGAATCAAGAAGAAGGAAGACCAACGTATGGTTACTTCATTCCTCCTTAGAACAGGGAACAAAATACCCATGAAAGGAGTTACAGAGACAAAGTTTGGAGCTAAGATGAAAGGATGGACTATCCAGAGACTACCCCACCCAGGGATCCATCCCATCATCAGCCACCAAACCCAGACACTATTCCATATGCCTCCTCCTCTTGAGCTAATCAAGTGAGCAAAAGTTGAGCTGGTGAGGATTTGGCCCATATGCTTTATTCCTGTTGGGATGGATCAGTCTCATCTCACTGCCTCAGTAATTTTACTATACATTGATGCGAAGTATTGCAAACATACTTGAACAAAGCTATCAACTATGAAATAGTTTATACAAGACATTATGATTACAAAGTCAATAAAAAAAAATGGTTCAAAGCAGGAGAAACTGCTCAGTGAGCAAGGGTTAGGAGGACTATTGATGAAATCCTGTGGATTTCTTCAGGCCTCAGTGTGCAGAAAGCGTGCAATGCGTGAATAATTCATGTAGAAATTCTATCGTGAAGTTGTATCAGTTTCCGCAGTAAAACCTGGCTGTGGAGGAGGAAAATACATCAACATCTGTGACAAGCTCTATGAAGAGACAGTGGCAGAGCCTCGAAGGCACCAGGAGCAAAGCAAAATATAATAAATTCCCTCAAGTGTCAAATTTGTGTCGGCTGAATAATGACACCATATGTCTGGGTTGCCGTGTCACCATAGGCTACTCTGAGAAAAACACATGGCAGCCAAGGAAGAAACTTAGCTGCCTGCCTGCTGTCTGACAGCCCCAGGAAACAGTTTACTCAGCAAGGCCAGCTTCTGAGAAGCAGAAAGAATTATTATTATTTTGTTGTTGCTGTTGATGTGTGTACTGGGTTGTCAGAAAGGGCCAGCATTCAAAGTGAGCCAATGTTTCAGAGTTGATGGGTGTCAGCATCACTAAAAAAGTTACTTTTGGTGTTTTATCCCTCAAATGAGTGGGAGAAAGTTATTGTAGCCGACCGCTTAGCCTGGGAAAGGCATTTGTGATATCCTCTATCTTTATATAGCTCTCAGACATGATGCTTAGAACTCGCAGGTCTTATCTTACTCATTCCCATCGCTTACAACTCAGATATTATTTTGTATTAAGGGAAACTGAGGCACTGAAAGATAGTGTTCACATTAGTCCCTGGGAAGCATGCTTCTGTTGACAGCTCAGTGTCCCCACTCAACCTGGCTCTCCTTCTCACAGGCTAGAAATCTGCGAGATGGGATTTGCTTCTCTTGAACTCTCCTTTCCTGCTGGCAGGCACAGTGCTGGCCTGCTGCCTGCCCACTGGCTTTTATGTTCTCCCTTGGTACCTGGATTCAGCAGTCCTATAAGCCAGGATTCAGCATATTGAGCATAGAAATACTGTTCTTGGAGAGTTCATGCCTGCATGTGGTTCCTACGACTTGGCAGTTAGGTCCTGCCCAACTGTTCTGGACAGCCTAGACTCTGGAGAGAAGTCAGCAGCTCTGGCCTAGCCTGGGATGCACAACAGCTGTTGTTGTACCTCCTTTTCCATCACAATTACCCCCACACTGACTAAAGGAGATTATAGCAGTAACATTTGGAATAGGATATACTTACCTTTAGTCTCAAGGCCTTAGGCAGGTAACCTGGACAATAGCGTGACCCAATCTGTTATTAGTTTTCTATGTGATAATACAATATGTTCCCTTTTAAACAATAATCAAGTGTAAAATGAAACAGATAGAGAATGGTGGTTTCCTGTGATGAAGTCTGTGTGTCCCACTCAGCACGGCCAAGTAAAGACACTGGGGAGGGCTTCTGAGATGACTCTGAGGGGAGGGGCACTTTGCTCAAGCCTGATGACCTGAGTTCGTTTGCTGGGATCCACATGTGTTCTTTTGTTTGCTTACATGTGCATGCGTGCACACGCACGCGTGCACACACACACACATGCACACACGCATATATGTGCATTATGAGCACACACATATAACTCACAGGCACACACACGCGCACACATGCACACACATGTGCACACATGCATTCATACATACATGCATACACACATGCATGTATATACACATTTACTCACACATAGAAGAAAGGGTGCACATGTGCCTTTACACATACCCACACACAAATTTATTGGTTGTTTATTTTAAAAAACAGAAATTATTATATATACTGTACAGAGGCTCAAAGTGAGTCTGAAAAGTGTAGTTTTGGCCCAATGCAGCCTGGGGCACAACTACGGCGAGATGCATCTTACTGGCCAGCTCTCTGCAGTCCTATTTCACCCTGTCCATTCTATCCTGTCCCAACTAACCCAGTTGCTTGTGCTAAGTTAGTCTTGTTTTGGCTGTTTTATGTCCTTCTGAAGACAGTCTAAAGGTCCTATGGGTTGCAGATAACTACAAACATGATTTCTCCATCCTCCTGCCTCCTGTTTTACTCAGCCATGACCCTCAACTGAATTTGTGACTCCTTTAACTAGAAGACTGCAGGAAAGCCGCACAGTGGCCATCCTTGGGTGAAGACTAAGTTGGGCTAAGGGAGGCTGTGCTCAGACATTAGATCTAAGGGCTTAGACATGTGGTGAACTGTCTTGGACATTCTGGAGTGGAGCAGAAGTCAATGGGAGACATAGGCTAAAGGGAAGACATTTGCCCAGCATGAAGAGGCCTTAGATTTGATCCCAGCACCAAGGTGGGGGAGGTAAACACGGAGTAAAAGTACCACCCAGTTTGTATCTGGTGACACCTCCACTGCTGAAGAGGCTCCTGACCTCATCTCAACTGATGCTCAGTTCCCATGGAGACTGCAGAAAGTGGGTCATTACTATAATACGGACATAAGGATGCCTATAGACTTATACTCACTTGGATTGCAGACTTAAGCCACATTATTTAGATTTTTCTTTGAACTCTGTATGAGACTTGTTCATCTTGAAACACCTATGAGCCAGGTATTTTATCACATAATGGGGTGTGGTTGGATGTGCTGCCCTTAGCATATGGTTATGATAGACTTTGTCAAACTAAAGTACAAATAGAAGACACATAGGAAATGTTTAATAAGATTAGAAATATGGAAGAAAACAGATTTTAAACTGCAATGTACTGATTAGGTAGGCAGTAGACTCGGTTTCGTCTTCGTTATTTTCGTGTCTTGAGATTATTTCTGAAGAGTAGCATCCACCTTAACTTCCTTTTTGTCTGTTTTTTTCTAAAAGGACACTGTGTCTTTCTTCACCATGAATGTGGGGTCTATTTGCTGTGTTTTGTGAGGACACACACACACACATACACACACAAACACACACACAGACACACACACACACACACACAGACACACACAAACACACACACACACACAGACACACACAGACACACACAGACACACACACACAGACACACACACACACACACACACACATATATATATATATATAGTGAGATGTCCAGTGGAAGAACAATAGGAGCAATAGGAGTAAGCAAATATTCCATAAATGGTTATCAAATAGAATTATCTACCAAGGATATTGGCTTGTCAGGGCAGAGTGCTTCCTTCTCCTGTATATGGTTTTGGAAGACTGAACAGAAGCAGCTCATCCATGTTTCCTGCATCCAGACAATGAAAGATTAATGAGAAAATGAAAAGCTCTTTACGCCTGAAACAGAACCCTCTTTGATGTTATCCTTTGGGATAGAGAAATAAGAGCAGAAAGCATCCTACTAATTGATTACTATTTCTCATGGTATCACAGTGATTGATCATTGATTAATCCTCTTAGACACTGGCTTGTTTTGATTCTCTCTTTGAGAAATAGAAACATTGTGGGAACAGTCACTCTTACCATTTTAACCAAAACCAAAATTTGGGATTTCATATTCATGAAGTTAAATGCTAGTGTTAAAGCTTTATTGCTAAATGTTTCTGAAGGCATGGATTTGGGCTTTTCTGAATTATGTTGAAGTTGGTAACTTTTCTTTTCTTTCCTTTTCTTTTCTTTCTTTTTCTTTTCTTTTGCCATCTCCAAAAATGTTTATTACCATGATTAAAAGCATTTTTTTTTGAATAGTAAGCGGAGTTTCTAAACATGAAAGTTATCAATGGTTCTATTTTATAACCAATATTTGGAATTGAGTGGACAGCTTTATTGCCAGTCTTCATTTATTAAAAAACAATCCGTTTATCGGTTCCATGACATCACGACTATTACTTTGTCTGGGAATGAGTCCCTATAGCAATTAAGTATAAAAAAATATCTTCCATCATAATTGGAGAGTGACCTGCATTGGAGCGTGATTTTGAGTAAAGAGTTGATTAAAAATACACAAAGAGTTGGGTGTTGCTTTTTAAAACACTCCGTTACATACTACAAAGAAAGAATTAGTATTTTGGCTTTTTAAATTCCTACATGATACTGAGAATGACAGTCCCCAGAGGTCCCCCTCACATCACTGGATGCATCTCCTCTTCTGGAGGGTCAATTGCAAGGGTGACTCTGAAGACTTGAGCCTCCACATGTTTATACTAATCTGAGAACAAAGAGTGTCATCCAGAACATAGTAGTCATTGTACATGTCGCCTTCACACAGGTATGGAAGTCTAGTGAAAGCTTCAGCGACAAAGCCAGCTTTCCTGAACACCTCAGGCAGGCTATTCACTTGCTCTTCCCAATTCTGTCCCTTGATTACCAGAATTTCTGATGGCTTCTCCCACTTGCCACCTACGTTTTCCACAAAAGGATGAAAGGGCAAAACCAAGGCCAGGATGACCCTGCCTTGGGTGGGCTCCAAGACATTGCTGATATCTTTTAACAATGTCAGGGGCTGATCACAGCGATCCAGCAGATTTAGGCAGCTGGAAGTTGATAACTTTCATAGAGAAGTATAAACAGACCCTTCTTCATTGTCCCCTTCTCTTTACTGTGACCATCTGGTTAAATTCTTACATACAGATGTGACAGAATTATATGTTTTGGAGATGCACTGTAGGGGTCTGTTAGATACTTGGAGCTCTTCCTAGCCAGCCAAAAGATGCTCTGATAACATTCAGATTTCGAGACTCTGTCTGACACACTGGCAAGAGGCCTACAGCCATGGAATAGATCTTATGAGTCCGACCTCTTAGTCAATTTGGAAGAATTTGAATTTTCGTTGGAACAATGAAGCTGATTTTTAAACCCTTTCACCACATGTTATAAATATTAACAATGAAGGTAATGTGGGTGGTGAGAACTTTTTTTTGAAACGAGGATTTCAATCTTGGCTGACATGATAATAAAGTCATTCACTGAGCAGCAGAGCAGGAGGCTGTTCTAGTTTTACATATTTCCTCTTTTTCTCAAAAGAAAGAGGAATAAGAAATGTTGGCACAGTGATCCAGTTTATGGAGGCAATACTAATGGATATAATGGGTCTGGCCAAATTACACAAGTATTTATAGTGTAAAATTTTGAGGAGGCATAGTGCTGAAGAGTTAAGCAGGCCAGCTGTGGGGCCAGATTTCCTGGGCTTAAGCAATAGCTCTTGGACTTACAAGCTGTGTAAACTCAAGGCGTACAGAAGTGAAGCACTGTGCCCAGTTTCTTCACTCTAATGTCTGCTAGAGTTAGTCACAGGACTTAACTCAAGAAATGGCTGCAAGGCTCCCTGTTAGATCTTGATATCATATGTGTAGTGAAACCTCAAGGGCTTGATAAGTATTAATAACTCTTCTCGTTATCACTGAGCAAACATCCCCATGATTAAGTTTATTTACACCAAGATAAAGAAAAAAAGTATTTAGTTTTTGATATTTATTTCATAGTGTTCTTTAGTATCTTTTAGGTACTAAGGAAGTTGATGGAGAAATTATGTTTCCCAGATTATGCATCTGACTTTAAGAATTGTCCCTGCCATGAACTTCACTTGTTGTTTTGGCTGCATTGGCTCAGGGTCTCAGGTCCTTTTATACCAGTCCTTGAGTAGATTCTGGCTTGGGTCACCTCTTGTACCTTTCTAGATGGATGAGATGCTCTAGAATCTTCTTCCTTTGGCTACTGAACCAAAGCTGTTTCCCCGGTAATGAAGCTTGACAAACACGAGAAATACTAGTGGCTAAAGCACGCACCACTTCTGCCCTTGACTGGCAGCAAAGCAGTTTAAGGAGGCAATACTAATGGATATATACACAGCACATGTGGTAGTCATGCTCACAAACCCTGAGCTGGGCTGGAAAACACTGCTTTCTAAAACTGAGTACAAGGTACGTGTGTCATGCCACTGCTTTGTGTGTTAGTTTAAAAACTAGGTAGGGCTGGGCGGTGGTGGCGCACGCCTTTAATCCCAGCACTTGGGAGGCAGGGGTAAGCGGATTTCTGAGTTCGAGGCCAGCTTGGTCGACAGAGTGAGTTCCAGGACAGCTGGAGCTATACAGAGAAACCCTGTCTTGAAAAACCAAAAAACAAAACAAAACAAAACAAAACAAAAATTTAGTGAGATGACAATGAAGATGGATAACACACACCCTATGGACAGGCTAGACATCTGATCAGAGCACAGCTAAGTCTTCTGTATGGAAACTAATTTGAATGCTGCCCAGGAAACACTTAATCTCCTGTGGCCCAGAGGAAATGGAGGTTTCCTCCTATATTCCCTCAGGGTGGTCAGGACCATCAGATTGCTTTGTGGCATTTTTCTTTGCAGGCAAGGCATGCTGGATTCTAGTCAACGAATGCTTACAATATTTAAGGAGATTATTTTGTTATCATTAAAGAGTAGTGGTGATTTATCTGAATTCTAGAAAAATAATAGGGGGAAGAATGTCTTATGCTAGGTTCTCAATCTGTAGTTCCTGACCCCTTTGGGTCACATATCAGATATCCTATATATCAGATATTTACATAATCATTCATAACAGTAGCAAAATTATAGTTATAAAATAGCAGTGAAATAAATTTATAGTCTGTGGACACCACAACATGAGGTACTGTATTAAAGGCTTGCAGCATTAGGGAAATTTTAAACCACTAATCTAGTATGTAGGGCTGCTTAGTGGGAGAACAAAAGTACTTGAGTTCAAATCTCAACACCTACTTAAAAGCTAGGCATAAGCATGTGTATCAAGTTGTCCAGCACTGCTGGGAGCTCACTGGCCAGCAATCCAAACAGAAAAGTTGAGCTTCTGGGCCAGCAAGAGAGCCTGTCTCAAAATAAGGGGTAGAGAGTGTGTAGGGAGTGGTAGAGGAAGGCAATACACACACATACACACACAAACACACACACAGAGAGAGAGAGAGAGAGAGAGAGAGAGAGAGAGAGAGAGAGAGAGAGAGAGAACAAGCAAGAGCTGGGCTTTTGATTTTTTCTTTTGTTCTCTTTGAGAACTAATCCTAGAAACATCCATTTGTCACCTTTGATTATGCTTCAAATTAGCATCATGTGACATAGCACTCACCTTACCAGTCTTAAGACATAATTCCCAGGCACCTTTTCCTCCAGAGAAAAGAATGACCTGCTAGGCATAAGAATCTTGGGAGTAATAATACTATAAGAAAAAATAGAGAACTGCTAATAAATCCTAATAAATTGCATTTCAAATGGGTCTCGTGGGGTATTTGATTCATAGAGCCTCTAGAAGCTGATGACTCTAGGCCAATTAAGGAAATGAACATTTTGTTGAGTGTGTGGAGGTGGACCAGGCTTGAGCTATAATGCATCACTGCAGGGCACGCATCCAAACAAGATCTGCTGGTGCCAGGCCATACCTCTCTGGCCCTGTGCACCTCAGTGGGAACAGAGATCCCACCTTCCACCTATGGAGAACAATTGCCACACATTCCCATGAGACTAGGCAATGCCCCATTTCTTCACAATTGGCAGAGAATGGGAAGAAAACCATTAGGTATTTGATCACTGAACTCCTGTGAGATTTCTGAACTCCAGTCCAATGATGATGTCACTGGTGCACCAGCAGGGTTGCCCGTGGCTTACGCTCTTGTTTTCTTGGCATCAGCCCTATTCCATCAAAAACAGAAGAAGAGTTTTATTTCTTACATTTCAAATTCTTGGTAAATATCCAGAGACATACCCATCCAAAAGTAGTCACTCTGCTTGAAGTCTTTCTTATTCAGATGGGGAGACAAGGCTGGCTGCCTGGAAGTGTCATCTTGCTGCAGAAAAGTGACAAAAGACACCAGAGAGAGGCTAATACTTAATCATCCTCATTGCATGCCATTTGTTCATTAACATTTGAACCCCGATTATGAAAGCTGTAACCCTTGAAGGACTAACCCTATTACCAAGGTAGTTAGGATCCAGTGAGTGAACGCTTTCATCTAGATACATCCGTTTTGTTCCAATAAAATCTAAAGAAAACCATCAATTATTTTGTTTTGGTTTTTGTTTTTTTTTCTATCTGACTACATTCATTGAGAAATATCCTTACAGAAAACCCAAATGCCTTAGAAGAACTGGTCTGAGCTGACTAAGGCTTTTCCAAAGTGAGGTGAGGTTACCAAGCTAAACAAAAACCTGGCATGTCAACCTGTGTCAGCAGGAGCTGCCCTTCGCTTTACCTGAGAAGAATAGCTGGGAAGGCTTGTTAGTCTGTCTGCCCAGCCAAACGCTCACAGGCCTCAAAGCGGCTGTCTCAGAACCCGCTGACAAGGTGAACTTGTCCCACAGTGGTGGCCTGCCCCTTGGTAGAAGCACAGATGAGCAACCTACCTCATAAATTCCTGGATACCTTCGCTCCCTCTGGAGTCACAAGTTCTTTGTTTTATCTTTCCCTTTTTGAACCCTGGGAAAAATAAATCAAAGTGATTTTTCTCTGCCAAACGTTTGTGCACTTAGAAACTGGCCCTCGGTCCAACTGCTACAAAGGAGATGGGGAGAAAGGCTTCCGAGTTTCTTAGTCTTATTGTCTCCCCTGAGATGTTTCCAATTGCTTGAAAGGAGGGCTGTGCCCAGGAGTTGATGAAGCTACATTACAACTTAAAATCAGTGTGAAGCACCCACTTTGTCTCCCATTAACAAGTAGTGCAGTATCCCTGGTAACAGGGATCACTTAGCACAGAAATTCGACCTGGGAATAACCAGTTCAGCCTCCACATCCTTTTACCTGGCAATGGAAGAGTTGGTCCCATGTCACCATTGTTTAGTCTGCTTGACTTAAAGCATGCTTCAGGCAGGGGATGTCTCAATTTCTGTGGGGACTTCTCTCCATTGATAAAATGTTGGGACCCTGGTTCTGCTAATAATTTGGAGATGTCTTTGGGTTAGGCTCACCCCATTATTTTGGCACAGTCCTAGTCACCCCTGTGCATTGTGGTCTTAGGAAATTATTTTGTTTTCCAGTTTCTCTACATCCAAGGGGGGAATTGTATCACCATTAAAATGCTGTTCATGAAAGTCTAGAATTGCTAGGGCCATAGGAAGAATCTTAAGCCATTTCCTTTGTGCTACTGAAAAGACTAGCTTTTCCAAAAACTAAAAGAAAGCATTTGTGGCTATTGGAGTTGGCTAGCTCTGTTGTGGATGTGTCCTGTGCAGAATATGAAGAGCAATCGAGGTTCCACAATCTCCACTGGAGTCTAGCAGCCCTTGACTAATTGGTAAGAATCAGCTTTAGGCTCAGGGAGAGATCAGATCACTCTATTGCCAAGGCAATGATGTCATTGAGCCTTGAGACATCTGTTGAATACTCAGTTCTTTTGTGCCCTCCTCTTCACTCACAGCCTCAAGTGGGAGTATTTATGTTCAACAATGAATACTGCCTTTAAGCTAATGGGCTTGTCTTCCGACTACTGAATTCCAATTGTCTGATGTGGAAAGGACAACTGGGGAATATTTTCTTTCTCTCTGAAAAGGAATTGAGAGAGTTCAATTGGGAACTGTTCAAATGTCATACTATATAAGCAAAACAATAAACATCTTGCAGTCAAGAGATACACTTATTCAATCTTTACTTTTGTCCTTTTGTAGATAAACCAAGGCTTGGTAAATATAATTAGCTTGGCTAAGAGCACATTGGAAGGCAGAAGGGAAGAAGAGCTAAGAATAAGGGTATATGTGCATGCAATTGTCACTATGAAATCCATTATTTTATACTAATAAAGAATTTAATAAAAATATCAAACTGGTGGTTTGTCCTCCAGATCTAGCAACAGAATTATTTGTCTTACATATCATTAATCTGTAAGAGATCCTTTGGTTTCTTTACTGGAAATGACAAGAGGCATAGCCTATAAGGAGGGAGAATTGTGTTTTCATTTATGTAGTTGGGGCTCCAGCCAACATGGATTTAGCATTGGTGATTCTGGTTAGATCAACAATCATTCTTTGAGGGCTCAAATGACAGATAGTGGGAATAGCCCAGTGTTTTATGACCTCACAGACCACCCCAGTGACATTATTCCTTCAGCAAGGCTACACTTTCTAACACTCTTTAGTCACCGACTGGAAACAAAATATCCAAATGTCCAAAACTTAAGGGGAACACCTCTTTTAAGCCATCACACTTACCCTTAGAGATCCCAGGCATCTTGCATTCCAGAGTTCTTTATCTTTCCTGGCCAAACTAGTGTATTTGAAGATAAGCCACCTGGAACCGGTCCCTTGTCCTGTGCAAATGCAGCTGATAGAGTCTTTCCTTGGAGATTTAAATCTGAGAGGATATAGTAATTTTTGCTATTGTGGCTCATCATATTTCTGTGACTATCTACCTGACTACCAGGGGAGCCATCATGAAGGCAGGGTATGCGGGACAGTGTCTTAGATGGTTGGGATGGCTATGGCAGATGTCTGATGAGCAACAGAAATGTGCTTTTCATAGATCTGGATATTGGAACGTCCAAGATCCCTGAGTCTGGGGTGGGCCTGTTTCCCACGTGGCCATGTTCTCATTCCTTGACTTGTTGGAAATGACCAGTGATCTCACTGGGTGCTTTACAGTGTTACTAATCTCCCTGAGGTTCCCAACCCCACATCCTAATCACCGTACAAAGGCATTACCTTCTAATCCTGCAGAAGTGGGATTTCAGCCCTTGAGCCTGGTAGTGGGAAAGCAGGGTGGCAAACATCCCAGACACTGCAGAGACATTGTTAAGCCTCTAGACCAGTATCTACTGCAGAGACATTGCTAAACTTGTGGACCAGCATCCACTGCAGAGACATTGCTAAGCCTGTGGACCAGCATCCTCTCTTGCCTTAACTCAATTCACATTTGCTAAGCCTCTGGACCAGTGTCCTTTCTTGCTTAAGTCTGTTCACATTGGACTTTCTGACCCTTTCAACCCTCAATTTTTCCAGTGGAGTTGGTGGTAAGGGATTCGGTCTTTGTAGAGGGGGATTTATTGGGGAAAATATATCTGAATATACAGAAAGCCATGGGGCCAGGTGCTAATAGTAAGCTATTTCCAGGGCAGGGCTTTTTTTTTTTTTTTTTT
>NC_034611.1:3669263-3697190 GCF_900095145.1 Mus pahari | reverse complement strand
GAAGGGAAGGGAAGGGAAGGGAAGGGAAGGGAAGGGAAGGGAAGGGAAGGGAAGGGAAGGGAAGGGAACAAACCAACTAAGCAACAGCCAACAAACCAACAAAATACCACAATAAACTTCTCTGATTTTCTAATCAGTGTCCCAGGCATGGCGAGAACTGTCTAATCTTTTGGCTAGTCCTTTATATTGAAGTCTATATGGAATGTATATGAGTGTTTGCTGCTGTTTTCTGGCCCACCCAAACTCTGCTTTTAACGTTGGTGACCAACATTGGCCTTTACCCTGGGTCAAAAGATGAACAATGCTAGCTATTGAGATCTAACTGACCCATTCTAGTCCAATAATTGTTTTCTCAATTCTGAAGCCAGGGAGAATTCATGTTGTTCTGATTATTCCTTTAGGTAATGTGCATTCACAGCAACAGAATGGGGAGACTGAAGTGCTTTTCTAAATAGATTTGTGATTATATTTCCCCTATATCTTTTTTACATTTGTTGTTCATACAATACTAGATAATCATACACTATTAAATACTGCAGAATAGTGCTTGATTTTGAAATGTGTGAATTATTAATTTTAGACATTCCCTTAGAGAGAGAAATATAGAAGGCAAGGAGTTCCAAAGGACCAGTTATAGATTGATGATATCTACGATGACAACGTTTGTTGGTAGATCTGGAGGACAAGCCACTAGTTTAATATTCTTTATTAAAGTTTTTGGTTTGTATACAACATAAGAGGTTCATTATGACAGAAGGGCATGCTTACTTCAATTTTCGAAGTACTGGAAAGGTGGCCACAGGCCTATAGTATCTTGCCTGTATTTATTTACTATTATACCTCTGATATAATTATCTCATAATAATAGTGGCACCTCATGTTTGCTATTGTGCCTGACTTTCTATGGGGGCACTGAGAATCTAAACTCAGGTCTTCCTGTTTGTATGGCAAGCCATCTGCAGACTGAACCATCTCCCTTGTCTCTCATTGTACTTTTTATATTTGCTGAAATCTTGATATCTCAACTGGAAGGGTGCAGTTTTTATATTTGAATTCAGGTGTTTTGATGAAAAGCTCATTGCGTGAATCTGCATTCCTCCCCACCTTTCCTATTCATCATTTGCTTGTTCATGACCGCACATGTCGTTGGCACCATGCATCATCTGTATGCCTTAATGACTCTGGTTTAAACTAGACAGCTTTTTGTGAGAACAGCTGATTCTCCTCCTCTCGAGTCAGTGCGTGTGAGAGCAGATTCTAGGTTAAACTGTTTCCATTCCTCCAACTTCAAGTAGCCAGTGTGCAGAGAGCTGAGCATCTGAACCACAACATTAGACCCTTATTAGAAGTGTCTGTGTGCCGTCTGTGGGTGCTTTATGAAGACACTATGTGAAGGTGAGCAGTACCAAAGTCATCTGAGATGGCGAGGAAGGAGCTCCTAGAGAGACCAAACCTTGAATAGCACACTTTTTCAAACTGCTTTTGCATCTTATTTAACTCTGTAACTTCTGACTTGCAAAATTTAGTTGAAAGATGGGCTCACAGAAGTCAACTGGCTGGCCAAAGTCATCCAGCTTATATACACCTTAGCTTCCTAACTATTAAAGTTTAAGACAGGATTTTTGAAATGTGTGATCCTCTTTATTGACATGAGGCAATTAGAAGACACACTAATTGTTCTACTTCCAATTTCACACTGAGAGCTCTAGCTCTGGGTTTCAGGGTAGATGTTTGGCATAGGGCTGTCAGGAAGGTTGAATAAGATCATAGAAGTAGGGCTCTAATCCAGCAATATTGAAGCCTTACCTTTTCTCTTTCCCCATCCCTCTCTCCATATAGCGAGCGGGCCACATGAGAACACCAGTGAACCAGAATGAAGACGGTCACTTAGACCTGAACCACACCGACTCTCTGATCTTGGGCATCCAGCCTCCTCTACGATGAGAAGAAAAATCTGCTCTTTAAGCCACAGCTGAAGGGAGTTTGTTATGGCCCCCTTACAGAAGAGAAATGAAATGCAATTAGTGCAAAATGACACCCTCTCTATGGCAACTGAAAGAAGATTGTGAGAATTGTTTTGTTTTGAGGTAGAAGAGAGATTTGACATAACGCAGTAGAGAAAGAACGTTGATCCAGAAGGAAAGCTCTAAGAATGGCAGCCGCCGTGACTATGAACCTGAGCCATGGCCCTGTTCAGGCATTTTCTCTTTCATGTGTATCTGAGTTCTCTGACTGCTTTAGCTTCCCTGAAGAGACAAGGAGGGTGAAACACTTGAGAGGGGCTTTGTGGAAGAGCACACCTTTTAAATTGCCCCGAGCCTCCACTGTCTGAAACATCTCATTCTATTTACCTTAAAGGCAGCCTGCTAATTTTTCTCTGGCATTCTCTGAAACAACCAGGTTTTCTAAGAGTTGGTTTTTATGTGTAATTGGCTGATAGCTAAAGCTGATTTACTCTTAACTTCAACAGACATAATCAATAATAAATTATTAATTCAAGATATCCATACTTCCTACCTTTGGTTATTTTCAACCTGGCTTGGCTGCAATGACTTTGAATGCCAACATGTGCAAATACTGGTACTTGAGGACCTTGAAACACATAGTACTGCTGGTCATAAACCAATGACTCCTATTTTATAAGAGGCAGAAAAAAGGACCCAGAAGGTCAGAACCCTCCATGAAAACAGGTAGACATTGCAGTGATGTACCTCAGAGCCACGGTAGGGGTGCTCATTCAGAAAAGTCCCCCTGAGCGGTAAGCATATGTATGATGCAAATTTCTTTTTTTTTTCAAATTTTTTTAGGTATTTACTTAATTTACATTTCAAATGCTATCCAGAAAGTCCCCTAGACCCTCCTCCCACTCCCCTTCCCACCCACTCCCACTACTGGCCCTGTCCTTCCCCTGTGCTGGGTCATGTAAAGTTTGCAAGACCAAGGGGCCTCTCTTCCCAGTGATGGCCGATTAGGCCATCCTCTGCTACATATGCAGCTAGAGACACGAGCTCAGGGGGTACTGGTTAGTTCATATTGTTGTTCCACCTATAGGATTGCAGCCCCCTTCAGCTCCTTGGGTACTTTCTCTAGCTTCTCCATTGGGGGCCCTGTGTTCCATCCAATAGCTGACTGTGAGCATCCACTTCTGTGTTTGCCAGGCACTGGCATAGCCTCACAAGAGACAGCTATATCAGGGTCCTTTCAGCAAAATCTTGCTGGTGTATGCAATAGTGTCTGCGTTTGGTGGCTGATTATGGGATGGTCCCCGGGGAGGGTCAGTCTCTAGATGGTCCATCCTTTCGTCTCAGCTCCAAACTTTGTCTCTGTAACTCCTTCCATGGGTATTTTGTTCCCATTTCTAAGAAGGGGTGGAAGTGTCCACACTTTGGTCTTCGTTCTTCTTGAATTTCATGTGTTTTACCAATTGTATCTTGTGTATTCTAAGTTTCTGGGCTAATATCCACTTATCAGTGAGTGCATATCATGTGAGTTCATTTTCTTACAAATCTAAGATTTGTTCAACTAACTTGAAAACAAAACTCTGCTCTTTTTACTGTCTTCTTTAAAGTGCTTACTACCTATTTGGAACTTGTGGTCTTCCCCACGAGACCCTGAGTCACAGAGCCAAGGGCCCCTTTGTTTGCTTACGCACACTGTTGCCTAATGCACTCCATAAGTCATGCATAATTATAGTGTGTCCAGCTTTCAAAAGATACACTTGTGGTAAGCTCGGATCCTCTGCTTCTTCAAAAATGTCACATGCAGAAAACAAAGACGCCTTCCTTGGCAAACACTGACATTCTTTCTTGACGAGTGAAATATTTATTTGAAAGTATATGTTTGAAAAGACTCAGAGTGAAAGTTTGTAACGGCCATTTCCTGGCTGGAGAACAGGGCAGACCTGGTACTTGCTGAGGTCCCATTTGAAGGATGCCTCTTGTACGGGAACCCTGAGAGCAACTGTAGATTCGAATCAGTGACCCCCACGGAGCAATATAACTCTTAAAATGAATCTCTAAAATTAAATCTTAGAGACCACAGTGCTCCAGAGATTGTCCACCGATGTGAAAATATTCCTTAGGTCATAGTTGATAAAAAGGTAAATCATTATATGGTTATAGAAAGATTAATCAGGGCCCAGGGACAGCTGAATGATTTCTTTTAAATATGGGTATTATTTCTCTTTTGAGAGAAAAATCATTTTGCAGTTAGAGAACTCTTCTTCTGCTAATAGCACATTCTCATTTTCGGACTTAGTAGCGAAGCATTGTGGTGGCAGTCAGCCCATGGGGCCACGGCCCAGTTTGGAGCCATCTCTCATATGTGGGTAATTTGAGAAATAATTCCGTTCCCTGGAATAATTTGTAAATGGTCCAATTCTGTCCATGGAATGCACTAACAGGCTTTTGAAGGAAAGACACCTGCTCTTGGCTATCTGCCTGAGGCTACAATGGCAGGCTGACGCCACTATGCGGATGTTGATCTCATGAGCTGGCTTTTTCCACCATTAGTGGAATGAGCCCGCATTCCTTACTACCCTCACTTTTGCTTGTACAAACGCTGGGGTTTGCCCACATGACTCCAAACCCAAAATGCAAGTCTTACTGTGGTTACTAGAATGGGTCCTAATGGAAATTTCTATAGCGAATACAAAAATATCATGTGAAAAAAAAAATCCTTTGGTACAGAAATTGGGGGTGGGGGGAAGTACATAGTGTAAGGGACATTTTCTTCCTGACTCCCACAGAAGTCTATCAGGGTACAAAGAGACACAGGTAACAGCCCCTCTGTCCTTCCTATTCCCCTTTGATGTCGGTCTACAAAGCAAGCAGATGGCTCATCTGATCCTAACCTCTAGCCCAGGGTCTGCAGCGATTCTCCTTCAAGGGTTTCCCGAGGTCATGTGAGAGCAGACTGGTCACAGCATGTCACTTCGGTGGGCCTATCTCTCGTTCCCAGAAGGTCCCTTTGCTACAGGCAGGGCCCTGTGAGACTGCTGAAGCAGGGTGGCCATGTTCTTTTCCAGAGAAGACACTGAGCGTGCCCCAGTGACGTCCTTACCAGGCAAACTAAGATAATAGTCATTGTAAAAAAATATATATAGATTTATAGCTACACAGACAGACAGACAGACAGACATATGAGGATGACATGTAGATACACAGAACACAGATCACCTTTGACGTGGTCAACTGCTGTCTTTCCATTTTAGCTGCATGAAATCATCTTTAGGAAACAGGATGTTTAATCACAATCGGTCTAAAGCAAAGTATGTTTGGAATACAGATGCTGCACACCCCACTCCCATTAGGTTGGTTTTGCCTTTCAGCTTTTTGCAAGCTATTCTCTAAGATCATGTATGATGGGTCTCCTGAGACCACAGGACAGTGAGAGTTTCCCCCCAAAAAAGTCCACTCATATTAACTGTAGGAACGGAATTCCATCCCAGGCTGTTATCCCAGAATCCATGTCACACTAGTTTTCCGAGTCAACCTCCGTCTGACCTGGTGTCTATGTGCTTGCTTACTATGTGCCTATGGTGTGTTACTGCTCTCCATGCAGACGTTCTAGGGTTATAGTGCACTATGCGGGTCAGATTGCCACACTAAGTTTGTCATGAATATGGGTGGCAATCTCCAGGGAACAGGGGAACCACCACTTTCCCTAAGGAAGGATGAACTGCTAGGTTGGAAATGGAGCAGATCACAATTCTCATGCTGAGCAGTGGTTGGATGATGCCTGTGAATAGCCACTGTTCCCCAGGCTGGGCAACATGATGAGAATCCTGGTCTTAAAATATAGTAATCCTATTTATTTTATCTTTTAAAGTTATTCTTTAAATGCTTGGCCTGTTTCTTTTCTAGAGATAGAAAGGGTCTGAATTTGAATGGGAGGGGAGGTTGGGGGAGGGTGTGGGAGGAGCTAACTGTGATAGAAAACTGTCTCAGAATATATTCCATGAAAAATAACTATTTTCAGTAAAAAGTATAAAGTAGTTGAGGAAGACATGCCACATCAACCTCTAGGTTTCACAGCATGTATGTGCAGAGCAGCACACATGAAAATATGCATGTACTTATACCACATGGACACACAAAAAAAGTAACACATGAACACACACTGCTGAGTTTGTTCAGTGTTGCTTGTACACATGTTTCTAGGGAAGAGTCTAGGGCATTAGATAGCCAATCAGGTGGCTCATCCCTGGAGAAGGCTCTCATCATAGCCAATCAGGTGGCTCATCCCTGGAGAAGGCTCTCATCATAGCCAATCAAGTGGCTCATCCCTGGAGAAGGCTCTCATCATAGCCAATCAGGTGGCTCATCCCTGGAGAAGGCTCTCATCATAGCCGATCAAGTGGCTCATCCCTGGAGAAGGCTCTCTTCTTCTCACCTGTTGTCCTTGGTAGCAACTCAGTTGACTTGGGGCATTGTGAGATTCCCTCATCTACACAGTGATGTCAAGCAGTGTTGCGATTGCTCAGGTCTTGTTTGGGCAGCCACGTTGTTGAGACTGCATAGCTGTAACCTCCATTGCATAGTTAGAATACACAGTCTCCCAGGAGACTTCCTGGCTCTCAGGCTCTTTCCTTCTACTCTTTGATGATGTTCCCTGAGCCTTAGGTGGTGGAGTTATGCTGTACGGAAAGGTATCAACTGGGTTGTAGCACCCTGAGGCCATTTCTCTTTTTTCTTTTCTTTCTTTCTTTCTTTTTTTTTTTTTTTTTAACTTTTTAAAAAATTAGATAATTTCTTTATTTACATTTCAAATGTTATCCCCCTTTCTTAGTTCCCCTCCAAAGACCCCTACCCCTCCCCCTGCTCACCAACCTACCCACTCCTGCTTCCTGGCCCTGGCATTCTTCTACACTGGGGCATAGAACCTTCACAGGACCAAGGCCCTCTCCTCCCATTGATGACCAACAAGGCCATCCTCTGCTACATATGCAGCTGGAGCTTGTAAGAAATGGCAGTATTTATTGAGGATTTTTAAATCTTTTATATATCTTATTATTATTATTATTATTATTATTATTATTATTATTATTATATTTTTTATTATTTTGATTTTTATTGGATATTTTCTTTACTTACATTTCGAATGTTTTCCCCCTTCCAGGTCTCCCCTACAGAAACCCCCTATTCCTTCCCCCTCCCCCTGCCTCTATGAGGGTGCTCCCCCCCACCCATTCCCATCTTCCCACCCTGCATCCCATACTGGGGCATCGAAAACCCTCAGGCACAAGGATCCCTCCTCCCACTGATGTCAACAAGGCCATTTTCTGCCACATACGTGGCCAGAGCCATGGGTCCCTCCATGTGTACTCTTTATTTGGTGGTCCAGTCCCAGGGAGCTCCGGGGGATCTGGCCAGTTGATAATGTTGCTCTCTCCATGGGGTTGCAAACCCCCTCAGCTCCTTCAGTCCTTTCTCCAACTCCTCCATCGGGGATCCTGCCTGAGTCCAATGGTTGGTTGTGAACAAACACCTCTATATTTGTCAGGCTCTAGGGGAGCCTCTCAGGAGAGAGCTATATCAATCAGGCTCCTGTCAGAAAGCACTTCCTGGCATCCACAATAGAGTCTGGGTTTGTTGAGTGTGTATGGGATGGCTAATATCTGCTTATCAGAGAGTGCATACTGTGTGTGTTCTTTTGTGACTATGTGGCTTCTGTAATGGTCTTAGTCTGAAGGTTGGTCCTGAGCACAGGGAATTTCATTTCATTTTTTTTTGAATGAATACCTATTAATGGAATTGCTTAATCATATGGTCAATGGATGTTTAGCTCTTGGAAGAATCTACTCCCAACATTGTATATAAGTTTTTATTTCCTTTCACACTCTTTCCAACGCTGGGCTTTCATCAGGAGAGTTAACTATCCTGACAGGTGTGAGGTCATAGTTCACATTGGTTTTAATTGTATTTCCCCGGTGATTTGTGATGTCGGAGATTCCTTGACACCACTTTGATGTCTTAGGTGACACTTGAGCCCACAGTACCCTTCTCCACTGTAAGTTATTGTTCCATAAGAAGATGTGGGGTGGGTTCAATTATTCACTAGATTTCGTAGGAACTGATTTTTTTCTTTACCATAACCTTAGCACTATCAGCTTTGTAGAACAGAATTGATGTTTGGTGTCAGCATTGATAAAGGACTTTATTTAAAGTAGCTGATGTGGGGGGATGGGCGAGGCAGTGAGGACATCTCTCCAAATACCTCTGAACTTTTTTCTCTCTTTTGGATTTTTCTTAAAGTAAGGTCTCCATAAACCTGTCCCCAAGTAGTGCTTGTAGTATTTGCACAGAGAAAACTCAGATAGGAATGAGCAGCATTTAATTCATATTCTGAACTCGAAGACCCACAGAATAGCTCAGAAAAGTGACTTGAAGGTACTCTCAAGTTTCTTTCTAATTTCCACAAACACACAATCTTAAAATATAAACCTGTTAAATAGAAATGAAGCTGTTGAACCACCTTACAGCAATGTCTCCCTTTTTAGTTTCTCTTCTTGTGTGTACAATGCCTTTGTAGAAATTACTTATTTTAAAAATATTCCTCAAATCTAAGGAAGAGTTTTGTTCCTTTTTTTTCTTAATTTTTTTCATTGAAAAATGCCTAAAATCTTCTGTTGTGTTTAACCATAATTATTTTAAATAGCATTTTAATTTTTCTGAATGTGAATACTAGAAAGATTTAGATTCTTAAATAGTTGATTTTCCTGAAACACTAAGCTAAATGATTCTTGGCTGTAATTATAAAGCTGAGAAGCTATTGGCAGTGGTGGTGAGCCGCTTGCAAGGCCCAGCATGATCCCACATCTGCCCTTGGCCTCCTGGGGAGCAGACCTAAGCAGTCTGGCTGGGGATAGGACCTAAGCAGTATTCTATTAACTTAATACTCTTGTTCTTTCCTTTACATACATAGTTACCTTGGATCAGATGCTTCCAGACATTTTAACATTATCCTGAGTGGAAATTTTACATTTTGAATATTTGAGATTTATGAAACTATAATAGTGTGCAGCAGAGTACAGGAAATGTCAAATATGTGCCTTATACTCTAGCAAGTGTGGAATTACACAGCTATGATAAATAGAGACGCCACACTCTAGTTTCTTCCATTCACCCACACCTGACTTTTGCAATAGAGATCATTCTTATCATAGGAAAAGGCAGAGTGGAAGAAAATGGTCCAGTGTTACCATGGTAACTTCATGAGAAACAGAGGAGTTGGGCTTTCTCCTCTTCATTCTTGGTGCATGCCTGTTGACCTCAGCCTCCTAAGACAGCATCTGGAGCCTAATCTGTACCTAAAGGGCAAGGGGAGGGCAAACACCCAGGTCCTAGTTGGAGTTTTGCGAGGGTTTCTGAAGTTCACTTTAGTCCATTTTGCTCCTATGTCAGCTCTCAGAACTATTTTATGTGATTGCTCCCCAATGTAAGATGAGGGTAGAAAATATATTTGCCTATTAATTTTTTGGAACTGAACACATTGAAACCACCCTGAAAAAAAAAAATGGGCTCTACTGAAAGGGAAATGGGGAGAATGGAATGAACTTTGGGGAGTAATTGGCAATTCTAGTCTCCTATCTATACTACTAACAAAACATGGAGTAAATTCAGGTAAGTCCCCCAGCCAATATTCCTCCATCTCTACTTGTCCTTTGTGCCCCATTCATCCTATTACAAAGCAAGATTTTGTGCAGTTTGGACGACACAATGAACTCTTGGCTTTTGTTCATCCACAACCGGTTTTGGAGAATTTTCTGTCACTGTGGTCATTTATGCTACTATTAAAATACCCCATCTACCAACCTGGAGCTTCAAACACCTCCCTAGGTCTACTCATATGGTTTACTCGTTAGCATACAACATGGTTTACACCATTCTCCCAAGGCAGCAGGCAAGTTGATGGCCACCACCTCTTCCCCTCTCCCATCCCTGCTGTAGAAAACCTACAACATCTGCCCCTCACCCCGTTCAACTTCTGTAAGGGTCACTTTGAAGTCACAACTTACTAAGCCATCCTGGTTAAAGCAGTAGTTGCTAGATTTGTCTTTTAAGCTGGAGTGCTTGCCTGTGCTTTTCTAAGTAGATACATTTGGCAGTAACTTGAGGTTTTGGTCTTGATTTTTGTTTCTCATTTGTGTTCTTTGCCCCAGTTGTCTACCCTAGCTTTTCAGTATAACAGGGCTATGTTTCCATTATAAGTCTGGGCAATTGTCTCTAATATCCCATTGCCTGCAAGAAAATACTGTAAAGTGATTTTCCTGTCATATCGATTGTAAGGTAAGTCCCTGATTTACTCTTACCATTGCTAAGTCATCTGACTTTGGCAAGAGATCACAGGATAACTGCAAGCTATAATCACACAGCCTGAAGTCTCACAGCTCTAGCAAGAATCACGCTCTCTTCCAGAGCCCTCTCCTTCCACATAGTTCTACAGTCCCAGAGATTCTCACCCTTACCCTTTGCCTCAGGAATTTCCCTTCTCTTCCCATTAGTAGTTCAACCCCCTTCACACATTTCAAGTTATTAAATACCATAAATGATGACATCAAAGAGAAGTTATGAGCAAAATGTTATAATGGTTTTTATAAAAGAATGATTTAACCTCAGTAATATTTCTATGAATTTGTGAGTTTTCCACAATTGCATCTTTTATACCAAATACATTTAAACTTTACACAATTGGCCCAGGTTTATTGTATGAATGGAACTCTGAGAGTGCTTGTTAGTGTGAGCTATAGATCAGCAAGATGACTTTCCTTCATCTATGCACGGAAGGCATTATGCCGCATTTAGTAAGTGTCTACTGGAATTCATAACTGTAGTTAAATCATGTTAATATTTTCCTTGGGGTAGAGACATAGTGCTTAAGCCTGCTGAATGATTTGATATAGGTGAAAACTTGGCAGGGAGTCTTATAACCTCGGGCTGATTCCGAGCTTAGCCACCTTCCTATGTATCCCCCAACTCCCCTTAGCATTCGTGAGTATTTAAATAGTTGTTCAGCTGCTCCTGTGTGCTCAAGAGATGAAGAAGCTATTGGAAGGATATCTCAGTCTTCTGCGAGACGGTGGTGGTAGATTTGTGTGCCTAGAGGGCAGCCTAGGGTGAGAAGAGCCATCCTAGGTGTTTCTGCTCCCTTACGTCATTAATGTTGACTCAAAATGCTGACACTGACATTTCCTGGTGGCCCGTCTTGCTCATCGTCTATCAGCACTGTGGCTTGCATCATTTTTTGACTTGCCATTGTGATTTACAGTGATGCAGGCTGATCAGGAGCCCCAGCAGCTGATGATTCTGGAGAGTGGTAGCCTATTCTCAGACCTGCTTTCCTTGGTGGTACAGTTAAAAAAAAGTAACCTGGTTTTGATTCTTCCATGACCTCAGAACAGTTACACGTTTGTTTTAATCTCAGTTTTCCTACTTGAAAAAAAAATGGAAAAAAGTCATGTCTGAGTTGCAGGGTAATTGAAGCCTTCATACTAAATTGCCAGCATAGCACTCAACAAAAACACTGGGGTTCAGAAGCGTTATCTGCTTTCCTCCCTGATCATTAACTAGTGCAATTGTATTATTTTCTTAATAAAACTATTATATTCATTATATTACGTGTGTACAATAATTATTATATGCAATGTAATTCATTATAGTACCCCTGTACAATCACTAGGAAAAAAAAAAACCTAAAACATCATATATTTGAAGTTTGGTCTTGTTCTCTCTGCTCATATGTCACTCTCTGAACTATTTCATGTTATTATTCCATGACATAGGAGGGCTGGAAAGTGTGTTTGCCTATTCCTTTTTGGTAACTGAGCACATTGGAATCTCTCTGAAAAATGGGGGCTCTATGGAAAGGGAAGTGGGGAACACAGAATGACTGTGGAGGAGGTAGTGACAGCTCCTTAATTCTCCTATCCATAGTAATGTTTTACTGTCTTAGAACAACACATCGGATGTCTACAAGTTCCACAGCAGAGTGTTTGATTTTACTATGCAAATTAATAGCGAGTACTGGTGGACAGAACATATCTTCATGGTTTGTTACCAACAACTAGCAAGGTTTTTTTTTTTAAATGTAAATTTCTTATAATATTTCCTCTAGAGAAGGGCAGAACCAATTGATTTAAAAAATATTTAGCTATTTTATGTATATGACTGTTTTTTATGTTCAACTTTATTTTACTTAGAAGTAAAATATAAAGTACTCTACTTTTTAATTATCAATTTGACTCAGTTAAAAAGTCAAGCTGGTGAAAAATTGAAGAAAACAAGCATATTGTACACGGTTGTGAGGAGGGTGAATTATTTCAAGTTTTTATTCTTTGAGGAATATAATCGTAATATCCACCCAACTCTATCTTCCAATTCTTCCCCTATCTCCTTCAACATGGCTACAACTTCATGTCTTCTGTTTTTGTTGGTATGAGTGTGTTTTGGTTATCTACAAGAGCATGGGAAACTTATTAGTGGCCACCTTCTCAGAAGAGAGTGATTCTTTCTCTCTCAGCAGCTATCAATGACCAAAACTCATCAAGGGATGGGGGCTGGAGAGCACTTCCCTTTTCCATCCACGAGTTTTGGCAGGCTTGGTTTTGTGATGGTCTTCTGCAGGAAATCTTAGATGATGTGAATTTATGAGTGCAAGAGCTATGCCATGCTCAGAAGACAGAATTTCACAGTGTTTACTTCCCCATAGTACATCTCATACATTCCTTCTGTCTCTTCTTCCATGATGTTGCCTGAGCCTTGTTGGAGGTCCTAGGGGTTATGTTGGGAGATTGATAATGATGTTTCATTTAAGGGTGAACACTCACAATCTCTTTTCCCAGCACTTGATCTGCTGTGTGTTTCTATATTGAGACTTCGCACTTCAAACCAAAACTTCTCTAAGGTCAAAAGAAGCCTGGTCCTGGATCAGCTAGGGCCTTCTGCCTGGATTTGTCAATTCTTTTTATTTTAGGGATATTTTCTTTATTTACATTGCAAACATTTTCCCCTTTCCCGGTCTCTCCTTCAGAACCCCATTATCCCATGGCTCCTCTCTCTACCTCTATGAGGGTGCACCCCACCTATTCATCCACTCCCTTCTTCACGCCCTGGCATTCCTCTACACTGGAGCATCAAATACCCTTAGGCCCAAGGGCTGCTCTACCCACTGATGTCCAACAAAGCCATCCTCTGCCACATATGTGGCAAGAGCCATGGGTCCCTCCATATATATTCTTTGGTTGGTGGTCCAGTTCCCGGGAACTCTGGTGAGTCTGGCTAGTTGACACTGTGGTTCTCCCCATGGGGCTGAGAACCTCCTGAGCTCCTTCTGTCCCTTCTCAACTCCTTCATCAAGTGTCGTGTCTACTCTCGACCAGCAAGAAAGACTCGACCACCAGTTCTTCAACCAGCAGTTTATTCAGCAAGCTTCTTTCTTCATCTCTTCCTTCATCTCCCTCTTCATCTCCCCCGAGCACTGGGATATAAGCCCTTTTATACTCTTATCCACTCCAATTGCGGCAGGCCACGTCACTTCACTAGGTGCGCAGGAACATATCGCCACCAAATATGGACCTGTTTACCACAAGCTCCATAGCCAACAGGTACCATCTTTTAAGGTGCGACTTCAGGTAGCCCAGGGGAGGGGCCGTGGCCTCCTACATATCCCCCTTTTTTCTTTTGATGCAAGCAAGCTACATGGGTGAAGGTAGAGGTCTAATTCCCTATATGAAAACATAGGGGCCTTACACAAAGCCTTTCTCTGGGCTCACCACCCAGGGAGGCCTTGGCCAGTTCCTGTGTCATTTTTCTGGGGGAGGGACACTTGGACACTTAACCTTCAAGCAATTAGACGTGCCTTCCAGAGGACGCTACACAGGTCACTAGCTGTCCCCCGTGCAGTGCTTAGCCTGGCATCCCATGGCAAGATGGAAAAATGGCAAGGCTATTTCTTTATGGCAGCAAGCCAAATCTGAGGTGATTGTCCTGCCTCCACGGCGGCAAAGGCCTACACCACTATGGCAGAAGTGTGGACCTGTACATGCTACAACCGACACATACACCATGCACACAACACACAGCAAAAATTCCCCAGAAGACCAACCCTCCCCAATCCTGGAGGAAGCTGAAGGCCCTGTGGATCATCTTCAATCACTGCTGAACGGTGGCAATCTCCACACGGGTGTTGTTCACTGCAAAAATGGATGCCTGTAATTCTTTCATCCTGTTTCGAGGGACAAATTAGCTTCACGAGAAAAATTCTGAAACTGCACATAGGTTACACTTAGCATTATGATTTGAATATATGGAAGGNAGTATTTTGGAAGCACCATTTACACCTAACACAAAGACTAATTGCTCCAGAATATCTACAGTAAGAATCCAGTTTTCAGCTGAGAGTTAACAAGGGAGTTGAGCCAGCTGCTTTGATTTAAGTGGTAATGAGGGAAGCTAGCTCAAACATGGATCTGGGTCTCCACTGTCAGATGATTCATCTGAACTTCCCTCCTCACTCTCTTGTTCTTTAGCCTCTTTTCTCATCTGCTGGCTTCTCGTTTGCATTTTTCTGCTTCTGCTGCATGAAACTTTACAACACCGTGGACATAATTCTAGACATCTCACGGGAGCTGCAGTAGTTGGCTGTGGGCGATTGGGAAAGCAATCTCTTTTAAAATACCCAACCTGGCCACAGGAAANCTTTTCTAACTCAGCAGCATACCCTCCACTCCTGTCTACCAGGCAAGATTTAATTAAAGTCCAAATTGCTAGCAGCTGCACCAATGTTCTTACTTTCATTTTTAAAGCAATCTCCTCCTGCTCTCTTTACTTTTAATTTTGTCCCTGTGCTGGGAATCTAACTTTGAACCTTAACCTCGCTTAACTTTGTCTCTATACCAAGAACCTTCTTTGTCCCTCTACCAGGCACAATATGTCTCCTTACCGAGAACCTTTTAAATTCATCCCTGCTCCGGGATCCTTCCCCAAATTCCTGGGGTTGTAAGTCTCACTTACCGCAGACTTACCCTGCCCCTGCCTGCAAACCCTGACTGCTGAAAGTTCTGAACTCTTCAGTGGGAGAGTCAGTTCCCCTCACGGGCCACCATTTGTCGTGTCCTCTCTCGACCAGCAAGGAAGACGCAACCAGCAGTTCTTCTCTCAGCAGTTTATTCAGAAACCTTGAACAATCTTCATTTCCCTCTTCATCTCCCCCGAGTCCCGAGATACAAGCCCTTTTATACTTTTATCCACTCCAATCACGGCAGGCCATGTCACTTCACTAGGCGCGCAGCCTCAGCCAACCAGAAGAGCGGGAACATATCACCACCAAATATGGACCTGTTTACCACAAGCTCCATAGCCAACAGGTGCCATCTTTTAAGGTGAGGCTTCGGGTAGCCCAGGGGAGGGGCCATGGCCTCCTACAATCAAGGACCTGCACTCAGTACAATGGTTGGCTGCGAGCACCTACCTCTGTATTTGCTGGGGTCTGGAAGAGCCTCTCAGGAGACAGCCATATCAGGCTCCTGTTAGTAAGCACTTCCTAGCATCCTCAATAGCTTGCAGGTTTGGTGACTATATATGGAATGGATCCCCAGGTGAGCCAGTCTTTGAATAGCCTTTCCTTCAGTCTATGCTCCACACTTTGTCTCCACATTTACTCTTGTGGGTATTTTGTTCCCCTTTCTAAGAAGCACTGAAGCATCCACACTTTGGTCTTCCTTTTTCTTGTGCCTCATATGGTCTATGAATTGTATCTTGGATATTCTGAACTTTTGGGCTAATATCCACTTATCAGTAAATTCATATGATCGATGTGTGTTCTTCCATGACTGGGTTACCTCATTCAGGTTGATATTCTCAAATTCCACCCATTTGCCTGCGAGTTTCATGAAGTTATTGTTTTTAAGTTGAGTAGTATTCCATTATGTAAATGTAATACATTTTCTTTATCCATTCCCTTGTTGAGGGACATCTGGATTGTTTCGAGCTTCTGGCTATTATGAATATGACTGCTATGAACATAGTGGAGCAAGTGTCTTTATTACATGTTGGAGCATCTTCTGGGTATACGCCCAGGAGAAGAATTTATAGATCTTCTGGTAGTACTATGTCTAATTTTCTGAGGAACTGCCAGAATGATTTCCAGAGTGGTTGTACCAGCTTGAAATTCCACCAGTAATGGAGGAGTGTTCCTCTTTCTCCATATCCTTGCCAGCATCTGCTGTCACCCAAGTTTTTGATCTTAGCCATTCTGAGTGGTGTAAGGTGAAATCTCAGGGTTGTTTTGATTTATATTTCCCTGATGGCTAAGGATATTGAACATTTCTTTAGGTGCTTCTCAGCCATTGGAGTTTCCTAAGTTGAGACTTCTCTGTTTAGCTCTGTTCTCCATTTTTTAAAAGGCTTATTTGACTCTCTGGAGTCTAACTTCTTGAGATCTTTGTATGTATTGAATATTAGCCCTCTATCAAGTGTAGAATTGGTAAAAATCTTTTCCCAATCTGTTAGTTGCCCTTTTGTTCTGTTGACAGTGTCTTACAGAAGCTTTGCAATTTTTTGAGGTCCCATTTGTTGATTTTTGATGTTAGTGTAAAAGCCAATTGTGTTCTGTTCAGGAAATTTTCCCCTTTGCTCATGTGTTCAAGAGAGTGCCCCCACTTTCTCTTTTACTAGATTCAGTGTATCTAGTTTTATGTGGAGGTTGATGATCCACTTGGATTTGAGCTTTGTACAGGGAGAAAAGAACGGATCAATTTGCATTCTTCCACCTGTTGACCGTCAGTTGAACTTGCACCATCTGATGAAGTGTAATCTTTTTTTCTACTGGATGGTTTTAGCTCCTTTGTCAAAGATCAAGTGACCATAGGTGTGTGGGTTAATTTCTGGATCTTCAGTTCTATTCCATTGATCTACCTACCTGTCACTGTACCAATACTATGCAGTTTTTATTACTATTGCTATGTAGTACAGTTTGAGGTCAGGGATGGTGATTCCACCAGAAGTTCTTTTGTTGTTGAGAATAGTTTTCAATATCCTGGGCTTTTTGCTATTCCAAATGAATTTGAGAATTGCTCTTTCTAACTCTATGAAGAATTGAGTTGGAATTTTGATGGGGATTGCATTGAATCTCTAGTTTGCTTTTGGCAAAATGTCCATTTTCACTATATTAATCCTGCCAAACCAAGAGCATGGGAGAGCTTTCCATCTTTGGAGGTCTCATTATTCAAAGACTTGAAGTTCTTGCCATACAAATCTTTCACTTTTTGTTTAGAGTCACACCAAGATATTTTATATTGTTTATGACTATTGTGAAGGGGATCATTTCCCTAATTTCTTTCTCAGCCTGTTTATCTTTTGAGTAGAGGAAGGCTACTGCTTTTTGGAGTTAATTTTATATCCTGCCACTGTGCTGAAGTTGTTTA
Organism: Mus pahari; assembly: GCF_900095145.1. Lineage (NCBI taxonomy): Eukaryota > Metazoa > Chordata > Mammalia > Rodentia > Muridae > Mus > Mus pahari. The sequence continues at coordinate 3,679,768 of NC_034611.1, read as the reverse complement.
TCAGGTTTAGGAGTTCTCTGGTGGAATCTTTGGAGTCACTTAAGTATACTATCATATCATCTGCAAATAGTGATATTTTGACTTCTTCCTTTCCAATTTGTATCCCTTTGACCTCTTTTTGTTATCTAATTGCTCTAGTTAGAAATTCAAGTACTGTATTGGAGAGGGAGAGAGGGGGCAGCCTTGTCTAGTCCCTGATTTTAGTGGGATTGCTTCAAATTCCTCTCCATTTAGTTTGATGTTGGCTACTGGTTTGCTGTATATTGCTTTTACTATGTTTGGGTATAGGCTTTGAAATCCTGATCTTTCCAAGACTTTTTATCATGAAGGGATGTTGAATTTTGTCAAATCCCTTTTTATCATCTAATGAAATAATCATGTGGTTTTCTTCTTTGAATTTGTTTCTGTAGTGGATTACATTGATGGATTTCTGTATATTGAACCATTTCTGCATCCCTGGGATAGAACCTACTTGATCATTGTGAATGATCTTTTTAATATGTTCTTGGATTCAGTTTTCAAGAATTTTATTGAGTATATTTGTATCAATATTTATAAGGGAATTTGGTCTGAAGTTCTCTTTCTTTGTTTGGTCTTTTTGTCGTTTTGGTATTAGTGTAACTGTGGCTTCATAGAATAAATTTGGTAGTGTTCCTTCTGTTTCTATTAGGTGGAATAGTTTGAAAAATATTGGTATTATGTTTTCTTTGAAGGTCTGATAGAATTCTACACTATACCCATCTGGTCCTGAGCTTTTTTGGGGGGGGGGGAATTTTAATGACTGCCTCTATTTCTTTAGGGGATATAGGATGATTTATATGTTTCATCTGATCCTTATTTAACTTTGGTACCTGGTATCTGTCTAGAAAATTATCCATTTTATCTAGATTTTCCAGTTTTGTTGAAGGATCTTTTAGTAGTAGAATCTGATAATTTTTTGACTTTCTTCAGTTTCTGTTATTATATCTCCCTTTTCATTTCTGATTTTGTTAATTTGGACACTGTCTCTGTGCCCTCTGGTTAGTCTGACTAAGGGTTTATCTATCTTGTTTCTCAAAGTACCAGCTCCTGATTTTGTTGATTCTTTGCATAGTTCTTTTTGTTTCTACTTGGTTGATTTCAGCCCTGAGTTTGATTATTTCCTGCAGACTATTTCTCTTGGTTTCATTTGCTTATTTTTTTTCTAGAGCTTTCAGATGTGCTGTCAAGCTGCTAGTGTATGCTCTCTCCAGTTTCTTTTTGGAAGCACTCAAGCTACGAGTTTTCCTCTTGGTCCTGTTTTCATTGTATCCCATACATTTGTGCATGTTGTGTCTTCATTTTCATTAAATTATAAAAAGTCTTTAATTTTTTTCTTTATTTCTTCCTTGACCAAATTATCATTGAATAGAATGTTGTTCAGCTTCCATGTGTATGTGGGCTTTCTGTTGTTTTTGTTGCTATTGAAGACCAGCCATAGTATATGGTGATCTGATAGGATGCATAGGATTATTTCAATCTTCTTATACTTGTTCAGGTTTGTTTTGTGACCAAATATATAGTCAGTTTTGGAGAATGTACCATGAGGAACTGAGAAGAAGGTATATTCTTTTTAGGATGCAATATTCTATAGATATTTGTTAAATCCATTTGGCCCATAACTTCTATTACTTTCACTGTGTCTCTATTTAGTTTGTGTTTCCATGATCTGTCCATTGATGAGACAATCATTGATTGTTGAAGTCTCCCACTTTTATTGTGTGAGGTTGCATGTGTGCTTTGAGCTTTAGTAAAGTTTCTTTTATGAATGTGGGTACCCTTGCATTTGGAGCAGAGATGTTCAGAATTGAGAGATTATCTTGGTAGATTTTTCTTTTAATGGATAAGATGTGTCCTTCCTTACCCCTTTTTACTAAATTTTGGTTGAAAGTTGATTTTATCCGATGTTAGGATGACTGTTCCATCTTGTTTCTTGGGACCATTTGCCTTAAAAAATTTTTTTGAGTCCTTTCCTCTGAGGTAGTGTCTGTCTTTGACACTGAGGTATATTTCCAAATGCAGTAAAAGGCTGGGACCTGTTCATGTATCCAGTCCATTAGTCTGTATCTTTTGATTCGGGAATTGTGTCCATTGATGTTAAGAGATATTAATGAATAGTGATTGTTGCTTCCTGTTACTTTTTTATGTTTTTTTTTATGTTTATGTGGCTATATTCTTTTGGGTTTATTAAAAAAAGATTACTTTCTTGCTTTTTCTAGGGTGTAGTTTCCCTCTGTGTTGGCATTTTCCATCTATTATCTTTTGTAGGACTGGATTTGTGGAAAGATATTGTGTAAGTTTGATTTCGTCATAGAATATCTTGGTTTCTCCATCCATAGTAATTGAGAATTTTGCTGGGTATAGTAGTCTTGGCTGGCATTTGTGTTTTTTTAGGGTCTATATGACATCTGTCCAGGATATTCTCGCTTTCATAGTCTCTGGTGAGAAGTCTGGTATAATTCTGATAGGTCTGCCTTTATATGTTACTTGCCCTTTTCCCCTTCCTGCTTTTAATATTCTTTCCTTGTTTTGTGCATTTGGTATTTTTACTATTATGTGACTGGAGGAATTTCTTTTCTGGCTTATTCTATTTGGAGTTTCGTATCCTTCTCAAATGTTTATGGGAATCTATTTTTTAAGTTTAGGGAAGTTTTCTTCCAAAATTTTGTTGAAGATAGTTACTGGCCTTTTAAGGTGGGAATCTTCACTCTCTTCTATACCTATTATCATTATGTTTCATTGTGTCCTGGATTTCCTGGGTGTTTTTGGGTTATAAGCTTTTTGCATTTTGCATTTTCTCTGACTGTTGTGTCAATGTTTTCTATGGTATCTTCTGCACCTGAGATTCTCTCTTCTATCTCTTATATTTTGTTGGTGATTCTTGCATCTATAACTCCTGATCTCTTCCCTAGGTTTTCTATCTCCAGGGTTGTGTCCCTTTCTGGTTTCTTTATTGTTCTGTTTCTGTTTTTAGACCCTGGACAGGTTTGTTCAGTTCCTTCACCTGTTTGGTTGTGCTTTCCTGTAATTCATTAAGGGATTTTTGTGTTTTTTCTTTCAGGTCTTCTACCTGTTTACCTGTGTTCTTTTGTATTTCTTTAAGGGAGTTATGTTCTTCTGAAAGTCCTCTATTGTCATCATGAGATGTGATTTTAAATCAGAGTCATCATTTTCTGGTGTGTTGGGGTAATGAGGGCTGGCTGTGGTGGGAGAACTGGGTTCTGATGATACCAAGTAGCCTTGGTTTCTGTTGCTTATTTTCTTGTGCTTGCCTTTTGCCATCTTGTTATCTGTGGTGTTAGCTCTTCTTGCTGTCTCCAACTATGGCATGTCTGTCCTGCAAGACTGTGTATCAGTACTCCTGAGAGAACAGTTCTCTCTAAGAGGAATTTAGGTATGGAGAGCTGTGGCACAAGGTTAGCTCTTGGGTTCAATCGGAAACTGGAAGGATCCTGACCCCAGCTGTTCCTTGGATCCTTGTCCTGATGTCTCTGGGCAGGTCCCTCTTGAGCTAGGAATTTGAACAGAAGTGGTGGTTTTACTTGTGCTCACAGGTTTGTAGGCACTCTTGGGAGACCAGCTCTTTCCCGGCAGTAGTTGGGTATGGAAAGCTGTGGCACAGGGTCAGTTCAGGGTGCAGATGGAAACTGGAAGGATCTAGTCCCAGGATGCTCCTCAGTTCCTGTGTCCTCAGTGTTCCCGGAAGGTCCTTCTGAGCAGAAGTGGTGGTCTTATCTATGTTCACAGGCTTGTCCACACTCCTTGAAGACCAGCTCTCTCCTGGCAGTATATGGGTATGGAGCACTGTGGCACAGGTATATAACTGTTTTGCTTTGGATGTATGTGTACTACATACAGGCATAGTGCCTGAGGATGTCAGAAGAGGGCATTGGATCCCCTGGCACTGGAATGACGCACTACCTTGTAGGTACTGGGAATAGAACTTGTCCTCTGCAAGAGCAACACGTACTCCTAAAGGCTGAGATATCTCTCCAGCCCAAGGACAAACTAATTTTTGACTTAGTGTACAAGAACACCAAGTTCCATATTTGGGTTTTTGGGTGGATATTTCAAGAGTTTGAATTGGGGACCCTCTAAGATAAATACAGTCATGTATCATACTGCCAAAGTAATATATATATATATATATATATATATATATATATATATATATTACACACACACACCACACATATGGTTTAAAAAGGAGAGCAAAGGTGATAAGGATAGACAGGGTGAACCAAAGGACCCAGTGGTCACCAAAGTGGTTACAAAGGTTTTCTTTTGTCCTAATTTCAAGTCCTTTATAGTCTTTTCTTTTTTTCATGCTAAATAAATGAATTCAACTTTTTAGATATTGAAGTAAAAACATTAAGAAATTGGTAGTGGGATTATGAAATTCTTACTGAAGTTCTGTTGCTTCCGAATGGCCATTGTAACTAAGTAAACACTCACTAGGATGAATCGTCGTGTGGACTGGACACTTGAGTGGCTTCTTTAAACCAGCTATTGTGATTAGAATAAAGTGATTTATTAAAAAAAACACACACACAAACAATCAGTGGTCATCCCCAACCATAAAACTATCTCATTGCTACCTGATAACTGTAATTTTGCTACCGCTATAAATCTTAATATGAATATTCGATATGTGGGATATCTGATATCTGACCCCCAAAGGAGGTTACAACCCACAGGTTAAAAACCACTGTCCTATATCCTCACCACTCTAGCTTATTTCTATATCCTCACCACTCTAGCTTATTACTTCCTCCAAGGTCAGGTTTCTTAGTCCACTGTAACAAGCAAGGATGACCACTCTGCTCGCCAACCCCCAATGCTTCTTGCTGCTAGAGAAGTTGCTATAGTGTCGTCTCTAATCAGTAGAGATCAGTGATAGACTCAAGTATGAAATCTAGAGATTTATGGATTCTTCTCAACAGACTCCCTGATCCTATAGGTCTGGGATCCTATAGGTCTGGGATGAGACTGAGACATTTGTTTTGAATCTCAAACCCAATTGGCTCAGGATCCTGAAGGCCCTAGAATGCAGTGCCATCTCTGTGTTCTCCATGAGCAGTGGTGCCCCTGAGGTGGGTCTTCCTATCCCACCTAAACCTTTCTGGGATTATCCTCATAAAAATACCCAGAAGAATGTTTCCATAGTGATTCAAAATCAAGTTAAGGTGCCAAGAAAGATTAACTGCTACATTTGGGAAGCAATAGCTTATGCTCATGAAACCTGTGGACACCCTCTTTGATATTCCAAGGAATGTCTCAGAATTTCTAAAGCATCTAGTAATTGTCTCGAGTAATTCGACATGTATGCTTGAAACCCTGAATTTGCTTGACAGAGCTGTTGTTGATGTGGAGCAGTGAGCAAAGGATGACTAGGATAAGGTTTGCATGCTCAATAGTCTCTAACCTGGAGACTGCCGGCTCTGAATCACCACGCTGGTCATGCGCTCTAGTAGAGCATCACTTCTCAGATAGACACCCTAGGGTGCATATGGCTCATTACAGGAAGTGAATAACACCAGCTTTGATGTGGTGACCAAAGAACTCAACTTCATTTTACAACTGTCCTAAGACTTTCATATCTAATATAACCAACTGACTGATCTGTCTGTGTGTTCTTTTATTGATCTCCCACCTCTCTTTTATATTCAGCACAAATCTGGGCTCCTTCAGGAGGCCACCCAGCCTAATATTTCTCTCATTTTCATTTCTCCTTACACTATCCCTATCTTCTTCTGCCAGTTAAGATGACTTAAAGGAAATTTCTCTACTTCCAGAGAGTTGGAATTAAAGTCCCCACGTCCATCCCACACCACCTCACCCCCCCATCCGCCAAGAACTTAAAGTACATAAAAAGGCTAGGTTGTTTCTTAAAACAGTCTCTGAGTGGCTATTTGTATTTAGCTGGCTACTTCTCTAACTTATTTATAGCAGGCATTTCAAAATCACAAGGAGTGAGTGAAGTAGGAGAGCTGAGGCACTAGAATCAAAATTCCAAGCAGGTTTTTTGGATATTAACTTTTCCAGTTTACAGAGTGAGCATAAATTGGCCCATACAGAAGACCCAGAGTGAAGTAGAGCTGAGACTGGCGTTGACTTATTTTGGAAGGAGTGGGATTCGGAACTTCCATTCACAACTAATCACCAAACAGCTGTTCTGGAACATTTGTAAATTTTAAGACGTTTGAATAAACTGTTCCCTCCTGTGTGGAACAGAGATGAAAATGCTTGACTTGTAGGGAATATAACAAGAATTAGCACAGAATATAGCGCTGGCTCTGCCCAGGAGCAGGCACTGGCTACATCTTGGTATTATTGTTCCTTTTCTTAAATCTTGCCAGCAGGCTTTGGTATAATCCTATGTAGTCATGGTTGGGGATCAGCTGCCAAAACTGAGTTACAGATGTGGAAAATACACCTTCTGATTATTCTTTTTTTTTTTTTTTTTTTTTTTTTTTTTGAGACAGGGTTTCTCTGTGTAGCCCTGGCTGTCCTGGAACTCACTCTGTAGACCAGGCTGGCCTCAAACTCAGAAATTTGCAGGCCCCTGACTCCCAAGTGCTGGGATTAAAGGAGTGCGCCACCACTGCCCGGCCCTTCTGATTATTCTTATAAATTCCCAAGTGAGCCCCCTTTTCCTGTATCATAAGCAGAAATTCAAATGTGATTACTTTTTTCATTTATACAGTTATAGCTATTGAAAATACCCAATCTGATTTTTTTCTAAACTCAACACACAACAGCCTTGTGTGCCATTTTATAACAAGCATGGCTATCATCACTTAACTATACCAGATTGAATGTATGTCATATAGTCTGGCTCTGCTTGTGAAGTGTCAGTGTGTGAAGTGTGACTAAAGACAACGAGGTCACTTTTAATGGTTCGGTGAACTGGTCGGATGCCTCAGCATCAGGTGAAAAGGAGTTAGGTGGCTTTTCTTTCCTGCGCATATTTGGACCACACAGGTCCAGACAGCTGGGGCTTTCTACTTGATTTATGTTATTCATAGCAAGTGTATAATCTACACTGCTGATAAGCCTGAGATGTCATTTCGTGTACAGAATAGCCTGCTTCCAGCGGTAAGGGCATGTCTGAATACAAGCAAGCCACACTACCCGGCTGTTTCAGCCTGTCAGGTTGGCTGCCAAAGGGCCTGCTACATCAAAGAAAGGTAACTAAGGACTCACCATCTCTGTATTCTGCTCTTGGAGGCTGGTACAGAGAGACAGACATACTCCAAGTGTAAAATCTATACTAAGTATTAGATGAGAAGTGTCTTGAGGAGTATAGTGGCTAAGGGCTCTGGCATTCCAAGGAAGGTACTGATCAATTCATGTGGGATGTGTGAGGACAATTCCTCTCGTGCATTCCTGTGGGAGGTGTGCGTTCCTGTGGGAGCATATGTCGGAAAGAAGGTCTGATATAAAACCACCCTCTGACACTACAAAACAATTACAACTAGCCCATCTCCAAATCACTTCACCCTGTACATGTATGTATGAAAGTGGACAGGGATAGGCGTGCCCTCAGATAGATAACTCAGGCTCTCCTCTGGGAGGCAAAAATGGGATTTATTAATGCAACAAACTCGAGTTGCACACATTTAAGTATCCTGAAGCATGCTGCATTTTGAGAATCAGCACATCTTTATAAAAGGCAAGTGGCTGCTTTTCTCAGTGTCACCAATATTAATCTGTATATTACCACATTTAATCTCTAACATCTTCCATAAACAAATGAAGCCAGACAGCTTGGAAGACATGGCCATGCGGTGGCTGTGCTTCAACCTTTTCTTAAGTCTGGCTTTTTCTTTCTCAGGCTGGTTGTTGCAGGAACACAGGCAGCCATGTGAATGGAGCTAGGAGCCATATCCCAGTTCATCCAAACTTTACTCTGGGCCAGTACTGGCCTTCCTGATTCTCCCTTGGGGCTTTGACTTTCCTGGCTTGCCTGAAATTTTATTATTGAAAATTTTTTTCCATTTGACATTGACCATTCAACTAAATATTGTGTAGGCCTTTCACTTGAGATCCCTGAGGTGAAAAGGAGTGAGTAGACACACAGTTCCCATCGCAGCCGAGAGCCTTGCGTCAGGAAGCTCAGCTGCAGCTGCTCTTAATCTCCTGTGTGGACCTAGATAAAAAGTGACTTTGTGCCCACCCCCTGAGGTGATATCCAGATTGCACATGGCTCGCCAGGACCATCGAGGAGCAAGACTTTCTTGAGAGAATTCGGTTGAAATTGCTCTCCCAGTACAGACATGAAGCGGGCTTTCTAGTCACCTCTCCTGTGATGGCGTGTGCCATCTTCTCTCTTCAACCCTGAGTTCTTGAGCACGCAGTGACCTGTCTTTTGTTTTGGAGTCGATGTTTTCATGGGGTGTCCTACTCCTGAAAGTTCTCCCCTGCTTTTCTGCATTTTCTCCAGTTCCCTAATCCATACTCTTTGTCTTATGTGCAATGTTCCCTTCTGTTCTGTGTATAGACATCGTCTGGTTGCCTCCCCAGTTAGTCATGAGATCACTTCTGCCCACTTCTGTCCAATAAGTGCTAATTCTGGACCAACCGCAGTTTTGCTTCTGATTGCTAAAACCTATTGAAAAAAAGAAAAAAAAACCTAAAGAAGGTTCCATGCTCCCCAGAACCTGTGTCATCTCTCTCCTCTGTGGACACTTGTATCTTCTTATCACCATCTTGTTTAAGTAATTCACCCCAAAGCTGACCTTCGGCCCTTTTGACTTTTCTTCAGCTTCACCTTCCTCCTCTCATCAGTTCCAAATATTGTCAAGCTCACGACCTTGTGTTTCTTGAGTTAGACCATTTCTGTGTCGTAGGAAAAGCAGCAGAAAGTCTTCTTAGGCCAATGATGGGTTAGATGGCTTTATTGGATCTCCATTCTTTCTGCTGATGCCAAAGTTATTTTTTTTTTTTAAGGCTCAGTCCATCTCAGCACCTCCACCTTGCTTTTGATTTCTCCTTTGTGTCTAAGTGACTGAGCTGTAGCATGACACTCACCGTCTTCCATGTTATTATATATCCTGTAGGTTTCTCGTCCACAGAACACATGTATGTGCAGATGATGATACAGCAGCGTCAGCATCAGCTCTCCTCAGGTCCGTCATTTTTCCTCATGCCACTGTACACACCAAACAGGCACCATGGGCTGTCCCAGTCAGCTCTCACACTGTCCGGGCTTTCTTTGCCTTTCTCTTTCCCCAGTTCAGGGTCTAGAGAGTCTAGGCAAGTGCTTTGACTTACAGCTCTACTATCAAGTCCCATCCTCTTCTGGATACCTGCCTCTGTTTCCGAGGCAGAGTTGTCTGCTGTGTGGATAATTCTAATTACCTGATAGGGCTTTGTACTAGTCACCAGACTTTTGGATCCAGCATTTCCTTTTCTTTTTTCCTATTTTCTTTCCCTTCCTTTCCCCTCTCTTCCCTTCTTTCTGAGGCCTTGTAGTGAGGCTGGCCTCAAACCTGTCCTGTGGATGAGAATGAGCTCTTCCACCTTCCCTGTGCGGGGATAGTTGCACAGTGCCATGCTGGTCTTGGAGAGGATAAGCTCTTCACTCACTGGAAGTGCTGCACTTCCCACCCTTCCTAGTGGCCTGCTGGGGTTTTGTCACCACTAGGTTCACCTTTTCAGGAAATAGCAGTTTCATGCTTGCCAAGACTCGGCTGCAAGCTCTACAGGCATTACGTTTTATTTAATCTGTCCACTCAATTGCATTTTTTGCAGGTATACTTTCTTTGGTAAACACACCCCTGCTGCCCTCTATTCCTTTCTCGCCTCCCTTCTCATCTCCTCCACTGCCCTGTTCCTTCCCCTCCTCTCCCCTCCCCACCCTTCCCCTTCCCTGTTTACCTCCTTTATTCTCCTTCATTTACTCACATTTATTCATCTCTAATGTCATTTTATAGACACATTCACGATTTTATGTGACTAAACGAAATCTAGGAACCACAAATGAGAGAAAACATATCAATATGATTATCTCTATTTCCTTGCAAATAACATAAGTGCATTCCTTATGTTTGAACAAAAACTTCTTGTGTATAAATACAACCCTTTCCTATTCACTCCTCTGATACTGGAGTCTTAGATTGGTTGTATCACTTAGTTATCACAAGCAGTGCAGTGCTATAATAAATACTGATGTTCAAGGGGCTCTGTGATATGCTGAGTTAGAGTTGTCTAGACTAATACCCATGTGATATGTATGTGATATCTATGTATGTATAAATATATCTGTGTGTGATATATATGTGTAGGTGATATGTTTATATGCATATCTATGTATATATGTGTGTTATATATGTGTGAGTGACATGTATATGTATAAATATATATTTATGTATATGATGTATGTTGTGTGTATATATGTATAAATATGTATATGTGTGTATAATATGTGTGTGATATATATTATAAATACACACTATTGTGTATGTGTATATGTGTGTGTGTGT
>NC_034611.1:3661170-3668662 GCF_900095145.1 Mus pahari | reverse complement strand
TGTGTGTGTATGTGTGTGTGTGTGTATATGTGTGTGTATGTGTGTGTGTGTGTGTGTGTGTGTGTGTGATAATACAATCTCCATAGTAGCTCAGCTAGTTTCCATCTGCCCAATTCATCAGCAGACTGTGCTGGATCTGCTTTTACAAGGATCCAGACTCTCACGATTTCTTCTAGTCACCACTATTGCCACCTTCTCCTGAGTTTTTCCAGGAACCTCTTCAGTTTAATTTGGTTTGGGCTCTGGAGTTATCCTATTAAATTATGGGAAATATTGTTAGTCCTCTGCTCACAGCTCCTGTATGATTTTTCTGACTCTGTCATAGGTTTACAAAAGCTGCTAAATTTACCTACAGGGCCTATAACCTGACTCCTTAAACTCTTATTTCTCTCCTCTTACGTCCAAACTCCTGGGGACTTTAAACTTACACCTATTTTTTCTTGGAATGCTCTTTCCCTCCTCAGAAAAATGCTCCAAGGCCAAAAATTTCATAAAAATTTATTGGTAGCAAATCCAATAGGTTTCTGACTTCTAGATAAATATTTACTCCACAGGGAAATGGATAGAGCAGTTAATTCACGTCTGCTGGTCTTGAAACAGCTATTGTATTAGACTGGTTTGTATTCTCATAGTAACCTCAAATGCCCTTCTCCCAGGAAAAGAAATCAAAGCTCAGAGAGGTCGAGTCACTTGCAATTGGCTGAGGGCTGAAACAGAGGCTGCATACTGCTCCTTTCTTTATATTTCATTATAACTATTTGGACCTCTATTCACCAGCTATTGTGTAGGATGCTCCAGGTACACTGGTGAATGGGAAGTGTTTGTGACCAGTGATCTGCCTAGTAGAAAAGCCACCCTCACGTGACTAAATGGCAGGCCATAAAGGGAAGAAAGTTCATCAGGGATGGATTGTGTAGAACCAACCAACAGTCTTTCTTATGGGAAAGGGCATCAAAATATGAACAGCCTATGCTTAGAGAAAACTCACTGAGAGGAAAAGGAGTGCTCTGTGTAAATAGGAATACTACAATTTAAGTCAACACAGGGAATGGCTGGCCTCCGGAGCCCATTAAACCCCCTTGTTTAGGAAGTAGATTTTGCAAATTGTTGTGGGTGCCCTGTGTCAAAAACATCTACAGACAAGTTGTTGTCTTTCCACAGCGTCAGAATTTAGTGAATGAACTCATAAGGTATGCCAGCTTTGTTTCAGCCATTTGCTAGGTATTCCTTTGACACCTAGCAGAGGCAAATGAAGGTTCTATTATTCCAGTCCTAAATACGAATGGGAGGAAGGAGGAGGAGGAAAAGGAGGAGGAGAGGCAGCAGCAACACAGTTCAAGGATTCTTTCCACTGAGCCTCTACCTCTTAACTGAGATAGAAGCAGGAAGCTGAAGAGGATGTAAAGGGAATATCTGTGGAGGTCAGATAACAAATGCTATTTAAAGTGCTACTACAGTCTACTGCAGAGGTAAGCCACAGGGTCAGAGGTGAGAAGTCAAAGGTGAGAGGAGCCCCAGGGTCAAATCAAACTGCAGAAGTAAATTGTTGGAGTATGGGAGAGGCATAATAGTGAATGGCAAGCTCTGAAAGGGTCACCTTTCCCCCCAACCTCCCTAAAATACCACCAGAGCTCTGGTAGAGGTGGCCCTGTCTGGTCGCATAGATTCTTATTTCCTGTCCCCACTGCTGCCAACAAAAGCTGCTGCCTGCAGTCTCTTCTGCACTTTGTGTCTTGCTACACCAAGCCTTCGGAGATACCCACTCTGCATTCTAGGTTAAGGCTGCAAGGGGTTCCTGTGCCACTAAAAGAACTTGAGAGGTAAAGGATATATTTTAGATATCTCATATTCTGCAGAGAAATATGCAACAGGGCAGATATTGTATACACTGTGGGGGGGGGGGTGATATGGCCATGAGAAACGATTTCAGTGAAAACTGAGTTAGAATTTTACTTTCTATGTATTGAATAAAACTGGTGACATCATCATAAAATATGAGCCAGAATTATGTATAGATCGAAATTTAAGAATAATTGGAGCATCCATATCATACATAAAATCCAACCTCGTAAATTGCAAACATTTTCTTTAAAAAGAGCTGATGATGACTTTACATCAATGGTGACGTATGCCTAGAAACTCCAGTTATAAACTCCAACTGTATGCATTCAAACCCTGCATCTAACCCTTGATAGTTGCAGGCTCTTTAAGTTCCTGAACTTCTCATAGCTGTCTTTATCATGTCTGATATGATTGACCTCTTTAAGGTGTTGATAATCATATGGCTATCATGCTTGAAGATGCAACATACTCCAGCACTCTTCTAGATAGGGTTAGGTATAGCAACAATTGATTCTCTCTAACCTTTCTCTTCTGTTGATAAGAATCACAAAAACATAAAAAGTTAAGGGACTTGTCTAAACCATCCAGCTCTCTAATACTGTAACAAATACTAGCTTAACCTGACTCCAGTGTCCATGGTCTTAACTGTTTAACCACCAAGTTGAAAGCTTTCAGGGAACAGATGTTCTAGGGCATCTGCCTGGTATCGTATAGTAACTAGATGTGAAATCCACACAAGTAATACAATCTCATTGTCTTAGTCAGAGTTTCTGTTCCTGCACAAACATGATGACCAGGAAGCAAATTGGGAAGGAAAGGGTTTATTCAGCTCACACTTCCACATTGCTGTTCTTCAGCAAAGGAAGTCAGGACTGGAACTCAAGCAGGTCAGGAAGCAGGAACTGATGCAGAGGACATGGAAGTATGTTACTTACTGACTTGATTCCCCTGGCTTGCTCAGCCTGCTCTCTCATAGAACCAAGACTACCAGCCCAGAGATGGCACCACCCACAAGGGGACCTCCCGCCTTGATCACTAATTGAGAAAATGCCTTACAGCTGGATCTCTTGGAGGCATTTCCCCAACTGAAGCTCCGTTCTCTGTGATAACTCCAACCTGTGTCAAGTTGACACAAAACTCATTAAATAAGATGATCTGCTTAAAGCCACTTTGTCCTATAAATGCTGCCCCTTGTTCATTATTGTCCTGTTCCTCACTATTGCCTTGGTGCTCCTGTCCATTGACAAATAGGTTTTCTGTGTGTCTTTCATTTAATTCTCATAAGAGCCATTCACAAGTAAGTGCTTTTTTTAGTTCAAACATTTCTTCCTGGCATTTTCCAAATGCAGAAACAGGTTCTCTGATGTGTGCAGTTTCTAATCTTGACAGCAAAATTTCACTGTAGTTTTTATTTTTGATCTAATGGCTAGTATGATTTATTTTCCCATCTTACAGATTACTAACACGAATGATACAAGGACAGATCTTAAGTACTTGTGAATTCTGTTTTAAAGATCAATGTGACATAATATTGTTAATAAGAATGTACATAAATTTAATGATATAAAAGGACTTGGGTGAACTATAAATACTGAAACATTTCAAAATTTTATATCAGTTTTGAATACTCATCAGCACCAAGACCTTGCCCTTTAACATGGCGGTCAAGTGGGATGGTAGAGGGTGAGGAGTAGAATGGATGGGTTGTCTCCTCAGGATGTCTTCTTCAAGTTCCCTCTGTGCTGGAGGAGCAGCTCCTTAATCAGCCTGTCTTTAGGACTTCTAGTGCTTAACTCAGCATCTCAGATGTCATAAATGAAATTCTATGTTACCCATCCTATTAAGATGCTTGCCCATGAGACTTTTTGGTTGCCTACGTTTTACTCTAATATGAAAAACATCTTTCACACTTGGCTATTTTCCTGCTTCCAAATCCAGAACTCCATTCTGAAATCCGAGTTTCTTCCCAAGAAAGACTTTATTTTTCTTCTTTATGGCTGGCCGTCTCCTTTCTAACATCACCACACCTGTGTCATATTATCCTGTAAATGCATATTGAGTGCAAATGTACTTTGTCTTTGAGGGATATAAAGTAACATGTATTCTGAAATATGAATCCATTTCTGCCGTGTATATGCAATCAATCATGTGATGAATGAATGAAACTTTGGTATTACTCTGGAATTTTCAAACAGCTTCTTCATAATACTTCTGGATATTGATAAATTAGTATATATGGATAAGTTTCCCTTAGGTGACAAAGATATGCTCTATATTTTCCTCCAAAATATTTTAAATGCCATTAGAAAGGAAAATTGGTATATGCAGGTAAGTATATAGAAAATAGATAGCCACTATGAACAAAATTCAGAAATAAATTCATCGCATATAAAATGTGGTTCCTAAAAGCTATTGATTTGAGAGAATTAAGGAGTTTTGATTGCCAAAGGTAAACCAGCTGTTTCTCACCTCTGTGAATGACTAGAGCATATGGTGAATTTTAGTATATAGCACCTTTCGTTCAGGCATCACTAGAGACCTAATAGGTTTTATGTTATGGTTAGAAACTAGCTCAATGGCACTTTTCACAAAACAAACCACACTCAACCTTTTAAACCTAAAGTAAAATTTTGGTGGTGATAGGTGAGCCAAATGATTTTTTTTCTTTCTTTTATTGGATATTTTCTTTATTTACATTTCAAATATTATCCCTTTTCTCAGGTTCTTCTCTAAAAACCCCCTATTCCATCCCCCTCCTCTGTTTCTATGAGGGTGTTCCCACACCCACCCACCCACTCCCACCTCACTGCCCTGGCATTCCTCTACACTGGGGTATTGAGCTTTCACAGGACCAAGGGCCTCTCTTCCCACTGATGGCCAACAAGGTCATCCTCTGCTACATATGTGGCTGGATCCATGGGTCACTCCATGTGTAGTCTTTGGATGGTGGTTTAGTCCCTGGGAACTCAGGGGAATCTGGTTGGTTGATATTGTTCTTCCTGTGGGGTTGCAAACCCCTTCAGCTCCTTCAGTCCTTTATATAATTCCCATGCTCAGTCCAATGGCTGGCTGTGAGCATCTGCCTCTGTATATGTCAGGCTGTAGCAGAGCCACTCAAGAGACAGCATATCAGGCTCCTGTCAGCATGCACTTCTTGGCATCTGCAATAGTGTCTGGCTTTGGTGACTGTATATGGGATCCCCAGGTATGGCAGTCTCTGGATGGCCTTTCCTTCAGTCTCTGCTCCACAATTTGTCTCTATATTTCCTCCCCTCATTTGTTCCCCCTTCTAAGAAGAATCGAAGCACCCACACTTTGGTCTTCCTTCTTCTTGAGCTTCATATGGTCTGTGAATTGTATCTTGGGTATTCTGAGCTTCTGGGCTAATATCCACTTATCAGTGAGTGCATACCATGTGTGTTCTTTTGTGACTGGGTTACCTGTCTCAGGATGATATTTTCTTGTTCTGGATGCATTTGCCTGTGAATTTCATGGAGTCATTGTTTTTAGTAACTGAGTAGTATTTCATTGTGTAAATGTACCACATTTTCTGTATCCATTCCTTTATTGAAAAACATGTGGGATTTTTTTTCAGTTCCTGGTTGTTATAAATAAGGCTGCTATGAACATAGTGGAGTATGTGTCCTTGTTATATGTTGGAGCATCTTTTGGGTATATGTTTAGAAGTGGTATAGCTGGATTCCCAGGTAGTACTATGTCCAGTTTTCTGAGAAACTGCCAGACTGATTTTCAGAGTGGTTGTACCAGCTTGCAATCCCACCAGCAATGGAGGAGTGTTCCTCTTTCTCTGTATCCTTGTCAGCATCTGCTGTCACCTAAGTTTTTGATCTTAGCCATTCTGACTGGTGTGAGGTAGAACCTCAGGGTTGAATGATTTTTATTTCCCTGATGACTAAGACTGTTGAACATTTCTTTAGGTGCTTCTCAGCTGAGAATCCTTTGTTTAGCTCTGTACCTCATTTTAAAATGGAGTTATTTGATTCTCTGGAGTCTAACTTCTTGAGTTCTTTGTATATATTGGATATTAGCCCTCTATCAGATTTAGGATTGGTAAGATCTTTTCCCAATCTGTTGGTTGCCCTTTTGTCCTATTGACAGGATATTACAGAAGTTTTTCACTTTTATGAGGTCCCATTTGTCAATTGTTGATCTTAGAGAATAAGCCTTTGTTGTTCTGTTCAGGAAATTTTCCCCTGTGCCCATGTGTGTTCAAGGCTCTTCTTCACTTTCTCCTCTATTAGTTTCAGTGTATCTGGTTTTATGCGG
Source organism: Mus pahari (assembly GCF_900095145.1). Lineage (NCBI taxonomy): Eukaryota > Metazoa > Chordata > Mammalia > Rodentia > Muridae > Mus > Mus pahari. The sequence goes on along the minus strand of NC_034611.1, from coordinate 3,662,533 downwards.
AGGTCCTTGATCCATTTGGACTTGAGCTTCACAAGGAGATGAGAATGGATCGATTTGCATTCTTCTACATGCTGACCTCCAGTTAAGCCAGCACCATTTGTTGAAAATGCTGACTTTTTTCCCATGGATGATTTTAGCTCCTTTGTCAAAGATCAAGTAACCATACGGCCACATGACTTTGGTAACCTGTCTTCTCATTGGCTCGTTTCCAGGGTGGGGAGCAGAATGGGTATTAGTTAAACTGTGTTTTTATGACTACACAATATTCTACATCATCAAGGCCATGTGTATAAAATAATCATTTTAGTACTACAAACCCTGAAGCCTTTGTACACATTGAGGGAAGGAGTTCTTACCGCACACAAACATTCAACCCAGAGTCTATTTGGGCGCAATCACAGCTGTTCTGGTTTTGCTCTGAAGCAGCTAAACATTGCTGCCCTCCAGCGAAAGCCCTCTCCTCTCTTTCCACTCCTGCCTTTACATTGCCCCTCACTCAGGCACTGTTGTGTTGGGAAGATCATGCTGTATGATGCTTTTGCCCATTTTCTGTTATTCTTCCATACAAAGCACTAGACAGTGATCGCTGATCTGTGGCCTCAGCACTTTCAGTCATATAGCCTGTGTTTCTAGTCTGTCAGTCTATTATGACAATGAGCTAAAAAAGGTGCGGTGATAACACTTCCCATCCTGCCAGAGCTGAATGTCTGGGTTACCCTTCATCTTTAACTGCACTCCTTTTGAAATGTCAGAGCATAATTTTCACATGATCATCCTACCTATGAATATTCAAATTCCATGGTTATAAAAAGTATTTAAGAAAGAAATGCAGAAAGTGGCAGGTATTCACACTTTATGAGAACCCTCTGGGTGTTTTTTACCTGTAACAAGGACATGCATCAACACCTTTGTTCTACCTTCTGAAATCTGTGTTTGGTCATAGATTAACATTGGCTTGACCTGTCTAAACATTTTCAGGACTGCATTTCAGGATGATTTTGTTAATTACATTTTAACTACAAGGTCTTCAACAAGATATAGTAAGACTTGGTTAACTAATAAGATCTACCACAGCTGCAAATTGCCAGATAGCAGATAGTTGATTTGATGCAGAACACATTAAGGACTGTGGCAGAAATATGAGGCTCTTGGAGAATACATGCAGAGCCCTTGAGCTGTACATACACAGGAGAATATATTCACAGCCCAGGAGCGGTATATACACAGGAGAATACATGCGGAGCCCAGGGGCTGTATATACACAGGAAAATACATGCACAGCCCAGGGGCTGTACATACACAGGAGAATATATGCACAGCCCAGGAGCGGTATATACACAGGAGAATACATGCAAAACCCAGG
>NC_034611.1:3651036-3661035 GCF_900095145.1 Mus pahari | reverse complement strand
TACATGCAGAGCCCAGGGGCTGTATATACACAGGAGAATACATGCACAGCCCAGGGGCTGTACATACACAGGAGAATATATGCACAGCCCAGGAGTGGTATATACACAGGAGAATACATGCAGAGCCCAGGGGCTGTATATACACAGGAGAATACATGCAAAGCCTAGGAGTGGTATATACACAGGAGAATACATGCAGAGCCCAGGGGCTGAATATATACAGAAGAATACATGCACAACCCAGGAGCGGTATATACATAGGAGAATATATGCACAGCCCAGGGGCTGTATATACACAGGAGAATACATGCGGAGCCCAGGGGCTGTATATAGCGCGCATGAGCTGGCTTTAGCTGTTGGGCCTTGGCCCCTGTAGGAGGGAGGCTGCTATGACCTCAGCACTGGGTCAGAGATGAGCAAGAATGACTCAGCCAGAGGGAGCTCCACAAATCAGGGGCCTTCAAGTTTCTTCAAGCTAGGTAGATTTGAATGGAAGCAGCAAGGGGTGTGTGTCACACAAGGCACACCTGGAGGGACATTGGGAGTTGGCTGGCCAGGCCTTTCCTGTAGTCCAGTCGGGATTCAGGCAACATCACATTAGGTCATTGTTTCCCAGGTCTTTACCTTATGCCATTATTATCAAGATCTGACCATCACCCTTGCCAGTTGGTCTTCAGCGCGCTTCACAGGATTCTTTAGCTTCACTCAAGACTTCTTACAGCTGCTGCAGACCTAAGAGATAGCATTTTGATTACAGGTCGAAAGCTCTGCAGAGAGCACTAAGAAGGAGGAAGACAGAATCTTCATTTCTGTGTCTGTGTTAAAATAATATCCTGACAAAAAAAACTTAGGGGAAAAGAATTTAATGTTGCTCACAGTTCCAGGTTAGAAGCTGGAAATAATAGATCTGTAGTTAGAAGGAGAGAGAACATGCCCCTTCGTGAGACTTTCCTCAGTGGATTCTAGGTTATATCAAGTTGATAATTAAAACCAGGCATCACAGAGGGGTTCCAAGAAGTGATACTGGACCACCAGCACTTATTCAAGGGAAAAGGGCATCTAGCTGTAGGAAGCTCTGCCAAGTTTTCACTTTGAATATTTTAATGTGAGTCCCACATGGGATAAACGTCCCCTCTTAGAAAGGTAGAACTGAGAAGTGATGTTGAGAATTGTGGTGGTTGAATATGCTTGACTCATTGAGTGTGGTACTATTGGGTATGGCCTAGTTGGAGGAAGTATGTCACCGTAGGGTTGGGCTATGAAGCTCTACCCAGTGCAGAAGAGTCAGCCTTTTCCTGTTTCACTTCTGAACAAGATGTAGAACTCTCAACTCCTCAAGTGCCATGACTGCCTGGATGCTGCCATGCTTCCTGCCTTGATGATAGTGGACTGAACCTGTGAACCTGTAAGCCAACCCCAATTAAATGTTGTTCTTTATAAGAGTTGCCTTGGTCATGGTGTCTGTTCATAGCAGGAAAACCCTAACTAAGACAGAACAGTTTCGGGGAAGGAATGCTGAGTTCACCTGGAGCTAGGTCTCAATAGATCTGATCAGATGAAATAGGATGGAGTTGGCCAAAGATACATCCAGGGAGAAGGGTTTGTAGGATTTGGAGATAGAAGAAAGCCAAAGGTAACTTGTAAGCACTTTCTCTTGTCTGAATGTCTGAATAACATCTGTGTCCAATGGGATAATGATAGAAGAAGAGTGTCTGGGTTGTAAATGAGTTGGGGGAAACAGAGGAAGTTTTGGGTACCTTGGGACAAGTGTACTCAAAATCCAGGATTAATAGGAAACCCGCCCCCTCTATCTCCACATTTCTTTCAGAAACAACTTATCATCAAGACATTCCATCCTTGTCAAGGCTTTCAGCTATAGAGAGATGTCTAGTTTCTGTTTCTCTTAAGCATCCAGTGTACTTCTACTAGAGTGCTCTGGGGAGCCTTGGATTAAACAAGTTGAATGGAGTGCATTGTTCCTTTCAGGTCTACTTCAAAGGCTCCTATATTCAGGTAGCCCTAGCCTAGGGCTCAAAATTAAGATACTGTTTACACTCTCAATTGTGAGTCCTTGACCAGGTGTCAGTGATGTTTCATTTTGTCTCCCTTCTTACCCATTTCTGCTGCTGTTACCCAAGATGTTTCTTCATTTGTCACCGCTATCCTCTGTACCATCAGCACTCATCAGTCCCTCCCCACCGGCCTCACTCCTGACTTCATTTCACCTCATTGTATTCATGGACACCCACCCACAGCCACATTCCCCAATGCCAAAAGGCCACTTAGACTTGGATGTAGGAAACAATTCAAACCTCAACATGTTTCTTTTAAATGAACAGCAAGAGAAAAAAAATGACCACAAGTCAAACAGCAGTATGAACACACACAACATACATGACATATACATACAGACATGTACATACATACACACACAGAGACACAGATACACAGACACAGACACACACAGACACACACACATACTTCCTTACACTCACACACACACACACACACACACACACACACACACACACACACATCCTGATGGTATTTCTCTTTTGTTGAATGAGACTTCCAATTTCTTTGCACAAAATATGCGTTCTTTCACACTTTAGTTTCAACCTGCGTTTCTTCATCTTTAATTATCCCATTTCCTGGGTCTATTGCTCCACTTGACAAAATCCACTTGCTGTTTCTCTTCCTTTCCAAGTAGCTCATAAGAAATCCTGATCTTTTTCCTGCCTGGTCCTTAGAATGCTGCTCATTTGTATCTTGAACTGTAGTAAACTGCCAGGTTATAGTGGAGGGGGAACATCAGGGTTAATTTTTCTAAACGGGTGTCACAAAATTGCAATGAGGAAAATATAAGATTTCTGGTTTTGGTATCCATTAAAATGTAAAAGTGTATTTATAAAGGCAGTGCAGACATTGGGGTAGCTCTGGCAGTTTATACCGGTAGTGCTAACATTTGGAGATTTGTTTGAACAGCCTCTGATTCTCCTCAAGTCTTATGTTTATACATAGCTTTACCGGTTTGAACACAACTTTTCATGTAGCAGAGGATGGCCTAGTCAGCATCAATGGGAGGAGAGGCCCTTGGTCTTTCGAAGATCATATGCTTCAGTACAGGGGAATGCCAGGGCCAGGAAGAGGGAGTGGGTGGGTTGGGGAGCAGGGCGGGGGAGGGTATAGGGGTCTTTGGGGATAGCATTTGAAATGTAAATTAAGAAAATATCTAATAAAAAATGTTTTCTTATACAAAAAAAGAAAGAGAGAGAGAGAGAAAGAGAAAGAAAGAAAGAAAGAAAGAAAGAAAGAAAGAAAGAAAGAAAGAAAGAAAGAAAGAAAGAAAGAAAGAAAGAAAGAAAGGAAGAAAGGAAGGAAGGAAGGAAGGAAGGAAGAAAAAAGGAAAACAGAGACCATTAAGGAATGTATTCTGGACTTTGAGATTTTCCCTCCTTCCCTCTCTCTTTCCTTCCCTCCTTCCCTCTCTCCTGTTCTCTCTCCTTCCTTTTGTTCCTCTTTCCCTCCCTTTGTTTCTTTCCCCTTCTCTTCCTCTTCCTCTTCTTTCTCCTCTTTCATGCTCTCTCTGCATTTTCCTCATTTCTCCCTATTCTTCTATATCACAGGATTCTAGCCTATTGTAAATGATGGAATAACATATTTCACATTTTAGACAAGTTGTCCCTTAATCTTGAGGGACTGCACAATATTTCTTTGAAAAGTTGGATCTGCCAATCATGACTGAGTCAACTATAATCTGTTTTACTCTCTTTGCTAATTTATACTGAGCAATAGCTTTTCAGAGTGTAAGTCTGTTAGGAACCCTCACTTCGTGGCTACATAAAGAATGACCTTGAACACAGAGTCATTTGTGTAAGAGCCAGGGCTTGCCTATCAGCATGTTGAGGCATTGGTGGGTACATACCTTAGAGTAGGCATGTCTAACTTAGGGTTCTTGTGGCCACTGACAGGATCTGTTCCTAGCACAGAATCTGCTTCTGAGGTTCAGACGCTTCTCCAGGAGCCTATGTGCATAATAACCCCATCATCTCTATGGCATCCCAAATGCCCTATGTGCATAATAACCCCATCATCACTATGGCATCCCAAATGCCAGCTCTGCTTCTGTGGATTGGTTGCTGATAAAGGTTAAGGTGATAATAATTGCTGCATGAACCATCTCACTCTCTCCCTGAAACTTCAGAAAACTGTTTTTTAAAATACATTTTATATTTGTAATATAAACATATATAATGTTATATATTTCAGATCATATTTAAGTCATGACTGGTTAAATAAACAAATCGGAACCTAGCAATTGGTTACTTTTGTCTACGTCCCAATGAGAGTCAGTTTATTTCATTGTTCTCATGAAATTAAAATTTTCATTTGCTTTTCTTTTAAAGCATCAGTGTAAGAACTGTGAGGAACTCCTGTGGCCAGTCTAGATCTGCTTAATAAGATACCCTTCAGAGAAGCAAGGCCTTGAAAAATGACAGCTTGTTCAGGAAAATTAATTAATCATGCATTCCTGCTACTTAATATTTTAATTAGTTTACACAGAAATACCTCATTGGTCTCACACACATCTTGGTAATGAATACATCATTGATGGCCACTGACACTATGAGGATCTTGTTTCATTATTAATGCTTTACTGTGGAAAGATCATTAGGATTGTGGTGTGTGTGTGTGTGTGTGTGTGTGTGTGTGTGTGTGTGTGTGTGTTCATTTTAAGGTAATCCTCTTTGTGGGTTTATACAGCACACAGGATAGCGCCAGGGAAGAAAGCATAACAGAAAGGAGACAGGGTCATGTGAGGGGAACAGGCATGGACAGGAAGGAGGCAGGCAGTGGATGAGTAGGGATGACTCAAGGTCACCCAGAGGGCACGTGAGGCCATTACCGTGACAGCTACGTCTCATCATTCCTTCAGTATCTTGACAAAGAATTCAAAATTAAGTAGCACCTGAGGTCAAACAGGAACTGAGCAGGTTGTGCCTTCTCCTATGACAGCCAGTTCCCCTCTTACTCACCAAGCTCCTGATGGCTTTCTTGTTGCTGTCCTGCACTGCTCTGTGCTGTCTTCCTGCTGTGGAAGGCAGTTGTTCGTGTCATCTGTAGAGCAGAAATGAGAACTCTGCTTTTAGAACCAATGACTTGGCAATAACTGAGTGAATACAAATGTGGCCATAGGGTTTTAAGGCAACCGATCAGGCTAACATCCATAGAAAAGCCTCTAAAACAGAAAGAATAGAAAAGAAAAACCAAAAGAGAACAACACACTTAATAAACTGTATACCAAGACATTCTCTAATTGCAGATGTATTCTGTGAAATTGACAAAACCACTTCCAAATTAGGTAATGAAATAAAAATCTCATTTTATCATTAATTTGAGGTCTAAGGTGTTTCTTTTCCGGGGCCTTTCTCAGACAGCACGTGGAGTGCTACGCTCCATGGGAACTGGGGGTGGGGAATGGGGCGTGAATTCCTATTTTGCTATGCTGTTTAGTTTTAATGCCAAATTGTTTCATGAAAATCATATTGTCCTGAGTCATGAATGCAGTATCTATTTGCTTCTGAGTCATGCTGCTTTAATATTATTTTCATTTTTGAATAAATCAAAGTCCTATAGCTGGTTTAGTAGGCTATCTTACAAAAACATTGTTCCAAATATACCTTAAAGACTCACCAGGGTATTATTTTTCATGTGTGAGATATTTATTTGTGTTGGTTTGCATAAAGGTAGCTGGTATTTGCCTGGGAAAATAGGAGATTTGTTGAAGCCACAATCATGGGTGAGCATGGTAATAAATTTGGTTTTCTCCTTTTTCTCCATAGCAAATGTAGATTGCAATGAAGAAATTTAGGATAGAGGATATATGGCCTAAAAATAATCTTAAATTTTGTGTGTGGTCATTTTCATTGTTGTTGTTGTTGTTGTTGTTGTTGTTTTTCTGTTTTTCTACAGAGTATGCTCCAGCTTCTAAATTCTCTTTTTTTTTTTTTCAAAGTATTCTTAAGGGTATCCCTAACCCTTCTTCAACCAACAAAGACAAGCATGACTTTTCCCTAAAACACTTTGTCTTTACAGTGTCCTAAACGAGGGACCCAAAGGCATGGAAAGTGAGCTCCAAGATCAATCCAGGACAGGAGACGGATCAAATGTTTCCAATTTATCTTGGAATTTGGCATATGGCCCATTTACAGTAAAAGGTAATTGGGGTCAATCGCGTGGCCTGGTGGTTTCTCCCGGCCACCCACCTGGTGTCCGGGAAGCTTTACTTGCAGGGTCACAGCACAGGTGCTGGGTACGGGCGACCGGCCTCAGATTTGTGGTTTTAATGACTTTTTCTAAGAAATATCTATTTTTTAAAAAATGTTTGTTTCTTAGCAAGATACTATACGGTTTGATTATAACCTTAGTTAAACTATCAAACCTGATTGCTGTAGCATATTAGTACAGATCCATGCATCACTGATAGGCCCTTTTGGCACAGCGTTTCTTGTAAGTAAGCATTGGCTTGGGTGAGTGTATTGAGGCCTACTGAAATGTATAAGTAGGATGATGATTTTTTTTTTTACTCCCACTATTTATACATGCCATTGGATAAATAAATACTTATTTTTGCTAGCTTGCTTTTAGTGATATATCACCTAGGGTACCAAGCCCTTCATATACAAGAACATAATACAAGAAAAAAATACAACAAACAACAACAGCAACAAACTCTGAGGCTACCTTGGCGTTTGACTTACAATAGAACATCTTCCTCTGAGATGTGTACGAAGAACAGAGACAGCCACATTTATACAGAGGTCCCGATGGCGAGGTCCAAGGAGAGTGCTGTGTGTACAGGGATGGGGAATGGAGGTAATTGTGTCTCTTTTCTGCCTTGTTAGAACTACTTGTTGGTGGCATCAGAAAGAAGCCCAAGGTTCCATGGGATGAGCAAACAGTCATTTCGTCAGAAGTGCAGGCTTCAGAGTGGCAGAGGCTGAGGTGAAGCTCCCCGACCCATTCAGACGAGCCACTTGCAGTGAGTACTTTTGGGTTCATGTACACAGACTTTGAGAATCCTGGAGCCTGCTGTCTTTCAGATAGAGTAGTAAAGATTTCAAACAAACTAGTTTTGAATGAAGAATCATAAGACATAGGCCAAAAATGAGCATAAAATATCCTTAATAAATTGATTAGCTTTGCCTCTCAACCCTGTTGTTTGAGACTATGACTAATAAAGAATTAATGCAGTATAATTTTATATGAATGCGAATGAAAATTAAACCTAGTGATAGAGTTGAATTATATTTACATCTTTGCCTGGCTTACATGTTCTATTCAATTAACTAGGACAACATGAAGGCATATAAGTGAGGCAGAAATTCAGAGAATATCTGTACTGCTATCATTCATTTGTACACGCTCCCCTCATGAACAGGAACATGACAGCTATCACTCTGTAACTTCTGCCCATCTTTCAGGAGTCTAGTTATTAGTCCCATGTCTTTCTGGGTATATTATTCCTGAAATAGAGATGGGAGACTCTATGGGAGGGGGAGGGGTGTGAGGCATAATAATTCCTTAAACAGTTTATAATCTACTTTAGTAAAAACAGAAGTATAGATAAACTCGAATGCTTTTACAAGAATTGAAACTTAATTTTAAAATAAATTGTAATCTGGCCAAGAGGTGTGGCTGAGGGGTAAGGTGGCTGCTTAGCATTGGTGAAACCCCATGTTTATCCCACAGGGTTGGAGAAGAATGTAGTTAGAGAAAACAATCTTGTAAAGGCCTGTCATAGAGTCAATCAGAACTACTACTGCCTTGGTTTACTTATAAATTATCAATTTTGTGTGTGTGTGTGTGTTTTTGAGACAGGGTTTCTCTGTGTAGGCCTGGCTGTCCTGGAACTCACTCTGTAGACCAGGCTGGCCTTGAACTCAGAAGTCTGCCTGCCTCTGCCTCCCAAGTGCTGTTATTAAAGGCATGCACCACCATGCACAGCTAAATTATCAATTTTAACTGTTTGCTTCTTTAGGTTAACAATACACTTCTATAGTACTTGGAGAATGTTGTTATATTCTTTAACATGTTATTTTATGTATTTTAAAGATGTTAAATGTTAAAGATGTTTAAATGTTAGCAGTGAGTCAATTTCCTTGCAATAATGATTTTCTGCATCCCAGAGAGTTGTCACAGCAGTACATAGTGTTATAGATTCTCTTTAAAAATGGACAAGAAATGTGGACAGCAGATAGATTACCATGAGTTTGAGGCCAGTATAAACCACACCCTGAAAGACCCTGTTTCAAAAAAAACTAAGAAAACAACAACAATAACAAGAGAAACAGAAAAAGACTTCTATATTAGCTAATATTCTTTTGTTGTAAGAAAACCCAACAGATAAAAAATCTACTTCTCTTTCTTTTCTCTCCCTATCCCTTCTCTCCTTCCCCCTTTCTCTGCCATCTTTGTGTTCTAGGGCTGTTACTGTGGGGAATCCTCCACAGAACTCACTGTCTTCTTGTGCCAGGTCTTAGGTGATCAGTCAGCTCTTCTAGGATGTCCGGGGTGCGCATTACACTGAGGACCACTCTGTGTGGAAAATGAGTTTACTCTGAGAGGAAGAAGTTTTGTGAGCACAGCTGAGAAATATCAACTGCATCCCACCACCACCTCTCATCTCATAGTTATGTGAAATGGCAGCTTTTTGAAATTAAACTGGCCAGTTCTAATTTCCCTAGAAAATTTTAAAGCAAAGCCAAGCAGAACCAATGTGATCAAAGGGAGAATAATTTGGGTGTGAATTGAAGTCATACATTGATACTGAATATTCATCTCTTGGGCATCAAAAGCTTCAATAAATCATTCAAAAATTTGGTTTGGGCATCAGTAACTTTGTAAGTGAATCACTGATTATGTGTATGAGACATTTATCTCTCCAGCATAATTTTTAGATGCTCTATGTTCTAACTGCTAGACAATTGGTAACACAGTTCAGCTTTAGGTCTAGAATACATGCTACATTGTCAAGCTGCCACCCTACCAACAACGAGCATCATCACCACAACTAAGTCAGTAAGTAAAGGTCATGCACTCCACGGAGATCATGCTGCCTCCAAACTGCATAACTCATCAAAAGAGTAGAAGATAGCATCAGAAAATCAAGGAAGAAGTTCATGGAAATACAGTGATTATGATGTTTAAGATAAGACTGCTCAAAATAGGGGATAGCTCAGAGAATCAACTTTACCACACTACCTCTATTTTTCCCCTTATTTGCAAAATGACTGTTATACATAAAGCTATGAGTATTAATTCAGTTTTTCTTATTTTATTCAGAACTTTAGCACTAAACTGTTGATTCCCAAAGATGTGATGTAATTCCTCTAGGAAACAAAAATGACTAGTGGTTAGACTTTCAAACACTGTTCCTCTTTAGCCTCATCCTTGGAATCGAGAAGTATAAACAAGTCACACACTACAAAATTGTATCTCAAGGGACATAGTGTTATTACTTAGGAATCTAGAATCTAGTTTAGTGAACATTTAAAATCAGACAAATGAGTGTTTAAATCCTGAATATTAATAATTGGATTTTAACTCTGCTTCCTAGCTGTGGATGCAGTATGACCAGCTGTTACAAGTTCCTAACATCTCGATGTCCTTGCCATGACAGACTATATACTATTGAGAAAGAACAACTCTCTCTCCCTTAAGTTGCTTTATCTGGGTATTTTATTACAGTAACAGTAAAAGCAACTAAACAAGACCATACTTTGAGAGTTTGCTATTTGGACCAAATGAGAAAGTGACTGTAAGCTTGTACATGTTTCATAATCCTTTCCAGTGTGGTATTCTAATGGTGTAAGAAAGGGCTCTATTAAGACAACACTCACATGGAAACTGAACAACACTCTTCTCAATGATAACTTGGTCAAGGATGAAATAAAGAAAGAAATTAAAGACTTTTTAGAGTTTAATGAAAATGAAGCC
>NC_034611.1:3649031-3651025 GCF_900095145.1 Mus pahari | reverse complement strand
AGGGTTAGGGAACTTTCGGGATAGCATTTGAAATGTAAATAAAGAAAATATCTAATAAAAAACAACAAAAAAAGTTAAACCTTAAAAAAAAGAAAGGGCTCTATGTGATACACTGTGGCAGGTGTTAGCTATGCACATTTATTAAAATAGTTGATATCATATTAGTGTAACTGAGCAACTGGATTTTAATTTAATTTTAAGTAGTAGTTTTTCAATCAAATGCTAATAAACCTCCATTTAGGCAATCTTGTATTTTATTTTACTTCTCAATATATTCTAAATATCTTGAAATTAATTTAAAAAAGAAATTAAATAAAACTCAAAAGAATGCTGTGTATGTTTGTGTTTTGTTTTGTTTTGTTTTTTTTTCATCAGATCTTCTTCCAGCTCCACAAGATGGGAGCCAAAATGAGTGGTTTCCCTGAGAGGGTCTGACTGGGAAGGGAGGTTCCAGACTAGAGAAGGAACTGACCTTGGGCAGGTCATGGAAGCATAGTAAGGTAGGCAAGAGTGAGAGTTTAAGAATGAGCTGGGGCATCAAGTCAGGGTCATCAGGCAGGATAGGCAAGGATTCCCTAGCCACAGGGAAAAACTCAGAGTGCCCTGCGCTCCACAATGTCCGACACCAATAAGAACATAGGGTCAACCTATACTCTGAATGGCAAGAGCTTAGAAAATTGAAATTATTGATCCAAAGTGACCCAATCCATTACTGGCACATTGAGAGTTAGTATCTTTTCCAAAATGTGAGTCACTGCAATGAATATAAAATAGGCTTTTACTGATAGCAAATGTTCAGAAAGGACGTTCCTTCTAAGGAGCAATGTAAGAGCAATGACATCAACAGAGGACAAAATGAAGTGCTTCCTAGGATAATTAGTTACAGAAATAGTAACCTTGCAATGGCTCCAATATTGCAGATCCAAAGATCTAATTCTCATAATTCAATCAGTGGTATCACTTTACATTTCTAGTGAACAACTTAATAGCAAGGACTGATAGTTATAAAATTATCAAGACTTCATTGCCTTTACAAAAAAGCATTAGAAAGCATTTACTGGCATGTTATGATATATCATAAATAATTAAAATGCATCTACTTATTAAAATATCAGAATAGAAGGTGATGTCATAGCCAGTTGTTACTTCCTTACATTCATGTGTGAAATTCAATAATGTTCAGATGTTAATCATAATTAGTATGAGTTGGTTATGGGATTAATGGGTAGAAGAAAGAGAAAATTGGGCATCGACTGTATATTTTTCTAAAAGATGGGAATACCATTTATTGCCTTCATTAGGGAAAAAACCACCTCAGGAACAAATCAGATTTTACTGATTTTAGAGATAATCTGCTACCTTTGGGAATGATAACATCTGAGTTCTCTTTATGAGTAGATTAGAGTTACATTCTACTTTGAAGTATGGAATTAACACAGAAGAATTCAAACACCCTTATGTTTGTTTTTCTAGTGAGAGCCTCCATAAGCACAGCGCATGCTATCAACATTGGCAAGTTATGATGGATTCACAAAGTATTTTCCCATCTACAGATAATATACACCATTTGATTTTAAGCATATACAATATGTTAATCACCTTTCTATTTGAGTAAACATGTACACATATGTAAAATTTGAGAGATAATATAATCCCAACTATTTTCCTGATTTTACTAATGAGGCCTAAATGCATGCTTCTCAAAAATAAAAATCATTCTGAGCTATTATTAGCCCTTTTCAAACTTCTTCTGTAGATGGAGTTTGTATGTAAAAGAAACTTAATTGTTTGTAGAGACAGGTACTCTGTCAATCAATTCAAAATGACAGATCTATCACTGCTGGCAGTAAACCTGTGAGCCAGAATAACTCTCTCTCCCTTAAGTTGCTTCATCTGGGTATTTTATTACAGTAACTGTAAAAACAACTAAACAAGACCCTACTTTTTTATGGAATTGAGTCCTTCCTTCCTTCCTTCCCTCCGTCCTTCCCTCC
>NC_034611.1:3646968-3648935 GCF_900095145.1 Mus pahari | reverse complement strand
CTTTCTATCTATCTTTCTTCTTCCCTTCCCTTTTTCCTTATTTCTTCCTTCTTGTCTTTCTGCTTAATAAAGAACTTAGATCCAGCTCTTCTGGGTTCCTCTTCATGGTGAGGAACATAAGAGGGAATTGGTTTTCATTGTTTCTTGATGGAAGAGTCTTCTCTCCCATCCAATGATATAATTGTGCTTGTTTTGTTATTTGTTCTTGCCACTGGCACCATATGTGCCAGCCCTCAACAAACAATGGCCCTATCAGGATGCTGCAAGATGATCCTCCCTCCAGGTGGCTTCACAGCAAATGAACAAAGGTGAATGGGAAAGTAATTTATCTATAATAAACCACAGTGGCCCTTTACTAATGGATGATTAGAACTGTAATTGTCACACAGACCTTAGTAAGCACCAGCACAGCTTGACACAGATGCCTTGGATCCCTACACGCCCCCTTTATTGTACTTTATAGATGTGTATGGACACGCCCCCTTTATTGTACTTTATAGATGCGTATGAACATGCCCCCTTTATTGTACTTTATAGATGTGTATGGACACGCCCCCCTTATTGTACTTTATAGATGTGTATGGACACACCCCATTTATTGTACTTTGTATATGTGTGTGGAGACGCCCCCTTTTATTGTACTTTATACTCTGCTCAAGTGCAAGTGTGCATTGGTGTACAAAGAAAGCCAATTGCTATTCAAAGAATGCTTGTTGAATAAAGATGGAAATCAGGAAATTTTTATAATTTGAATATTAATAACATAAGCTAATAAAGCCTGTTGCAGCCATCTCTACAGGTCTATTGTGAGTTTAGTGTGCAGTCATGCATGGTGTGTTTGCTAGCCTTTGTTGGGGAGGCAAATACCTGACATAAACTAGAAAGAGGGCAGTTTGGCTTTGGATGGCAATTTAGGGGGCTTCGGTGTACCAGTCTTTGCTCTGTGATTTCTTCTTGAAGGCAGAGCTTCAAGGTAGGGAGCAGAAAAATGTGCAGAGCTGGTCATCTCATCCAGCTGAGTAGAAAGAGCAAGAAAGGACCAAGGACAAACATACCCTGAAAGGCAGGTCACTAGTGGCTCCTTCCCTCCCTTAGACCCCTGCCTTCTTTTGTCTACTCAGCTGGGGACTCATCAATGGATTAACTGATTGAAGCTGTCTTGACCCAATCACTTCTGAACAGCACCACTAGCTGGGGGACCAAGCTTCCATGAGCCTTCTGGGAGATCCCTTAGTATTCAATGTGGAAGGTACGTAAATATTACGGGAATGGCGTTTAATCATGTTGTTAAAATAATCTGAACCATTCATATGGAAATTCACTTAGCACATCCAGTTACCTGTTCAGGATGTAGCTCTTGAAGCACAGACACAAGAAAGGATAAAATGCATATGTTTTGATTCATTATTGAAACAGACTGGTTGGTGAGCATGATTATCAATCTACACTCAAATTTGACACTATGTTTACAGAAAAATGTCAAAGAGGATTTACTAACACTTTGCTTGGCTGTGTTAGTGTAAGCATTGTGACTTTATAGTTTTAATTAGTTCAACAGATTTCTGTTTAACATATAGCACAATTCAGACTCTATACAAATAGTATTTATTAAAATTGACTTGGTATTTACACCAACTAACATTTTATTATGCACCTGAGAGACCACATGCAAACATATGTTAGTAATTTGAATCCATTTGTGTAAATGATAGAGATTTGGCTGTATTTAAATAGTCAGCATTGCATTTGTGATATTGCCAATGTCTTATTTCCTTATGCTTGTATGATGTTCATAAGTGCTAAGAAGTTGGACACTGAGTTATTTAACATGAACATGAATTTTGGGGGAAGGCGTGGGAAGGATTATAGTTTTCTCATAAAATACAGAGAGAGAGGAGAGAGAGAGAGAGAGAGAGAGAGAGAGAGAGAGAGAGAGAGAGATAGATTCAAAAAATATTCTTTCCACC
>NC_034611.1:3630667-3646907 GCF_900095145.1 Mus pahari | reverse complement strand
GAGAGAGAGAGAGAGAGAGAGAGAGAGAGAGAGAGAGAAACAACTTTATAGATTCAAAAGTACTAAGAAAACATTGACATGGGATCAAGATGTTAAACTGTATTTTGAGTGACACTGTGGCTTTAAAAACCTCACTGAGTTGTGTAGATATCAATGCTCAGCCCAGTAAGGCAAGTGTGTCTGGCTTTCCTTTCAGAAGCCATTTATTTATTGATGCTTTACCAGCAACATTCAGGTCAGTGTATGGTGCACAGATAGAGGAAGCTGGTCTCTGCCTTTAACAAGGACCTGTCAAAAGGGAAGGCTATAATCCTGTCTTCAAATCATTTTTCTTAAGATACCAGCCATATTCCTTCTCTATTGCCGTGAAGTTACATTCTCTCCACATCTGACTGGGTTGCTGCTTGTCATTGCTCTGGCTGTTCTGTCTTGATTGTTTGTTCTAATGGTTTCCATTCTTTCACTTATAGAATTGCTCTGGATACATTTCCTCATTTCCTGATGGGAAATTCTCTTTTTACTTTATCCATTTATGTTTCATAATGTTCTCTCTCTCTCTCTCCCTCTCTGTGTGTGTGTGTGTGTGTGTGCTACAAGAATGCCAATTTCCTAGTTACCAACTCTTTTTTCCAACTTCTTCTAGTGGGCCTGGCCAAATTTTACTGGCACATACCCTTTCATGGAGTCTGGAAAATGTTGGAAGAGGCCTGGGATCCTGGCTAGGATGGTGACCGTGACCATTGTTACTGTAGCCACCGCTATAGGTTTTCCAATAGGGATAAAGTTTCAGAAGTTATGAATCCACCCCTTGTCAACTTGACACAAATAATATCTCATGTCCACATGAAACAATAACAAGGTCATGAATATGCCTAACATGATATAATTATTCCTCGTACAATCTCAAACACAGTTGTAAATTTACTATGGGGCAATGTCCCTTGGGAACATTCTTTTAGTATCTCAACTTAAATATCAATTGATGTTAAAGAAATTGGAAGAAAGACAAATGTGTTCTTAGCAACATAAAACAGAAGCATTCATATTACTTTATAATCCTCATTTCTGCAACACTTATGTGGCCTTAGCTGGTATTTATAACTACCTTCCTCTACTACCCTTTCTGTATTTCCTCCACTCTCTGCAAGCACCTCAGCAGGTCTTTTCCTGAAGGATTGAACCATACCTCCATTCCAGATGGGTCTGTGTCCTTTCTCATCCTGCTTGGATTCAGTTGTTATAGTTTCCCATTGACTTTAATCACAGGACATGGTAGTACTAAGAGACGCCCTAAGGGATCTCCTGCACTCCAGACATAATGCTGCTTACCTCCATTGTGGAGAGGCAATCTAATTTTCCCATGGTAATCTGGATCTATCACCCCTCCTAACACTGTTATTCCTTTCTTAGCCTGTTGGTTTAAGGGCATTAGAAGCCTAAAATGACCAGGGGGGAGTCTGAGCTTCTAGTTTAATGGTTCATTTGTTGTGGCTACTGCTAGGAGCACTCCCTCTATGGAACCAAAACTTCTAGGCTAGCAGAACCTAGAGTTGTGGGGACAGGAGGCAAAAATTTTCCTAGAAGGTCACTAACAATGGAACTATTCCCTTTTCCAAACCTTGATTCTTGGATCCATGGATCCTGGCTATGGGAGAAACTGTACCATATATCGGTCGCTGATTCAAAGCAAATACTGCCTTCTGAAGAACTCTGCCCCAGCCCTCCATGCTGCTGTCACCTAATTGGCACTGTAACTGCATCTACAAAAGGCCATTCTATTTTTCTATCAGACCAGCTGCTTCAGGATGATGGGGAACATGGTAAGATCAGTAGATTGCATGATCGTGCGCCCACTGTCACACTATTCTGGCTGTGAAATGAGTTCCTTGGTCAGAAGTAATACTGTGTGGAATACCATGATGATGGATAAGGCATTCTGTAAGTCCATGGATGGTGGTTTTGGCAGAAGAATTATGTGCAGGAAAGGCAAATCCATAACCAGAATAAGTATCTACNCCAGTAAGAACAAAACACTGTCCTTTCCACAGAGGAAATGGTCCAATGTAGTCAACCTGCCACCAAGTTGCTGGTTGGTCATCTCCAGGAATGGTGCCATATCTGGGGCTCAGTGTTGGTTTCTGCTGTTGGCAGATCTGGCATTCAGAAGCAGCAGTAGCCAGGTCAGCCTTGGTGAGTGGAGGTCTGTGTTGTTGAGTCCAAGCACAACCTCCATCTCGACCACTATGGCCACTTTGTTCATGTGCCCATTGAGCAATGACAGGGATGGCTGGGGAAAGAGGCTGACTGGCCACAGAACCGGTCATCTTATCCACTTGATTACTGAACTCCTCCTCAAGTGAAGTCACCTTTAGGTGAGCATTTATGGGACACAAATATCTTCACATCCTTTGCCCATTTGGAGAGATCTATCCACATACTTCTTCCTCAGATGTCTTTTTCACCAACTTTTCACTTGTGATCTTTCCAAGTCCTTGACCATCTAACCAATCCCATGAATTAGTGAACAATCATACATCTGGCCATTTCTTCTTCTAAGCAAACTGCAATACCATGTGTACTGCCCGAAGTTCTGCCCACTGTGAAGATTTCCCTTCACCTGTATCTTTCAGGGTTGTCCTGGAAAGGAGTTGTAATGCTGCAGCTGTCCACTTCTGGGTGGTGCCTGCATAACGTGAAGAGCCATAAGTAAACTAGGTCCTAGTCTTTTCTTCTTCAGTCAGCCAATTATAGGGAACACCCCATGAAGCTATAGGTGCATGCTTGGCAGCAGATGGCATTGTAACAGGAGTAGAAACCATAGGCATTTGAGCAACTTCTTCATGNAACTTGCTTGTGCCTTCAGGACCTGCTCTGGCCCGATCATGTATATAGCACTTCCATTTGATAATAGGCTGCTGCTGTGCATGTCCTACTTTATGATTTGGAGGGTCTGATAGTACCCAGCTCATGATGGGTAGTTCAGGTCGCATAGTGACTTGGTGTCCTATTGTCAAACATTCAGTTCCCACTAAGGCCAGGGGACCCACTTCTTCCCTGAGTTTCCTTACCTACTACTTTCCAGTTGCTCCCAGCTTTGTGAAAAACCAACTGCAGGATGAATTTAAGACTAAAAATGAGCTTTGTGAATACCCAGGTGAAGAAGTTCAAGGGGAGAAAACTTGGATCTCTGACTTTCCTCCACCCCCTAAGATGGATTGTGAAAACACTGTGTCCTCTGCACACTGTTCTTTGTGGAGCACTATCCTGATTCCATTGAAGCCTCTTTGTCAAAATGGAATCCAAATAAGGTTTTCTTATTTTCTGTAAAACTTTGGTTTGACAATGCCTTGACTCATTTTTCTGAAATTTGGCATGTTCCACACTCTATCCCCTGGCCTCCACCCTGATAAGATAAGATGTTCTACTGAAAAAAACATGAGATATTCTGCTAAGCTCCTGTGTAACCAAATTTCCTCTGGAAATTTCACAACCCTTGAAAGCCCCATAATCTTGCAATTCTTAAGTTATATAAACCCCATTTTCTCCTATGTCCAGCGATCTTTCAAACCCCACTTCAAGGACTAGCCATGTCTGACAGAAAAACGAAGCTTGCTTAATTTGACTGAAAGTATTTGGGTAATGACTTTTACTGTCGTTCAATGGGATGAGCAATTGCACACTGTTCTCTCCACACCCAGTCTTCTGCCCAGATCAGCCAGGCCAGCCATTAGGGCAAATGGTCAACAGGCAGAGGATCTGCCAGTCTAGGGGCTCCATCTGAAGCTGAGGATGCTTCCTGAGGCCTTTGCTGTGTGGGCTGCCAGCAAGCATGTGCCTCATGGTCATAGGCCTCACTGGAGCCTGCTCTCTCAGCTCAGCACTTCAACTCCACAGCGGTGTAAGGTGGGAGGCCTGCTAACCTGCCTATGCTTTTCCACATGTGTGAGTGAAATGCAAACTTCTTCCGTGTAACTCAGTTTTCTTTAGTTGAGATGGGGGCCCTGCAGGTACCAGCTATGAGCTGCAAAGAATACAGAACTGCCTCCAGGGATTTCACAGAGATCGTGAGGAATCCTGGCTGTAGCACCAGAATAACTTGAAGCTTATTTTTTAAGTGCCCACGCACAGGCTTTTAGTTAGCAAATAACACCATTTAAGTGACTTACGTGGGCATTGGAGTAGGGAAGAGAGGGGGAAGAGAGGCAAAAGCCACCTAGAAAGAGAAGTCCTTTAGCTTTAGGATCTCAAGTGTCCTAGGAGACTGAGCTGTTTTCTGGATGGTGATGGGAATTTTAAGGGGTTGGGGGATAGCTGAGAGTTGTGGCAATGACTGGAGTGAACTTAATAACCACAATCCTTTCTGAGAGCTACTGCAAGCCTAACTTTACATTCATCACTGTAGGTCGCCTATGAGGGGATGTCTATGACTGAAAAGAAAGCTTCCGGTTTCAATGGAGAACAGACTTGTGGCTGAATTCAGGTGGGTTCGGTGGTGCAGAGGCAATAGGTAGGCTGTGGTGTGGGCACATCTTGCAGTTCTGTTGACTGAGTTTTGTCGAATGACTGGTGAAGTAAATAGAATTTAATATTCCCAGTGTAAGGAATTTGTTCTCTTGTCAACCTCACCCTTTAGTGTAGTCTTACATTTTTTAATCTTTTTATTTGTTTTTTATTTTTTTGTTAGTTATTTTATTTATTTACATTTCAAATGTTATTCCTGTTTCCAGTTTCCCCTCTGTAAGCCCCCTACCTCACCCCTCACCCCTGCTTCTATGAGGGTGCCCCCCCAATCCTGCCTCACCACCCTAGTATTCCCCTACTCTGGGGCATAGAACCTTTAGAGGACCAAGGGCCTCTCCTCCCATTGGTGCCAGATAAGGCCATCCTCTGCTACATATACAGCTGGAGCTATGGGTCTCTCTTTGGTTGGTGGTTTAGCCCCTGGGAGCTCTGGGGGAATCTGGTTAGTTGATATTGTTGTTCTTCCTGTGGGGTTCAAAACCCCTTTAGCTCCTTCAGTCCTTCCCCTAACTCCTCCATTGGGGCCCCCATACTTAAACCTACTTTAATAAGGGCTCTTAAATGCTTTGACCCTCCCTTCTAGCCCGCTGACCAAAGGTAGGGAGAAAAGATGGTAAATAGGACAAGGGAATGTGGACCTGCTTTGGGGCAATTCCAATCTCTATTATCAGGATACTAGGAGTCAGGTTCAGTAATGTCAGGATACCAAACATGAATCATCAGCGGTGGCACAATCCAGCAGAAACCGCTAGGCATCCGCAGAACGGACCTGAGTCAGCTGGAGAAACCAGGAATTCTCAAAGCTGGAATGCCTTGAGAAGTTCTCTGCCATGCCTCTTAATGAAGTGAAGATCAGCAAAACTCAAGACTGACAAAGCCTTGTACAGCTAGCTACGTAAGCACCCTGTGACTGTCCATTGATCCTATTTATACTTTCTCCAATCATCGTGTCCTCTCATGGGTCTTGCCTCAGCAAAACATCACATGAGTCTGCATCGCCTACAACTAGGAACTGCCACTTTACTCTAGTGATACCGTGTGTATTAACCACCCGCTAAGCACACTGTAGTTAAGAAGTCCAGGGGAAAGCGCTACAGGTTCTAATCTTGAGATGCCCAATATCGAGGTAGTAGAAAGGGGAGCCGTGGGTGTATTGGCTACGCAAGAGAACGCCCGATGGACCTTAGCGTGGAAAAGGCTGGGCACACTCATGCTCCAGTGGCTTGGCTCTTGTCAAGCTAGCTCCTTGCTGAGACTTCTGATGGAGGGGCCCAGGGGAGACATGAAAGGACACAAGGAACTGAAACTGTGGTTGTGAAGGATTGGTCACACAGACTTCCTGGCTGCAGAAATCTCTGTCACCTTCTTTGTACAGCTTTGAATTTTACACTTGACGCATGGTTCATTTTGAGTTTCTTATTATGAAGAGGGGTTGGGGCCTCAGAAAACAATACTGCAAATGTGCCAGCAGGGAGCCGGAATAAACCACCCCAAAGCATCAGGTATCAAGCATGCCACTCAGGCATCAAGCTACTTTGAGTTGTAAGGAATTGAGAAGGAGCCAGCACCAGCAAAACCCTCCTTCTGCCCATTACACTGCCAGGGATAAAATAAGTAACTTGGCCAGTACCGGCAAAACCCTCCCTCTGCCCGTTACACTGTCAGGGATAAAGTAAGTAACTCAACTTCACAACAGGAAATCTGTCTGTTGAGAGCGTTGCCATGGCTGGAAAAAAAGAACTCATCAAACAACTTATCACCTGGAACATTTTATGTGTGTGAGTACACTGTCACTCTCCTCAGACATGCCAGAAGAGGGCGTCAGATCTCATTACAGATGGTTGTGAGCCACCATGTGGTTGCTGGGAATCGAACTTAGGATGTCTGGAAGAGCAGCCAGTGCACTTAACCACTGAGCCATCTCTCCAGCCTCAATTCTTTTATTTTTGTGTTAGTTGGGCGTGTGTCTGTAGTTTAAAGTACATCTTTTTTTCTGTCTTTCTTAGGTCAATTTAAAGGTGTTGGTTTTGACAGAGAACCCCAGAGGAGATGGAAACTGTATTTCTGTTTCCTCTGGGGTGCAGATTTGTTTTATGAATGTGGATACTTAGTGGTTTCAACATTTCTGTTAAGGTACAAGTGTCTTATCAGGACATATTTTGAAAATGTCTTCTTACGTTCTATGGCTTATTTTTGAGACATTCAGTAAGGGGCAAATGTTTACTATTTATACATCATCAAATTTATCTAGTTTCCCATCTGCTTCACATAGTGATGCTATAGCTGAAGAACCACTCCGACCCCAAAGTCATGAATATTTAATACTATTGTATCTACCGCCTCCCATTTTATAGTTGATGCTCTTGTTTGGGTCTGTGATTCACTTTGAGTTATTTTTACATTTTTTATAAAGTGTGAGGTAAGGGTCCAGGTTCTTTGGCATGGAGATATCCAGTTGTCTGGGCACAGTTTCTCTTGGTGTCTTATCAAGAACAACATATGCACAAAGAAACACAAGCAAAGATACAAAATTCTCCCTAAAGTTCATGGAGTTATTTCTGTGCTCAATTTTATTCCGTTGATCTATAAAACCGCATCACACTGCATTGTTTGGTGTGGTTCTGTAGTGAGCTTTGAAATCGAGTAACTTTCTTCAGGTTGCTCTGGCTTTTCCTCATGCTTCACGTTTCCACACAGATGACAGGACCACTCTACTCTTTTCTGGGTATTTGATAGGTGTTTGCTGGGTCTTTAGGTCAGATGGAGCATAACACCACTTCTTTCACCTTCTGCTTCATGAACATGAGAAGTCTTTCCATTTATTTACGTCTTTGAAAACTTAATCTAAAATAAAATAAAAATGATTCTCTGGGTAAGGGTTGGGTTGTGGGGAGATGGAAGTGAGTGCTATGGAACACTGGTTTCCTTCTGTTGGACATGCTGAAGGGGAGTTCAGTATCAAAGGGACAAGGTGACAGTGAGGACAGAGAAGAAGAGAACGCCCAGGGACTGCAATTGACTAGGAACTTAGAAGCAAAACTTGGGAGACAGCTAGACAGAGGTTCTTTGTGCTCTGAGACATGAGAATAAGGTTTCTGTGCTAAGCTAGACACAGGTCGGCTGTGGCCAACGGCAATAGACCTGAAACTTCTCAAAACATGTTAACATGTCCGATGTGAGTGAAAAGACCTAGGCCGCTGGTTTTTAGTCTTCCTATTGCTTCAACTCTTTAATAGAGTTGCTATTATAATGAACATCAATCATACTAGTAGCATAATTCAAACTAGTGATCTTGGTGCTATTAAGAATCAAAATGTAAATATCTGATATGCAAAATGTAAATATCTGATATGTGACTCACAACTCACAGGGTAAGAACCACTGGGCTAGGCCATCAGTGGACAGCATGAGATGTATGGGCTTGTTGTATGTGTTTTCTGTTTGTTTTACATTTTTTCCTTTCCTCCCTGTAAACCCTTCCATATATCTCTCCTTGCTCTTTTCAAATCCATGGCATGTTTTTCATCATTGTTCTTAAATGCATGTATGTATATGCATATACATATGTATTTTTAAATATAATCTGATCCATCTGCATAATGTTAGTTGCATGTACATTTTCAGGACTGACCATTTAGTATTGAGTACCAATTAATTGGTGTGCTCTTTTCCAGAGAAGACTGTTTTCCCCACTATCGTCATTTCTTAGTTACCTATAGATGTTCCGTAGTTTGTGTAGAGTTGCCGCCTTGTGGTCTGGTCCACTTTGGCATGCTTATTGTTCTTGTTCAGTTCATGTTTAGGCAGCCGTGCTGGTGAGAGTTTATGGGTGTGGCTTCTGACATTACCAGGAGACATAACCTCACAGCAAATCCCTGATCCCCTGGCTCTTACAATCCTTCCAAACCCATGTCTGCAATGCTCCCTGAGCCTTAGATTCAAGAGTTGTTTTGTAGATGTATCTACCGAGACTGGTCCACAGCTCTGCATTTTGATTGGTTGTGGTTTTCTATAATGGACTCTATCTGTTCCAATAAGAAGTTTTCTTGAAACGGGCTGAGGACTACATTTACCTGTGGATATAAAGACACATATTTTGAGTATACTCAGGGATTATGCAAGAGTAGGAAAGTGGTGGTTGTAGAGTATCCTCCAAAATCCATGACTGTACTAGTCCTGAGTAGTTGGCTGTTTTTCAATACCAGGCACAGTCTCCCTCTTGTTGAGCAGAACTTGAGTACAATTAGAGAACCTTAGGGTTATTCTGCTGTGCTGGCCACTGATATACTTCCTAGGTGTCAGAGCTAGGTAGGATAGTTGGTTACCTCTTTCTGTTGGAAGCTTGTCTGGCACCTTCAGCTAACATGAAAGCTAGTCCTCAGAGAGGTGGCTATGAGGCCACTTCCAGCTTAGGTGCTCTGGCTCTGTGTCTGAAGTGCAATGTGTCATAAGTAATAGGAACTTATCTTCTCCTCTGGAGGACACACAGACACACACACACAGACACACACACACACACACACACACACACACACACACACACACGTATAATTTGGCAAATGAAGTTCTATCCTTTCCTATACCAAGTAGGGTACTGCCTATGTTTACTTTTAGAAGTTTCAATGTTTCAGATTATATGTTTAGGTATTTGATTCATTTGGAGTTAGTCTTTGTGCAAGGTGATAAATATTGGTCTAATTTCACCCTTCTATTGAGATCCAGTTTTTCTAGCAGCATTAACTGAAAATTCTTTGTTTTTTAGTTCATGTTTTTGGTGTCTTTGTCAAATATAAAATCCTGAGGTTATGTGTACTCATGTTTAGAGTTCATATTTCTTTCCATTGGTCTAATGTCTGTTTCTGTGTCAGTGCCATATTGTTTTTATTACTATGGCTCTGTAATATAATCTTAAGATCTGGAACTGTAATTCCTCCAGCATTGGGTTTTTTGTTTTTTGTTTTTTATTTTTTTTCTCAGAATTGTTTTTGGCTATCTGGGGTCTTTTGTGGTTTTCTATGAATTTTTAAATGTACATTTTTTTCTATTTTGTGAAGAATGAGATAAGAATTTTAATTGGCATTGCATTGAGTCTCTAAATAGCTTTAGATAAAATGGTCAATTTCACAGTATCAATCCTACCTACCCATGAATATGGCACATCATTTTATTTTCATTTTCTTTCTTTCTTCAGAGATTTAATGTTTTCATTGTAAAAGCCCTTCATTTCTTTGGTTAGGCTTATTCTACAATTTCTTTGTGGTTATTGTGAATGGGAGTGTGATGGTTTGTATATGCTTGGCCCTAGGAATGGCACCATTAAAAGGTGTGGCCTTGTTGGAGTAGGTGTGTCACTATGGGTGTGGGCTTTAAGACCCTCATCCTAGCTGCCTGGAAGTCAGTATTCTGCTAGCAGCTTTCAGATGAAGATGTAGAACTCTCAAGCTCTTCCTAACCCATTCCTGCCTGGATGCTGCCATGTTCCCACCTTGATGATAATTAGACTAAACCTCTAAACCTATAAGCCAGCCCCAATTAAATGTTGTCCTTATAAGACTTGCCTTGGTCATGGTATCTGTTCACTGCAGTAAAACCCTAACTAAGACAAGGAGTATGTCTATAATCTCCATTTCCGTATCCTTGTTCTTGGTGCAATAGAAAAGCCCAGAGACCTAAGGTAGAACCAAACATGACTGGGGAAAAAATGATGAAATGATTCCTAATGATATTCTGCTATATTCACAGATCTGTGCCTTGTTCAGTTGCCAACACTGAGGTTTCCTCTGGCAGCAAATGGGAGAGGGCGCAGAGACCCACAGCCAGACATTATACAGAGATACAGTCTACATTAGCGACATCCACTAGGTCCCTCACCTTAGAGATCAGGGAACCCTGTTGAAGTAGAAGAGGAAAGATTGCTAGAAGAGTAGAAGAGTTAGAGGGAATGGAGGACACCAGGAGAACATGGCCCATAAAATCAACTAAGCAGGGCTCCCACGGACTCACAGAGACAGAAGTATAAGCACAGGACCTGGATGGGTCTGTACCAGGTACTCTGGACCTATGCTATGTCCATTAGATTGGTGGTTTTGTGGAACTCCTACCAGTGGGAGTAGTGTGTCTCTGACTGTTGTGCCTGCCCTTGAGACTCTTCCTCCTTTTGGGTTGCCTTGCACAGCCTCCATGTGAGGACTTTTACCCTGTCTTACTGTACCTTGTTTTGTCCTGTTTGGCTGTCCTCTTCTTGAAAGCCTTCTCTTTTCTGAAGAGGAAATGGAGGGGAGTAGATCTGGGAAAGAAGGGAGGTGGGGAGAGCTAGGAGGGTTGGAGGGAGGGGAGTGACTGAGATGTTTTGTAGGATAGAAGAATCTATTTTCAACTTTAAAAAAAAAAACTATTGATTGGTGCAGATTGATTCTGTATCCTGCCACATTGCTGAGTTTGTTTAAGATTTCTGTACATCTCTGGGATCACTAATGTACAGTATCATGTCATCTGCAAATAGGGATCGTTTGACTTCTTGTTTCCATAATTTGTATTCCTTAAATGTTATTGCTAGTTCTAATAACTGGGCACAATATTGATAAGGAGTGGAAATAGTGGACATCCCTGGATTCTGACTCCAGTAGGATTGCTTCAAAATTTTCTCCAATTTGGATGATGTTGGCTGTGGGTTTCTTTTATACAGCTTTAGTTGTATTGATGTGTGTTCCATATAGCCCTGGATTCCCTAGTATTGCATATCATGAATTACATATTGGGTTTTGCCAAGCGCTTTTCCTCTATCTATAGAAATTATCCTGCGATTTTTGTCTTTAAGTCCATTTGTGTGGGTAATTAAATTACTGACTTACACATATCAAAATAACCCTGTGCTCCAGAAATAAATCCAACTCAGCACGGTGGATAATCTTTTTGATGAATGTCTATATTCTCTTTGCAAATATTTTAAGCGTTTTTGATTCTTTATTCATTGGGGATATTAGCGTTGTGCTAGCTAACTCTTATGTCACAGAATTATCTGAAAGGAGGGAAACTTAATTGAGAAAATGCCTCCATTAAAATTTGGCTATAAATGGAAATATTTTCCATGCTCATGGATCAGAGTAGTATTCAAATAGAAAAAATGGCCATCCTACCAAACATAATCTACAAATTGTACACAATTCCCATCAAGATTCCAACACAATTCTTTTTTTTAATTAGATATTTTCTTTATTTACATTTCAAATGCTATCCCTTTTCCTAGTTTTCCCTCCAAAAATCCCCACCCTCACTCCCCAACCCACCCACTCCCAGTTCTGATCCTGGCATTCTCCTATCCAACACAAGTCTTTACAGACCTTGAAAGCACAATACTTAACTTCATATGGAAAAAAAAAACCAAAATAGCTAAATCTATCTAGTACAATAACAGAACTTCTGGGTGAATCACCATCCCTGATTTCAAGATGTACTTCCCTATACATCCCCATATTTCAAAGCAATAAAAATTAAAAGCAGCATGGAATTATCATTAAAACAGAAAGCTTGATCAATGGAATCAAATCAAAGAACAAGAAGTAAACTCACACACCTATAGACACTTGAGAAGCAAATGCTGTACAATGGGAAATAAAAATAATCTTCGACAAATGGTTCTGGTCTAACTGGATGTCTGCTTGTAGAAGAATACAAACTGATCCATATCTATCACCTTTCACATTACTCAAATCCAAGTGGATCAAAGACCTTAACACAAAACCAGATACACTGAAACTGTAGAAGAGAAGGTGGAAAATAGCCTTGGACAAATTCTCATAGGAGACAATTTCTTGAACAGAACACCGACAGCTCAGGCACTAAGATCAATTATCAATAAATGGGAATTCATGGAACTGCAAAGATTTTGTAAGTCAAAGGACACCGTCAAAAACAAACAAACAAACAAAAACCACCAAGATGGCAGCCTACACAATGGGAAAAGATTTTCACCAACTCAACATCTAACAAAGCTATCTAAAATATATAAAGAACTCAAAATACTAAACATCAGCAAAACAACCAAATTATAAACAGAATTCTTGGCAGAAGAATCTCTAATGGCCAAGAAGCACTTAAAGAAATATTCAATATCCTTAGTTATCAGGGAAATGTAAATCAAAATGACTCTGAAACTCCATCTTACATCTGTCAAAATTGCTAAGGTCAAAAACTCAAGTGGCAGCTCATGCTGGAGAGGATGTGGAACAAGGTAGACATTCCTCCATTGCCCACGGGACTGCAAACTTATACAATCACTCTGGAAATCAATTTGGTGGTTTCTCAGAAAATTGGCTGTATTTCTATCTCAAGACCTGGGCATATAGCCAAAGGATGTGCCACCATCCCACAAGGACACTTGCTCAACTAGGTTCATAGCAGCTTTATTCATAATAGCCAGAAAATGGAATCAACCTAGATGTCCCTCAACTGAGGAATGGATAAAGAAATTGTGATACATCTACACAGTATAGTATACTCAGCTGTTAAAAAAAAAATGAATGACATCATGAAATATGCAGGCAAGTGAACGAACTAGAAAAGATCATACTGAATATAGCACCCAGACCCCAAAAGATAAACATAGTATGTACTCACTTATAAGTAGATATTTCTGGAGAAACCCTGCTAATTAGAGTTGAAGTCTAACATTACCAGAAATCCCTGAACTCGGTACAAAATGGCAGACTCCCTTTATCAGCAGGCTTCTCCTTCTGTGCCCTTGTCTGGGGAACTCAAAAACTCCTCTACCCTCTACCTGAGGAATGCCAGGTCACCTTGGTTAGATTACAGGCTCAGGCTCCTTTCTCCTGATAAGAACTAGTTCAGCAAGCACATGAGATTCCTGGAATGCCTCACCCCATACTAATGAGGGATCTCAGGAATTGGCATCTTCAGCCAATGACCTTTGCCCACCCTAGATATTCCTACTTCCTTCCCCAAAACTATATAACCCTTGATTCACCCCCAAATAAAGGCAATTTATCTCCCTAAAGCTGATCCTGAAATATGTTATCATTTTGAAACCCTGTGCGTTGACTGGACCAGTGGCCAATGATCTTGGAGAGATGGGAGACCCACAGATATTAGCCATAAAGTACAGGATAACCATGCTACAAACTACAGACATTGAAAGCCAAGTAACAAGGAGGACCCAAGGTAGGATGCTTAAATCTCGCTAAGAAGGTGAAATAAATTAGTCATTGGAGTTGGATAGAAAAAGGGGACTGGGGGGAGTAAGTGGGCATGGGTACAAGGGGAGAGGACTGAGAGAGACAATTGGATTTGGGGGGTGGCATCTCTGTGATGAGCTAGAAACCTAGGACAATGGAAACTAACAGGAATCTATGAGAATGACCCTAGCTAAGACTCCTAGTGGGGGGGGGGGATATGGAACCTGAACCAGCCATTTCTTGTAACCAGGCAAGACTTCCAATGGAGGGATTGGGACACCAACCCAGCCAAAGGACCTTAGACCCACAATTTGCCCTGTATACAAGATGTTCAGGGGGTAAAAGATGGAGCATAATTTGAGGGAAGGGCCAACTAATGACTGGCCCATCTTGAGACTCATAGCATTGAGAAGAAGTCCACTCCTGACACTATTAGTGATATTCTGCTATATTTGCAGACAAGAGCCTAGTATTAACTGTCGTCAGAGACGAGACGCTTTACCCAGCAACTGATGAAAACTGATGCAGAGACCCACAGCAGAATATTAAGTGGAGCTTGGGGAATCCTGTGGAAGAGGGGAAGGAAGGACTGAAGGAGCCAGGGGGTCAAGGACACCATAAGAAAACTCACAGTATCAGCTAACCTTGGTCCACTGGGGCTCACAGAGAATGATCTGTCAGAGAGCATTCATGGGGCAGACCAAGGTCTTTTGCACATATGTAATAGTTATAGCTGGGTTTTCATGTGGGACTCCTAAAGCAGGAGCAGGGGCTGTCACTGGCTACATTGATGCCTTTGGATCCTTTTCCCACTGCTGGGCTGCCTTATCTGGCCTCAATATATGAAGATGCACCTAGTCTTACTACAGCTTGCTATGCCAAGGTTGGTTGATATCTATGGGAGACCTCCCTTTTTGAGAAGGGGAGAAAGAGTAGATGGGTAGAGGGAGGGGAGGAAAGTGAGAGGGACTGGAAGGACAGGAAGAAGGGGTAGCTGTGATCAGGATGTAAAATGCATAAGTAATTTAATAAAAAAGATTCAGCTATAAGGTATTTTCTTAATTAGTGATTGATGGGAGAGGGACTAACCCATTGTGGGTGCTGCCTTTCCTGATCTGGTGGTACTTGATTCTATGAGAAAGCAGGCTGATCAGGCCATGATGAGCAAACCAGTAAGCCTCAGTTCTCCATGGCCTCTGCATCAGGTCCTGCCTCTAGGTTCCTGCTCTGTTTGAGTTCCTGCCCTGACTTTCTTTGACAACGAACAACAATGTCAAAGTGTAAACCAAGTAAAGTCTATTCTCTCCAACTTGGTTTTTGGTCATGGTGTTTTTGTAGCAGCAATAGAAACCTCAAGAAAGTTGGTACCGGCTTAGTTTTGTAGGAGGTTGGAAGATAATAATATTGAAAACAGTACACAAGATGGAGGCCATGCTTGTGAAGTTTCAGAAGGAAGTTTAAAGATTCTCCCAGGGCCATTTTCTATTTTCAGCTAAGATTCAGTCATTCTAGTCAGCTGGGGATGAAGAATCAGGTGTGATTAACAAGAAACTGGCACCGTTGAAATGAAGCCTTTATGTTAATGGTCAGCTGGAGATAAGAAATTAGCAATGATTAAGAAGAGACAAGCATCAGCTGGGTGGTGGTGGCACACACCTTTAATCCCAGCACTCGGGAGGCAGAGGCAGGCGGATTTCTGAGTTCGAGACCAGCCTGGTCTACAGAGTGAGTTCCAGGACAGCCAGAGCTATAGAGAGAAACCCTGTCTCGAAAAACCGAATAAATAAATAAATAAATAAATAAAAAGAAGAGACCAGCATCAATGACTGAGGTCTAATCTTCTGAAGAGTGTTTCCTGAGAGCACACAGAATCTGTGTTCCAGAAGTGACCAAGGTTGCTGTACTTTGTGCTGGCAGCTGAGCTTGGTAGTATACTAGTCACAAGGTAGTCCTGGTTTTAAAAGCATGAAGGGGTCATGGAAAGAAGCTGAGGTTTGGCACAGTGATGGGGCATTGGTGAGGCTGCAGCCTCAGCAGCAGGTGAAAGCCCAGGATTGAAGGGGTTGTGAGAAGAAGTTGAGGTTTGGCTCCATGAAGAGAGACTCTGAGAGGCTATTGGTGAAAATGCAGCCCAGTTGCAGAAGACCCCAGCAGTTTTGAAGACACCAGTATTATGAGATGACCACGAAGAACAGAAGCAGTGGAGTGGAGCCAGCTAGAGCCTAGATGATGACAATCTGTGTGCTGCAGAGGGCAGAAGTGGAGAAGGATCCAAGCTCCTTGGAGGATCCTGGAACATCATAAGTGAATCCCAGATAATTGGGCACTGAGTTATATTGTTGGAGTTTTGCTTGATTCAGATATAACTGTGCCCTGGTTCTTCCCTTTTGAAGAAGCCATTTAATTTAATTTTGATTTTTACAGAAGCCTACAGTTGAAAGACTTTGAACTTTTAAAAACAATTTTCTTTTTATAGAAATTCCTTCCTTCCTTCCTTCCTTCCTTCCTTCCTTCCTTCCTTCCTTCCT
>NC_034611.1:3622622-3630635 GCF_900095145.1 Mus pahari | reverse complement strand
CTTCCTTCCTTCCTTCCTTCCTTCCTTCCTTCCTTCCTCCCTTCCTTCCTTCCTTCCTTCCTTCCTTCCTCCCTTTCCTTGGTTTTTCAAGACAGAGTTTCTCCATGTAGCTTTTGATGTCCTAGAATTCACTCTGTAGACTGTACACTCTGTAGATTGAGTTCAAGGTCAGATCTTGAACTCATAGAGGTCTGCCTGCCTCTGCCTCCCAAGTGCTGAGATTAAAGGCATGCACCACCACCATCACCTAGCTTTATTTATTTGTTTTGTTTTGTTTTGAGACAAGGTTTCTCTGTGTAGCCTTGGCTGTCCTGGAACTCACTCTGTAGACCAGGCTGGCCTAGAGCTCTCAGAGATCCGCCTGCCTCTGCCTTCTTAGTGCTGGGATTAAAGCATCACTCAACTAGAGATTGGATACTTTAAAGAGACTAAAATTTTAATGTGTTTGAATTTGTAAAGCCTGTGGGACTTTTAAAGTTATCTATGTTTTTACTGTGAGATCTTGGGGATGAATAAGGAAGGAATGGTGTGGCTTAACAGTGATGCACTTGTGTATCTTGTTAACACGGTGTCAGTTGTACTGGCTAGTCTTATGTCAGCCTGGCAGACAAGAATTATATGAAAGAAGGGAATCTTCATTGAGAAAATGCCTCCATAAGTTCTGACTGTACACCATTTTCTTAATTAATGATTGACTGGGGAGGCCCCAGTTCATTGTAGTTGGTGACATTCCTGGGCAGGTAGTCCTGGGTTCTATAAGAAAGCAGGCAGAGCAAGCTATGAAAAGCGAGGCAGTAAACAGTGCGCGCAGCCTCTGCTGTTTTCATAAGCTCCTGCCTCTAGGTTCCTGCCTGTATGAATTCCTGTCCTGACTTCCTTCCATGATGAACAGCAATATGAAAGTATAAACCAAATAAACCCTTTCCTCCCCAACTTGCTTTTTGGTCATGATGTTTTTGATGCAGCAGTAGAAACACTAAGAAGGCCTGTAGATCTGCCGATTGATCTATCTATCTATCTATCTATCTATCTATCTATCTATCTATCTATCTATCTATCTCTATTTTGTTGTGTCTTTGCCTGGTTTTGGTATTGGAGTGATACTAGCTGCTTTGGTTTCTTTCTCATTGTTGACATTGTTTATTAATAGTTTAAGGACTTCTTTTAAGCTAGAAGGATTTTTATTTACAATTCAATCTCCTCAATTGTTATGGATCTTTATCGATTTTTGACTTCTTGGTTTAATTTTAATACTTTGGCTGAATCTAGATATTTATTTCTATTAGGCTTTCTGACTTAATGAAGTACAGATTCTTAAAATATTTTCTTACAGAATTGTGAATTTCTTTGGTCTCTGTTGTAATGTTTCTCTGTTCATTTCTGATTCTGTAATTTTAAGGTATCTCTTTCTTTGGCTACTTGGGGCAAATGTCTGTTGATCTTATTTATGTTTTGAGGAAAAAACTGCTCTTAGATTCTTTGTATTGTTTTCTTTATTTCTACTTTATTAATTTCTCTGATTTTTATTGTTATTGATATAGCTGGAATTTTTGTTTATTAATAGCTGATATTGATTTGGTTTTTTCTTGTTCTTTCAAACATTTGAGTTGCATCATTAAATCATTTTTGTGCTCTTTCTCATTTTTTATTGTGGCCACTTGTATCTATTAATTTCCCCCATGTACTGTTTCCAATGTGTCCTAGAGAATTTGGTGTGTTTTCATTTTCATGAATTTAAAAAAATTACTTGAATTTTTATTTTGCCTATTTGTTTAGTAATGAGTGGTTTAGCCATTATGCATTTGTGTATTTACTAAGTGCTCATTGTCATTTTTAAGTTTTATTGCACCATGGTCATATTGGATAGAGGAAATTATTCCTATACCTTTGAATTTGTAAAGATTTGTTTTGTGTGCCAGGATGTGGTATACTTTAGGAAAGCTTCTATGTGCTGTTTAATAGAATATATATTTCTTAATGGTTGAGTAAAATATTCTGTAGTTATCTATTAAATTTATTTGACATATGATGTTATTAATTTTGATGTTTCTGTTTAGTTTTTGTCCAGATGATTCATGTATTGGAGAAATAGGGCATTGATGCTATTAGTGAATTGATTTTAATATGTGTCTTTAAACCTAGCAGTGTACTTTAAGTGAATTCATTTTAATATGTGTATTTAAATCTAGTTGTACATTTTAAAATGATATTGGGTGCACTAGACTTTACTGCATATATGTTTACTAATGTCTTCTTTGTCAACTGTTCCCTTAATTGTAATGAAGTGTCCCCTCTTGAACTCTTTTCATTAGTTTTATTTTCAGGTTTCTTAAATAAAATACAAGGATGGTGACTTCTGCTTGCTTCCTGGTTCCATTTGATGGGAATACATTCCCTCTGTAGTGGTGTCAGTCTTTAAGCTGAGATGTATTTCATGCAGACAGCAGGAGATGGATATTGTTTCTTAGTCTATTCAGTCAGCCTGTATTTTTTGATTGGAGAATTGAGGCCATGTATATTGAAACTTATAATCGCTATGTGTGTGTTAATTTTGGTCATTGTGTGGTTGATCTGAGGTAGTGTTGTTCATGTCCTCGGTGTTACTTTGTGTTTTAATAAGCACGGCTTCCTCTTGTCCATGATCTCTCTGGCATGTTCATCCCTCTCTTCATTCAGGCATATTGCTTCCTGTGTTTTCTTTCATTTTTGTTGCTGGATATGCATTTTTTCAGGTTGTTTATTTTATGTAGAGTTTTTCTTTCTCTTTCAGTTGTGGCAGATGACTTTGCTGGGAATATTAGTCTAGATTGGACATCACAGGTTTTTAGGACATGGAACGCATTGCTCATCTCCTCTGGCTTTCAAAGTTTCCGTTGAGAAATTACCCATTATTTTAATATGTTTTCCTTTATATGTGACTTGCGCTGTTTACTCTTGGAGCTTTCACTATACTTCGTTATGTATACAGTGCATGATCTATGTAAATGAATGTATAAAAGTAGGAAGACAGGTAGAATTAGTTATCCTGCTGAAACTTTTATCCGTGTGTTGTTGAGTGATGGCAGCCATTGCTTAGAGAAGCTCCCCAGCTCCTGCATTTTACAGATGAGAAAACCGACCCTTCAGTTAAACCCTTGTTTCAGGTCACAGAAGCTTACGAATGACTGGTACAGAATTTCAAGGGAGGCAGTGTGGGAGCAAAGTCTTAAGGCCAACCATGAACTCTCTTAGCGGAGATGTCTGATTTCTAGTTAACCATTTTCACTCAATTTTAAAATCCTATATCTTGCTTTTTTTGTACTAATGTAGAAAAATGTAAATGGAGGCTAAAGCTGCTTAAGTAACATAAATGGTCCTATAAAGTTGGCCCTACTGACAAAGAAACAGAACAAGCCATAGAGCCTGTTCAGGTTGACAGCTCAGCTCTCATGTGAGTGAATTTATGTCTATGAACTTCCTCCTTAAAAGACTTAGAATGGGTAGTTTAAAACAATGATTTTTTGCTGCATTGAATTAAGGCAGGGGCATGAGGCTCTATTTTCCTTTTGTAAAAACCTCTCGCCATCTGGTTCTCAGTCCCTTTGACATAGTTTTCAGGCTATGAAATCCTGTACATCTTTATGAAGCTCGAGATTGACCTTGAAGAGGGAAAAGTCTTATTTTATTATGCTGACACCACACATCATAACTCTTATTTTGTTCAGAGATCTCATTCAATGTCATCACCAACATGTGCAACAAGAGCTACGTCATGTTTATGGCTCGGGTATTCCTTTTATTTCCAGTTACAGTTTTCCCATAAAATCTCTATTGAAAAGAATATCCATGCAGTCATTGAATGTTACTGCTTGGAACAGAAATGTTAAAACAATTTGCTTATTTAGGATCTTGAGTTTTTCCAACATTTTAAGTGTCTCAGTCCCTCAAGAAATCGCTTTATAGCCAGAGCAGTAGTAACATAAATCTGTGGCTTTCCTTGCCGTGTATTTTATGGTGTTCTGTTACTGCCATAATATATTTTGATTCTCCTTCCTTGTATTAGAGTACAATGAGTAAATAATTCCATTTTGAATCTTCTCTCTCGGATATATTTCAGCTATGATTGACATTCTCTCAAGGTTCGTCTTTTAAATTTTCCCCTAAAAGACCAAGAATGGTCAAAGACAGTCTGTGCACTATGCAAAGACCCCAAAGACATTTGTATGCACATCTCTAAAATAAGATGCAAGTTGATCTATTTTATGTATCTTTATGTGCAAGGTCTTTGTGTTGGGCAGAGGTCAGTTTAATCTTTATCACTGGCTGAAAGACTGAAATACTGCCCTAGGATGCTGTGAGGAGGAGGACCTGTGGGTCCATTGAGAGCCCTTGGAGGTCAAGCCCTGGAAACAAGATCCATGGAACAGGACCAGTGTGGAAGGGAAGTGGCTGAGGTCAAAGTGCTGGGGGAGGAGAAAGACAGACTAGCAGAGTAGGGACAGAGGGAAGAGGACTTGGGTGTTTTCCACAAAGGCAGCTGAGTTAGCTATGGCTGGGTGTGTAAAATCTGGCATGGTGAAATGAGCATGGCTTTGGCAATGGATTAGGTTCACATCCTGAAGAGCAGGTTTTGAACACACGAGTTAACATCTGGGTCTGAGCTTTTCACCATTTAAATGAGTGTCATAGCAATTACCTTGATGCCATTACAGTAATTGTCCCCCTTCTTGTCACAGATGTTTTCCATAGGCACTCCTGCTTGATCCACAGTACAATCCAATAAGGAATTAACTGATATGCTCATTG
Organism: Mus pahari; assembly: GCF_900095145.1. Classification (NCBI taxonomy): domain Eukaryota; kingdom Metazoa; phylum Chordata; class Mammalia; order Rodentia; family Muridae; genus Mus; species Mus pahari. Next base: position 3,625,850 of record NC_034611.1, on the reverse strand, counting down.
TTTTAAAACAGCATCTTACTTTCTATCCCTGGCTGACTGGATACTTGCTTTGTAGACTAGATTGGCCTTGAATTCACAGAGGTCTGCCTGCCTCTGCCTTCAGCGATTCTCATTTTCTTGTATAGTAAAGCAAGACTCAGAAAAGAATTCTCAAGGTTCTTTCCTATGACTAGAAAATAATTGAGCCAGGATTTTAGACCATGTTTTCAAATTCCAGATCATTAGGCCCTCAGTGAATGACCTGGTATGCTTATCATTAAAGGAAACCTAGGACTTAGCATCCTGCCATTTTAACTTATTATTTATTCTGGGGAAGAGATCTTGGAAATTGGATTTAGATCCACGTCACTCACTAGGCGATGCAACAGTGGTCTATGGCCTTGCTATTTTTGTATGGTCTGTGGCTTGGAGACAGTATCAGCAGCAGCCTCCCTGCAGGAGTTTATGAGAAATATCAGTTCTCAATCCCCACCCTAGACTTGACACCCCATATTAGAATCCATCCTCCAACAAGATCCAAATGGGTTTGGTCTGCTCATTATAGAATGGGAAAATAGTCCTATTTCCCATGCTTGACTGGTGACTTGAGAGTCAAATGTACTACATGTGTTTTCCTGGTTAATGAAGTACAAGCTGGCGTTCTTGGGTATCATGTGGAGAGCTTTGCTTTCCATCTATTGCACAGAGTTCTTACACTGTTTCTTGGTACCCAATGTTTCCTGCTGAACCTTTCTTTGCTGAAACGTGTACTACTGCGGAATTTTTGTCTAGCCTCTACAACATCTCAGGTAGGTGTAGATAGGAGGTGTAGATTTGACTCTGGTGTAAATGAAATCTATGACTTTGAGAAATTAAGTTTTGTTGGTGTCAATTTTATATTGTTATAATTATTAACACATATTGATTGTGTGCATTAGTGGGTTCCACTGTAGAATTTGCTTGCATGCGTCTATAACATCCGGATCTCATCTACATTCTCCTTTGCCTTCCTTGCCTTACCTCTCAGTCCCCAGGCCTCCTAGTATATCTAATGTCCTCCCACACTTTCAGATCCCTCCCTGTCTTCTTTCTCTTCCTTTCCCCTCCCTTCTTTTATCATTTCATTTTACACATGTGAGATAAAACACAATGTATTTGTTTTCTTTTGCTCAATATATTATCTTCAAGTTCTATCCATTTTCTTATAAATAACATGATTTCATTACTCTTATGACTTAATAATACTTGATTGTGTATACATGCTATATTTTCTTCTGTTGATAAATACCTAAGCTTATTCTACATCTTAGTCCCAGTAAATAATAATGCAATTAACTCTGTAGTACTTCTTTTATATGCTAACTCATATCCTTTACACATGTATTCTGAAGTGGTATATCTGGAACATATGTTAGTTTTATGTATTTTTGTTTTTTGAGAAACTCCCATAACTGATTTCCAAAGTTGGAGCACAAACTTGCATTCCCATCAATGGTATATAAAGATATGGCTTCTCCACATGGTCAGGAGCAGCATTTGTTATTTAGTTATTTTTGTGAAATTTTTAGTCTAGTGTGAAATGGGAGCCTCAGTGTAGTTCTGATTAGCATTTCCCTGATACTTAATAGTGTTGCACAACTCTTTATTTGCTTATTGGCCCTTTAGACTCTTTTGGAAGGGTGTTTAGAATATTTGCCCATACTTTTATTGCCATTTAATTTATTATTTATTCTTTTACTAATTCTTTTGAAAATTCTTTACAATTAGCCATCTGTTGGGTCAATATCTGTCAAGATTGTCTGACTACCAGCAGATTATAGCAACGATGAAAATAACACATCTTCACTGGACTTTAAGCCGAGGTGTTGTCTGCTCTGCTTTGCTTGGGTACCAAAAAGAGAAGGAAATAACAAGAGAACATTGGAAGGAAAAAAGTATATTGGATTTTGTTCTTTCTGCTGCTAAACTTTTAAACACTATAATCCTTTCTAATATATTTCACAATATTGTTTGCTCTCCTCTAATGACAAAAATATGCTCTTGAAGAATCTCTCATTGAAAAATGAATTTAGATGTGTTCTAGATTCCTTTGTGTTGCTGTGATAAACATCATGACAAAAGCAACTTAGGGGAAGAGAATTTGCTTGGTTTATCCATCCAGATTATTGTCCATCATTGAGAAAAGTCAGGAACTCGAGGCAGGTGTGCTCCATATTTCGTGCACCATTACCTCTAGCCAGAGAATACATTCACAGCCAAGAAGTACAGGAGGAATCACAGAGGAATGCAACTGGCAGCTCCCTCCCAGGCTTATGCTCAGCTTCTTACAAAGCTCAAGACCACCTACCAAGGACACTGCCCACAGTAGGATGAAGCTTCCTCAATCAATTAATAGTCATGGCAATTGCCATAGACATGCCCACAGGCCAATCTTATTTGGTCAGTCCCTTAATTGAGATTCCCTTTTCTAGTTGACTCTTAACTATGTAACATTGACAGTTAAAGCTAACTACAAGATCTAAACTCATGGCAGGAAATAAACAAACTCAGGGCTGAAATCAACCAAGTGGAAACAAAAAGAACTATACAAAGAATCAACCAAACCAGGAACTGGTTTTTGAGAAAATCAATAAGAGATAAACCCTTAGTCAGACTAACTAGAGGGCACAGGGACAGTATCCTGTGTGAAAATCAGAAATGAAAAGGGAGACATAACAACAGAACCTGAGGAAATCCAAAACATAAACAGATCCTACTACAAAAGGCTATACTCAACAAAGCTGGAAAACCTGAATGAAATGGACAATTTTCTAGACAGATATCAGGTACCAAAGTTAAATCAGGATCAGATTAATGATATAAATAGTCCCATGTCCCCTAAAGAAATAAAAGCTGTCATTAATAGTCTCGCAAGCAAAAAAAAAAAAAAAGCCCAGGACCAGATGGGTTTACTGAGACCTTCAAGAAGACCTAATTCCAATTCTCCTCAAACTATTCCACAAAATAGAAACAGAGGTACTCTACCCAATTCATTCTATGAAGACACAATTACTCTGATATCTAAACCACACAACGATCCAACAAAGATAGAGAACTTCAGACCAATTTCCCTTATGAATATCGATGCAAAAATACTCAATAAAATTCTCAAGAACTGAATTCAAGAACACATCAAAACAATCATCCATCATGATGATCAGACTTCATTCCAGGGACGCAGGGATGGTTTAATATATGGAAATCCATCAA
>NC_034611.1:3548357-3620272 GCF_900095145.1 Mus pahari | reverse complement strand
CAAGATTTTGCTGACAGGACCCTGATATAGCTGTCTCTTGTGAGGCCATGCCAGTGCCTGGCAAATACAGACGTGGATGCTCACAGTCATGTATTGGATGGAACACAGAGCCCCCAATGCAGGAGCTAGAGAAACTACCAAAGAGCTAAAGGTGTCTGCAACCCTCTAGAAGAAACAACAATTTGAACCAACAAATGTTGGTCCTCACAGATGGTGAAGGGAGGTGACACAGATGTCAGCCTGTACGTGGACCAGTAAAAGAAACAGTTCCAGAAAGTTAGCATGTACTTGCACAAGCTGGCCCTGAGGACCATACCATACCATAATCCCTACTCAGTTTCTAGGGACCCTCTGTCCCTTCTGTCTCTACTGTGCTTTGAACTTTATCTAAAGAATGTTCTGAATTATAATAATGATTATGCTCCAGTCATCACATTGGCTACTGAGAAACTAAAGAATAATTTTATGGCTTCTTTTGTGTAAACATGTTTTTTGATATTGGAATCTCGTGCCTGTTTATCTTAGTATCTTTAAATTTTGTTTCCCTTCAGTTTTATTTTTAAATACTTATTCCTCTTCTTCCAGCTTATATGTTCAATACACATTGTCTTATAAAATGGATACTTTGAAAAATAATTGGTATTGTAATTACTGAGCAATTATTTTATGCTTATATATTTCTAAGGAAAAATCAAAATAGCATACTTTAAACACATAACAGTTTATCAAAATGACTATGATGTTGATGAACAGCTTACTTTTGGTCAAGAGCATAATCTATTCATGACACCCTTCACCTGCTATTTTTAGAGCTTCATGTCTTGGGCTATCTGAGAATGTAGACCTGAAAGGATCATTAGATCTACCCTAATCAAATTGTCTCTGAGTAATGCAGTCCATTTCCCTCCTGCTTAGCCCAACGTTTGTTCCGGGCTTGTACTGTCTGTGGATGGGCCTGTGGCTAGTATGAAATCTCTTCCGGTCTTGGTTTTAAAAAGTAATTACTATTGAGAATTAACAACTTTTAACATACCTTTAATAAAATTTGGGTGTTGGGAAGGGGATTGGGGGCTGATAAGTGAAAATTAGTCATAATGTAGTTACTGGCAGGTCACAGCTATTAGTCTAAGCAATTCTTGTGGCCTATGCGGTGTGGAAACAAATAAGATCTTTTAATCTATTCCTTTGTATTTTCCCATGTTCTTTTGACTCTGATGCTTCCAGGTATAGAATATTGATGTAGCCATTCATCTTTCTTTTGGGAGCAGCTCTCTGTTATATAGACATAGTTTATTAACCAAGCCAGCATAGTTGGACATTAAAGCAGTTTGTTTCATGAGCATTATTAAATTATGACAAGCTCATTTGTGGATGCATGTTATAGATACAACTTTAAAGAGTATGATTCTGTGATCCAAAACTGGAACACTTAAAGACTTCAATTTAAAATTCACACACATACACACAAAGAGAGGGAGAAACGTGTATATGCAGAACAATATAGCTGAATAATTTTATAACATTCAATTATGTGAACAGCAGTTAAATACTTCATGTTTATGTTTAGAGAGAGACAACTTTAAGTTGTTTAAGGAAATTAAGCAACACATAGAGCCTAATTCCTTTATGCATGTGGCATGCATCTAATCTAACTGAGTAGCATGAAGGAAATGCCAACTTTTAATTTAATATTGTACCCAGTTTTGCATCTTCTTGACCACAAATTAGGATGGAGAGTGTTTTCTTTTTAAAGCAGAACCTGGGTTCTTGGAGATTGAATTTCAGTGAGCAAATTGTTTAAGAATTAGCCTGCTGCTGTTGGAGCTCCGCAGCCCAAGCTGCCTTCACACGCGGTTTTAGGAAGATGATTTTACTTTCAAATAACTGAAAGGAGGGAGAGATAAAAGAAAAGGGGTGGGAACCAAGAATCCCTATAGAGTTCCCCGGTGCACAGGTGGGATTCGAAAGTGCCTGTTGTGTGAAAATGGTGCCATTATGAAGAAACCCTCCTCAAATTTCTCTTCAGAAACAATCAGAAAGGCTCATGACTGAGGACACCCTTTCAACATTGTCCCACTGCCACAGCAAATTAAGTTGAACCAGGCTGACTTCACGCTGTGTACCTTTCACGGAAACTTTTCTTTTTCTCTGGTCACAGCCCCACCCCCACAACGCGTTACCTAGGAGACAAGGGAAGAAAAGGCAGCAGACTCAGTGTAGCCCCAGTCAACAAGAGGGCTTGTTGGAATGTACTGCTGCTTTCTGTGGTCCTGGGGTCTGACCCTAAGCTTTTCTCCTTACTCTCCATCATCAGGAAGGAAGAGAAAGAAAGGTCTTGGCCTTGCAGGCCTTGGCATTGCAGACAGATCCCATCTTGACTGATACACCGCTTAGTTTCAGTGGTTCTTAGAACCGGGAGTTAAAACTCTGAAAGCTCTATAGCCCATGCTGAGGCTTGTAAGCAAAGACTCTGGGACAGTAGTTCCCAACTTTCCTAATTTCCAAATTTCCTAACCCTTTAATACATACAGTTCCACATGTTGTGGTGACCTCCACCATAAAATCATTTTTGTTGCTATTTCATAACTGTAATTTTACTACCACTATAAACCGTGATGTTAATATCTGTGTTTTCCAATGGCCTTATGTAATCCCTGTGAAAGAGGTCACAACCTGCCACTTTAGAACTCTTCTTTAGGAGGTTCCTCTCATTAGGGTCTTTACAAGCATTGGTTTGCTGCAGGCAGTTATGGTCAACCATAGCTGATCCCCATTCAAGGCCTGGTGGACACCTGTTTACCCATCCCTGACCAGTCCTGCAGGGTGATGACTTGAATTGGATCTCCTTGGGTTCATAGCAACTTGCCAAGATTCCAGGAGAATTCCTCTTGGCCTGGCCTGACTCCATCAGTGTTTCCAAGTAGCCTAGTGGCCTTTGGTATCACATGCTAAGAAACTCAGATGATGTTCCATTTTGTTCAGATGACACTTAAATGTAGTGTATAAACTGGGCATGATGTAGAGACCCATCATGCTAAGTTTTCAACTACCTTTCTATACTGTATCGTCTTTATAATGAGACCCATGGTGTTTTTGAAAAAGGCCATTCTGACTTTGCTAAATTAAAAAACAGGGAAATGAAGGCAAAGCTCCAGGCACAAATTTCCAACCTGTATCCAACTCAGTCACCCTTCTCTTTAGTAAATCCAAAACACAGAGAAATTGCCCCAAAGCCTGTGTTTGGACCATGAGCTGCATGTGTGTTGCTCTGTGCACACATTGTCTGTGGGTGGATTGTCTTTCCTGGGGTCCCAGGGCAGGCTCAGCCTTCCTGAGCCTAGACATCAGTTTCTGTCGGAAAGCAGAGACACAAAGCCTCCTTTAAGTCCCCTGCAATGAGCGGTAAGATGAAACATGCCCGCTGATAGGTAACATATCTGTCCCCAAAGACACTGTTCCTCAGAACCCAGCATTTGTTGGCTCTGGGTGGAGGCTTTTAGCATTTGCAGGATGGTAGGAGATTTGGCCTATAGCCCTTCTGGTGATTGTCTCCATCCCTAGCCAGAATAATCAATTACTATTTCCCTTTCTTCATCTCTTTACTAATTTTTTTGCATATTTCCCTCTGATTCCTGGGAATCAGAGATGATGGGCATCATTTTCATATCACTGAGATTCCTTAACAGCATAAAGACAGCCACAAGCACTTCTGCCTTTGGTAGGATTTCAAATGTGGGAGTACTCTTTCTTCTTAGTCAAAAAATGGCAGGGGAAAATAGTGATTTATAGAACAAAGATGATTATTTATGAATGAAATAATGACATAGCTTATTTCCAAAGGGCACATTTGATGCAATATTTTTTCCTTTAACTATGTTAAAGATAAAAACAGACAGACAAACAAAAAGGCTGTCATGTATGTTCTGTCCCCTGATCCATCTGAGGATAGCAGCTCTGTGGAGCCTTTTCCCAAATGCTACAGCAACAAGGTAAGAAGAAATCTATAGGAAATAAAAGAAAAAAAAAAAAAAAAAAAAGCAAGACCCAGAGGAACCAAAAGAGTCAATGTACAGATGAGTGGCTAGGAGCTGGAGGAAAGCTGTCAGAGCCAAAGGACTGTTAGTCTAAAAGTGGTCCTGTTAGGGAATGTCCCTGTATCAGCTTTCCCCATGCCTCCATCCACCTGCTGCTCTCCTGAGACTTCTGCCCCAGGAAGAGTTCTTTCCAGGAAGGACCACTTGTTTGTATTCTAGGTGACCTGTCTGCTCTGTGGCTTTCTAGAGGCTTAAATTCCAAGCAGTTCTAGTGTTAATGCAGGGCTTTTCCATAGCTCGCTCTCTTCTACCCTAAAGTTCTCACTCAGGTCTCACTAGAATCACAATCTTCTATGTATGTCAGAGCCAGACAGGATCTGAGATGGATTATTTTGTGGAGTGTCTCACAAAGGCTGCAAAAATTGTTCTCCGGGACCCATCACCAAAGAGGTGTTTAGAGCATCACCCTGAACAGAGATCATATGTTAGGTGTCTCTCCATGACAGTGACAGAGACTGTGACAGGGCCTGACATAAACAACTTACAGAGAAGAAAGCTTTGCTTGGCTCCCTGTTTCAGAATTTTCACCCATCGGTAATTTTGTCATCACTTCCAGATGTGGTAGGGCAAGACATTGATTGCTGTGGAAACGGGAGTCAGCCACTCCTTACCACACAAGGTAGAGGATGGTTAACATAGGGCAGGGGGTGAGGTGCAGGAAGGTGCCAGAGAAGCAATATTTTCCTCTAGTAACTTGACTTCCTTCTGTGAACCTTTGGACTAGGGATATGATTCAGCATGTGGCCACAGCAGATCTGAGCAGTGGAATCCCCCACCTGCTGTGCTGTGCTACGTTCTCTGTGACAGCCTCTGTGCTACACATTCCAAAAATGTTTTCTCACCTAGCTTATGGCATCTTCAGGGATGTCATCTCTATTTTGGGGGGTGGGGGATTGGGTGCAGACAGGTTAGGCCACTTGATGAGGTTTAGGAATGGCAGAAGAGCCTGTTTTGGTGGCTTCGGTGACTAAGCCCTCTTTCTCCTTGGTTTGCTGCCTCTATTCCCTGGAGAACCTTCCAAACACCTCCTTTCCTAGGCTGCCTCTAGCTCCGCCCTCCTAATCCTCTCTGGCAAGACTCTAACACTACCTTGAATATCTGCTGTCGGAAGAAACAGATCTGAAGAGGAGGGGAAATCTGAACTATGAAACTGGATGGGTTAGCACATCACCCACACACTTCTTCACATTGGACTTCTGTGTCATCTAGCAGACTTTCAGAGAGTTGTCACTGACATTGCCACCCTCCTCCAGCTTGTCATCTTCCAATAATACCTGTGGAGCTTCATCCAAACAGAGGGCAATGGAAAACTTCAGCCCCCTTTCTTTCCAGATGCCTTGTAGTCATGACAACGCTTCTGAGCAGTTTCAGAGTATTCTCCCTTGATTCACACCCTTTCCAAGGTCGAAACCATATGTGAGTTCTTTGAAGCCTCCTGCATTCCTCTCTCTCCTCTTCGTTTTGCTGGTTAAGCTTAACCCTCTCTACTTCCTGTCTCTTGCTCTTTATAGGCACAACTTACCTCCTTAGCCTAACTGCAAACCACATGGAAGACCTATATCCCTGCTAACAGCCACCAAGTGTCTCTTGTTTTTTAACCTATGTCACTAGAAAAATATTTCATACTTCTGGTGTCTGGTTTTTTTTTTTTTCTATTTTCTTTGTCTCATAATACTCAGCCTTTCTTTATACCATTTATATTACGTGAAGTCCCACTAGACAAAAAGAAACCACTTCATTAGCAAGTAAAGGGAATATAACTTGGGGGAACTGGGTAAATCAAAGGTGGAAGATCTAAGATACTTTAGAGGGGAGGATGGGCACCCAGAGACAGGGGATGCTAGGAGTTGTTAGGACATGGATAGTAGAGGGACAATAGGTGACATAGACACAGAACTGTGGAAAGGCAGACCTGACCAGTGGGAATGGAAGTTTCAGAAGGGATGCAATTCAGTAAGTGCGAGAAGGGCTATCCAGGGCAGATATATATAAGGCATCTGGGACTGAGATCCAAGTTTAAATACAAACTCACTCATATTTTACAATATGAACCTCGTACGCACATCCTGAGGGCAATTTACAGACTGTTTTTAGTGGACCACATGTTGACAATGACTCCATGCTCAACCTCAGTCATGGCATTCTGCACTGCTGGGATTACTATGGTGCTCAAAAAAGTTCAGATTTGGGAGAATTTGTTATTCCAGAATTTGATTTACAGATGTTTAGCCTGTGCCAGTGTTTATCAATCTCAATTGTTCTAGACACCAGCACCGGCAGCTCTTAAAATGGCTCCACAGAAGCTTGCCATGAAGCGGGAGTAGATGGAAGACACCCAGAGCCCCGTCTGCCTGGTGTAGGCCTATAGCCAGAGCCACTAAGAAAAAAAAAGTATGCCGTAGAGAAATGGGAGAGAAGGAGAAGCAGAACAGTCTGAGCACTGTGACAAGAGGAGGAACCGGAGACTCAAAGATGGTAAGGAATAGCCTGATGTGAAGAGCCTGCCCTGCCACCTGAGGCAACTGGGAAGTCTGGGCTGCCACCGAGGGCGATGTGTGGGCCACAAAGTATGTGAGCTGTCATGAGGGTGTGAGAGCAGGAAAGCTGGTCCTGCCCCTTGCCACCTTCTACATTTGGGTGAGCTAGCCCTGACAGTGTTGGAGAGCTGGTTCTGGTGGTGTTGCTGCAGGAGAGCTGTCAGAATGACCAACTCAGCTACCACCCCAGGCCAGAGCCAGGGTTTTGTGTTGGCCCACCCCAACATCTACCCATCTATGAACTGCTAGGATGCATGACGTAGCAGCCAGTCCTTCAGAGGGAAAGCTGCAGGATCTCCATGAGAGGGCAACTACAGGGTATTTGAAAGGAGTCCCAGTGAGGATCCAGTTGATGGCCCAGGACCAAAGGAGTCATGCAAAGGATTTGAGGCTTGGCACCATGAAGAGAGCCTATAAGAGGCTATTGGTAAAGTCTCGTTGTAGTGGAAGACCCAGAGTATTGGCGATTCCAGTACCATGGGATGATCACCAAGAACTGCAGCAGCGGTGGAGTGGATCAACCTGAGCTTAGCGTACTAGAGAGGGCAGAGCTGGAGAAGTGACACCAGCCTTTGGAGGAGCCCAGAAGATCATGTGTGGATCCCAGACACTGAAAAGAGAAGCTGCAACATTGAAATTGCTTTGGGGATCCCAAGATGTTCAAGATGCCAGAGCTGTGGGCTATCTGCTGAGGAAAGCTGCTAACAGGGAGTAGAACCAGAACAGGAGAATGAAGTTTGTTGCAGTCAACAAAGATGAGAAAGGAGTTGGAGATCTTAAGATCACTCTGACATCAGACATAGAGATGCAGAGTTTGGAGTTTGCCCAGCTGTCTTCATGTCTTGCCTTAGGGACTACAGTGAAGTGATTGGATGAATGTAAGAAGTGACTCTGAACATTGTTGAGCCTGCTATAGACTTTGGAGACTTTTGAAGTTGAACTAAATGTATTTTGCATTGTTATTTTTAGGTATGCCTCCCCCATAGATTCATATGTTTGAACAAGCCTATGGGGGCCAGGAAGTGGAATGTGATGGTTTCTATATGCTTGGCCCAGGGAATGGCACTACTAGAAAGTGTGGCCTCATTGGAGCAGGTGTGTCATTGTAGCTGTGGGCTTTAAGATCCTCATCCTAGCTGCCTGAAGCCAGTATTCTACTAACAGCCTTCAGATGAAAATGTAAAACTCAAGCCGGGTGTGGTGGCACACGCCTTTAATCCCAGCACTTGGCAGGCAGAGGCAGGTGGATTTCTGAGTTTGAGGCCAGCCTGGTCTACATAGTGAGCTCCAGGACAGCCAGGGCTATACTGAGAAACCCTGTCTTGGGGGGGGGGCGGGGAGGGGAAGAGAAAATGTAGAACTCTCAGATCCTCAGGATTTTGCCATGTTCCTGTTTTGATGATAAAGGACTGAACCTCTGAACCTGTAAGCCAGGCCCAATTAAAAGTTGTCTTTATGAGAGTTGCCTTGGTCATGGTGTCTGTTCACAGCAGTAAAACCCTAACTAAGACACCTTTCTTGGGATATTAAAAGCACACTAATTCTTCTGAAATAATTTTCCTTTTAAAAGCTGTAAACACCATTGGAAACATCACAAATCTTTGTTTCACTGAAAATAACATTAAAAAAAATACCTTATAATCTAAATATGTTGGTCCACTCAGCTGTTTTTCGATTCAAGTTCATTGAGTTGGTTCATTTTGAGCCCGTTAAGATAGGCTATTTTGACAATATATAATATTGATCACCAGTCAGGGACACATACCTTAAAATTTTGTAATAGATCAAAAAAATCATAATCAGTCCTTAAAATATTTTAATGCCAGTTTTCTATTAGTATCTTAATATCAAACCATTAAAAATGAAAGTATATTGCCTCTTGTGATCTCCATTATGGGGCTGTGAGTTATTTGTTTCTTTTATATGCCCATCTATAAACCCTGCTGATAGGGGTATCAGCTCATCCGTGGATGGTTTTACCTGTGTGGGAAGGGAGTTACAATGCAGTGCTTTGGAGAACACTCAGCACAGTGGCCCTAGTGTCTTCCTCAATATGGTGAAGATAGATTTAAAGCAAACATTTTAGTTTTGATCTAAAAATAGAATTATAAAGATACAAATATTTAACAATTAGGACTTAGAGGTAGATAGAACATAAAAACAGATTAAGAATTAAAGAAATATGAATATTAAAGCCCAAATCAGTAACCCTTGTAACAATTATTGTTTAATAATTGTTAGAGTCAAACTTGAGTCCCGGTCACAGATTCTGGCCAGATATTAAGTTCCAGTTCTGACTAATACTCAGCTCGTTTTGAGCTAACTCATCAAGGCTAAAAAGAAATTGCTATCTAGGACCAATGGTGTTTCCTTTCTCTTTCATTCCCCCTCCTTATTACTAACTATATGGATGTTATGATAATTGCTTTTGTCAGATAACCTCACTCTAGTTCCACTTCCTTCTTTATCATCATTCAACTAACACTGAGTAACTTACTTATGTAGCTTAGAAGTTATTTGTGTTTAAATATGCTTTGAGAAATTCACTACTGTAGCTGTGTCATTTCCCTGTCCCTCTCCATCCTTCAACCCCACCCAGACCTCTCCTACTTCCTCTCAAATTCATGGGTCCTTATTTTGTAATTATTGTCATTACATTTTTATGCTCACACATGTAAATTTGTAAATACAGCCTGTTAAGTCCTGTCTTAGTTAGGGTTTTAGTGCTGTGAACAGACACCATGACCAATGCAACTCTTATAACATTTAATTGGGTCTGGCTTACAGGTTCAGTCCATTATCCTCAAAGCATGATGTGGTAAGAGCTGAGAATTCTACATCTTCATCTGAAGAGTGATAGGAGAAGACTGGCCCCCATGTGGTTGGAAGGAAGGTCCGACTGCCCACCCCCACAGTGACACACCTCCTCCAACAAGGCCACAGCTACTCCAACAAGGTCACACCTCCTAATAGTGCTACTTCCTGGGCCAAGTATGTTCAAACCACCACAGTGATTTTACCATCACTTCAGTGTTGCTCAGGTGTGCATGTGATTCAGGGTGACTCCTTAGTCCTGGGGAAGATCCAATGTGCTGAGTCTCAACAAGAGAGCTCATCCATCATGCTGTCTACCTATCTTTTGGTGCTTTCTTTTAAAAATAGGCCCTGTAACTTACTATGTAGCCCAGGCTGGCCTCAGCACACAGCACCTGTACTTTGGATATTAAGATTATAGAAACTGTGCCTGGTTATAAGTAAGGCAGACTCCTTTCATCTCAAAGTTGTAAAATCAGAGTTAAAGTTGAAGTGTGGATATAAAGGATGTACAAATCGCCAATGTGAATAAAGGGTTTGATGTCAGTGCATTAGAAAATGAAGTAATTTAGGATGGAAATTCATGGCAAAACAGAAATGATTGCAAAGATGGTCTTCATCTATCAAAGAAAAATCTAGCCAGTTCCTAGACTGTAAAAGAATTTAGCACAAAACAGCAGGACTAACCAAGAAATAAATGTGTCAGATGGATGTTCCTGATGATGTTTAATGTCTTGTTCTGAAAGACAGCCCTTTGTCTCTGCCCTGAGAAAATTGATCATGTGAAGAGTTAGCAGTACCGTTAGAACCAAATACTCATTCTTTCTAACCACTCCTGTATTCCTTTTTTAAAGGGTTCACCAAAGGGATGATTGTAACTTCTGATTAGGTGAAGAGCACGGCTGTGTGTAAGTGCTGGAGACTGCCACAGCTATGGCCAAGCAGCAGCACGGTGTAAGAAACTGCTTAGTAAACTCTGTCATCACTTCTGCAAGAATACATCACTTCTGTAATGTCTAAAATATGTATTGTGAATTGGTATTCATAATATCTGAAAACTGATATGGACCGTGCTATTTACAGGAGGCCTTTGCTTTTAGATAAGTTTCTCAGCCAGCTTCCAATCTGTCATGACTCCAGCTGGGTGATCTTACTCATCACAGCCTCTTTCCTTCCCCCATTGAAAGGCTTCCTGGGGCAATGTATGCAGGGAGCAGCCCAGTGGGGAAGGCCAGGTCATCTTGGCCAATGGCTTTTCCTGTTGCCAATTAATCCCTTATTATTTGTGGGTCTATAGGGACAAAAGGCGAAATGGAATCCCTCCAATTCCTAGGACTGGTGTTTTCCATCATTTCCTAAAGCCATTTAGTACTTAGCACCCAAAAAATTGTCCATTAAATTATAATGGAAAAGTGATTCCATATCTTGTCTTCTCAGCCACTTTATCCCTTGTCATTACATTTAGCCCTTGATGCTGGCATGGTGGGATATAAAATCAGATTGTCTAGGCCACATGATACAGTGGCAGTATTTCTATAAAGATATCCTCTCTTGTCACTCCTCTAGTTGTGGTATGATAACTCAAGTATGTGTATATGTGAGAACAATATCGGGTTGATGTTTCTATCTCAGTTAAATCTTGTTTTAAAAGTGTACAGAAAGAAACTGATGGAAAAACAAAGTGCCTCATCTTAATTTGTTTAAGCTGCACCAACAAAATACCACAAACCAACAACTCACTAACAATAGAAATGTAAACTCACAACCTGGGAGGCTGGAGGTTCAAGGTTCATTTAGCATTTCAAGGGGCCGCTTCTTGATTTGTAGATGGGAGTCTTGGTATGTGTTGTGTGGACATCGGGAATGCTGGATCTTTCTCTGGAGTCTCTAATCATGTTCACTTCATGAGTGGTCCACCTTCAAAACCTAATCGCCTCCAAGGCCCACCACCTCAGATCACAGTGATGAAGATGGTTTTAATCCATGAATCTGGGAAAGCCACAAACATCAGAGTCACAACATTCCTTCAGGTACAGTTGCTGCTTCATGACCTACTCTTTCAGATTGGCTTGTTTGTTTCTTTTTTTTAAAAAAACCTGTTGTGGCAAACTGGATTCTTACACCTAGTTTCATTTATAAGTCAATATCAACTCTTTTTTTTTTCTTCTTGAGAGCAGCTGTGTCTACCATTTTAATATGCTTTTGTCTTAGCAAGGATAGTTGGGTACAGTGTTGAAAGTTATCTGGTCAGCACACATCTTCCAACATGCCCACACCACTAGAAGACAAAGAACATTTGTCTTTTAACATTTTCATGCAGGCAGGATAGGCCATTTCTTCTCTTGGTTCCAAATGAAGTAAGGAATCCTAATCAACTAGGTTCACTACTGCTATCTATACCACAACTGAGTGGAAAGGACACGGGTCTTTAAAATAGTATTAAAATCAGTACATTTGTGTCCATAGTAGGAGAGCATAGGCCCTCCTACTGTGCAGATTACTAGAAAAGGTAATGCTCATGTGAGGTATACAGTAAGAAATAATTGCTCCAAATTATAAATTCAACATTCTCAAGCAAACAACTACCATAACAGCAGCGAGCAAGCTCTGCTAGGATTGACTTGAGCCCTGTAATCCCCAAATCCCAGTCCTCTGATTCTTGTGATTGCTTTTCTGCCCTGACTACAGCATGTTTCTGAGCTAGTTGAGAAAGCTGCTTGTGCAGAACTGTAAGAGAAGCCCAGCGGGGCCGTGCCAGCTCATGGATGGGAAAAAATAAGTTTGCATATAAAATACAAAACCATAACTAATTAACACCAGGCAGGTGGTCTTGATGGAAAGTTAAAATTCAAACTGGGTCACCAGGGAATACACACTTGGCAGATGAAAGTGTAACTGAAATGATTCCCCTGAACCTGCCAATCGAGCCTTGTGCCAACTGCCCTTCCAAAAAGGCTTCCTGTGCCAGTTAGTTCTGGGAAAAATGGAGCCAAGGACAAATGACTGCATTTCTGAAAGTAGATAGGATAGCATTAAGATCTGGAGGCGTTCAGGTCTGTAAAGAGAGTGGGAGCCTGGATGTGGTTCCATATGTACTTATTAACAATAGCGGCAAGGACCAAGGACAATAGCCAAGCTCTCGGCAAGAAAGCGGGTGGGGGGTGAACATTTGCTGGAAGAAGTTGCAGTTAAGAAGAGAGGAAATATTTAGACCCCCATCGAGTGCCAGAGCTAAACAGCACCAATAAGAGCTGAAGTGTCTGAGTAACAGCCAGGATTTGCTGAAGTGTTAGGAGTGAAAAAGACGTTTTACTGCCAAATGACTGTCGAGAGAAAGCAGATTGAGAGGGCAAGATGAAATAAGAGAGAAGGGCCTTGCAGGAGGTGTGATTTCTATCACGGGGCCATGAGGACAAGTCAGCCTGCTTGCTGGTCCTTCCCCAAGGAATACATAAATGGTAGGATGGCAGTCCTGGAGGGGCCGTGGGAGACAGTCTGGCTCGTGGCTCTCCTTTTATAGCAGGGCAGGCTACCACACCGAGAAAGGTCTTGCAGGGGCCACGCTGTGAATTCTTTAGCGGAGTCAAGAGGAAACTTGAGTCTCTGGCCTTTGTACTGGTTTCCCTTTCTATCTGGAGACAAGAAAACGTTAGCTTTGCTGCTCATGCGTTTATTCACTGTGTTTGTACTTAAATTGAATGGCAAACAAAGGCCCTGAAGAAAACTGGAGCTTTAGTAACGAAAACAGTGGATGGAGAGTTGTTCATGAAAAGATGTGACATCAGTAGGTTTTAAGCAGCCAGCCCTGCTGTGGACTGAGCATCAGTTTGTTGGAGAATGGCTGTCTTTGGGGAAGATAGTACTCTCTGGTGATGAAAAAAATCAGCACACTTATCATTGTAACTAGAAAATACAAAGCAACATAGTAGAAGCATTTCTTTCATGACTAAGAGGGAGATAGTATTTTGATACTAGCTGGTCTTCCTAAAGTATGTTGTGGTTTTATAAAAATTAAGATCATTGCATGTATAACAATTAAGATAATTGTATAATTGATAATGTATAATTGATAATGTATCAGATTATCTCACATGTAGGTAAAAAGTCAGCCACGGTTAGTTTTGTATAACAAAATGGTACTATTTTCAGGGAATTCTCTGGGTGATGGCTACATCCTTAGCCATGCCTGGGTGAGGTAGTTGCCTGGCTTGGTCCACACATCTCCCAGCCGCAGACTTCATTTATTTCTTGATCTCCTGGTCTTCGTCCCTTTTAGGATCTCTGTGTGTGCCTCTCTGTGGAACTTATCGTTTTTTCCCCAGTTTCCTAAAAAAGTCTTCATGCTGAAAAGTCACCCCCAGCCTCCTTTCTGTGTTTACCCAGAGTTCTCTCTGCTGGCTGGAAATGCCGAGGCAAGTACAAAGAGAGTGATCATTGCTCATAACTCACCATTCCCAGTAAAGAGCAAATGTAGGCATTTCACAGGTCAGAACCAGATTTGCTCTCTGAAGGGAAGCCTTCCTCTATACATGCACCTTCAGAAAATAATCAGGGTGTTTCTGGTACTACACACACACACACACACACACACACACACACACACACACCGCCTTTTTAATTTTGAGATTGTGTTTTAATTACTACATGTCTTCATTCCCTTTCTTCCAGACTATCTCATACCCACTCCCCACTCCATCACGTGCACAACCTCTTTTCCATCTGTTGTTATCCCATGCATGCGCGTAACCTGTTGAGCCCATACAACATTAATTGTGTGGGTGTCTTTGGGGTTGACAATTTGGCACAACCACCTGGTGTGTTCTCATCTGGGTAGTACCACCTCTCCCACTCCGGCTTCCCTCAGTTGCCTAAGTTCTTGGTGTAGGAGTGAGGACCTCATGGGCTTTTCCCTATGCAGTTTGACATGTCTACTGGTGTCATCCTTGTTCAGCTCACCTTTGGGCAGCCACATTGGTGAGACTTTATGGGTGTAGTTCTGATATTACTAGAAGACACAATTGCAGAGCAAACTCCCTTATCCTCTGGCACCTACAATCTTTCTGCTTTCTCTTGAGCCTTAGGGTGGGAGAGTTATAGATGTATCCGTTGGGGTTGGCTCCACAACTGTGCATATTGATTGGCTGTGGTTTTCTGTAGTCACCCCTGTTTCAGAGATAACTTTCCTTTATAAGGGGTAAAGACAATTATTTATAGATTGTTGTTAGTAGTTCCTGCTTTAACAACACTCACTTCTACATTCGTTTCTTAATTCTCTTCGTATTTCTTAAAACCTGATAATTGCTCTCTTTTGAATCACAGTCCTCGCCCTGCACTATTACCATCTTGGTAAAGACGCCAATGTCGTGGCTGCTTGTGACCTGTAGGGACGATGTCCAATGGGCCTTGTTATTGACATAGGTGAGAACAGTATTGTTGTAATACTTATAAAGTATCCCTTATTCCATTATCTGTACACATATGTAACATTGTTGTTTTCACCTTCGATTTCCAATTGCGTTTTATTACTAGGAGTGAATTTTGTATCAAAGAATGGAAGCAATGATATAACAGGAAATGTATGAGCTTTACCAAAGTCAAAGGTGGGAGTGTGGTTTTATTATTGTCCTTATTTGGAGAAAGTTTTCTTTAAGGAGATGCATGATGGGCAAAGTGCAGACTGTGTCTTGCTGTTTGCTTTGCTGGCTTGGGATACAGGAACTCAGTCAAGCATCTGTATGCTGCTTCAGAGGTGTGTCGAGGATATGCGTAATGCACAGTCAGTTACCTTTAATAAGGGAGATTATTATCCATAGTCTGAGTAGATTTATGTCTTTGCCTATGCTGTATAGTTTTAACATAACACCACAGGCTGAGTAATTCATAAAAAGAAAGAAAACTATTTCTCAATTGTGGAGGCTTGGCCCACCAGTTATCAAGATACCAGCAACTGTCCAAGGCCTTTGCTTGGGAAGGCAGAAGGTTGACCAAAGAGGAAAGTAAGAGGGAGCCATACTGGCTTTTGATAACAATTTACTCATGGTACTCCATGAACCATCCTGATATCAGCATTTGTCTATTCTCAAGAGTCGATCCTTCATGACCTCATCCCTCTTGTTGGATGCCACTTTCCAGCACTGTGACATTGGGAATTCCTTTTCCAGCATACAACTTTGGGAGACATATTTAAGCCCTAATAGCATGATTTGGTCAGATCTGTGACTTCCCTAAAAGGAAGAAATTCCTCCAGCTTGTGCACTGGTCTTTAGCTTGCATTTCCCAATGGCCTGCACTATGCATTTCGGACTGCCTCCCCAACCCCTATGACCACACAAGGCAGCTCCTTGCAGTAATTCCTACCATACATATCTATTGCTGGTTCTCTTCTCTGGTTGAACCCTGACTGATGCAGAAAGAAACTCTCCCAGGCGGCTAAGTAACAAGCGTCAGGATCAAGGCGGCTATTTTATACGGTGGTTTCCCTTTCCTGCCAGACTGCTCTGTCTCTTCCAAGGGACTCCGGTTCTCTGCCTAATCCAGTAGTCTTACATTTGTCAGGGGATAGCAAAGTATCTATGAAGCTCTGAAACTTTCCTAAACAGCTTAAGAATTATCGTGTGCACTTTGAATTTACAGTAAGTCATCACTGAGTATATTTTTATTATTTATTTCATCGAAGTAGAAATGTATGAGATTTTCAGAAAGTTAGCTTAGCTTGAAATCATCATAACTGGTGTGTGTGTGTGTGCGTGTGTGTGCATGTATGTGTGTGTGTGTGTGTGTGTGTGTGTGTGTGTGTGTGTGTGTGCTTCAACTTGTACCCATTATTTCACTAGAAGTAATCATGTGCATTATTGAGACAGACACATTGATCAATGGAATTGATCAAAGACCCTGAAATAAACCGACATACCCAAAGACACTTGATTTTTGACAAGGAAGTCAAAAACCATACAATGGAAAAAAGAAAGCATCTTCAACAAATGGTACTGGCCTAATTGGATGGCTATGTGTAGAAAATGTAAATAGGTCCATATTATTACCCTGCACAAAACTCAAGTCCAAGTGGATCAAAAACCTTAACATAAAACTAGACACACTAAATCTAATACAAGAGAAAATGGGAAATAGCCTTGAACCCATTGGTACAGTAGACAATTTCCTGAACAGAACATCCGTAGCTCAGGCACTAGGGTCAACAGTTAAGAAGTGGGACCTCATGAAATGGACACTATTCTGTTAAGACAAACAATATCATCAATACGAAAATGGCAGCCTGCCTTGTGGGGAATGATCTTCACCAATCCTACCTCCTACAGAGAGCCAATACTCAAAATTTACTTTTTATTTTTGTGATAAGACTTTTTTCAGTCCCTGGAGAGAGTGCTCCTCAAATTCACTAATCTGCATGGCCTTAAGTTCATAAAGTGGGGAATTTGAAACAGTTACTGCTTTCTTCAGACTTTACTAGACACTGTTGGGGAGGATCATTACTGAAGACTCACTGGTCACATATTTCATTAAGCAATTGATCTGTAATTTCTCAGATAAAAGAAGCCCTCTTTGTTTGAAAAACAATTTTATATCCACTTTCTATCTTAAAATGAGACTCATGTATAATAACAGCCTGCCTCACACATACGAGAAAATAAAAACAGCATAAAAATTATACTGAAAAGCAGTTGGAGCTGACAGATGTTTATAATACCTGTTTCTGAATATAACTGCATAGACATGGCTATTTGAGAAGAACATGAAAGTGGAAAACATGTGACTAGCTCATGGGGCCCTGTCGATGCAACAGCTATCAATAAGGATGAGATAGACACACTGCACTAGTAGTGTGGCTGTTATAGGACTGATACAATTAGTGATGTGGCTTCCTGATACAGTGAGCAATTCTTGGAACTTCTCAGAATAAAAATCACCATATTCCCTTGATTTTCATGGTGGTTGCATTTCAAGAAAACACTGGGTATTCAGACAGTACAAAAGTACTGTCAGTTAAAATCAAGTTACATTCCATGCTCATGGAATTAAGTATGCTTTTATAAGTCCCAGATAGCAGAGAATGTTACTTATCCTGAATCCCCGAAAGAACCCTTAGCACATAGTAGGGAATTGGTACATTTTTCATAAGTGTGTGTAAGTTTTTCTTCTCCATGAAATTAAGCCAGACATCTGAATGTTATGCAGGGTAAGAGGCAATTATCCGCTGTGCAGTACTGCCCCAGACACCACAGAGGACAAGTATCTGTCACTCTTTTCACCAAGGCCTGTAATGTACCTAATTATTGTGAGACCCTTAAAGCCACAGCCACTAATTTCTAAATTGCTCCTTTGGGGTGCTCCTATTTAGAACCACAAAATGAAGTAATGATGGGGGCTATGGCATCCACAAGATTCCTGGGAAAATGTGCTCACAAGATGATGCAAGAGTCAGTGGAGATGAGGCAGCCCTGTTTAAAGGACCATGCTCTGAAGCGTGTGAACAATGGCACTGACACAACACTGGGAGAAGAGAGGCTGCTGTTGGCTTTGAGGGGCATGGGATGCAAAGCAGAACCACATGTAGCTCAAAAGAGCCTTTGTGAGAAGAAGTGGAAGATGTCTGTTCTGGCTATACACATTAGTCACTTGTTCCATAGCTGTGACAAAAGACTTGACAGAATAAGTTGAGGTTGGGACAACGTAGTCTGGTTCCTGTCTTCAGAGAGTACAAGTCCCTTGGTCTGATGCACTTGGACAGGATGTCACGGGAGTCAGGGTGTGTAGGGTTTATTGACTCATTTCCTAGTGGATGGTTAATAGAGGGAATGGTACAGGAAGACGCCAAGGTACAGTTGTATCTTAGTGAGGCTCTCCCTTTGCTATGAAGAGACACTGACCAAGGCAACAAAGGAAAACATTTAAGTGGAGCTGGCTTACAGATTCAGAGGTTCACTCCATTATCAAGGCAAGAAGCATGGCAGCATCCAGGTAGACGTGGTACTGAAGGAGGAGCTGAGAATTCCACATCTTGATCAGAGGGCAGCCAGGAGAAGAGCCCCACCCCCCACAGTTACACACTTCCACCAACAAGGCTACACCTACTCCGACAAGGTCACAACTCCTATTAATGCCACTCCCTAAACAAAGCATATTCAAACTACCACAAGCTGTAAAGACACTTCTCTGGTGACCTAGTCCTTCAACCTAGTGTGACCTCCTGTCTTCCCATTATTTTGTAACAAAGCCATACTACTATGAATCCATTAAGGAGACAATCCATTGATGAAGGAAGATCTGTCTCATGGTCTCTGGAAATGCCATCACAGTTACACCCACAGGTATACTCAGCCAATTGCCTGGGCATTCCTTAATCCAGTCAAGCTGATAATGAAGATTAACCATCAACAATGGACCAGTTAGAAAAATAGTCCTGCCCAGTGGCTAATGGAGCCCATACTATTCCTCTTCCAAGAGCTTGTGGTCAGAAGAAGATAAAGGGATTAAAATCATCTTAAGAAAAATAGTAGACATTTGAATATGTGTCCCAGCAAGCCACTCTATGTTCTTTCCCATTGCTTAAATATGTGAATTCTGTAAACAATACCAGGGCAGAAGTCAGAGTTCCTGTTTTGCTTTGTTTAGTTTTGTTTTGTTTTTGTTTTTGTTTTTTAACAAACCAAGAGATTTATTGCTAACCTGAGATTTGGGATTATTTTCTTTTTCTCTTCAGAAATGAAAATGTTTCCTCAACCCCTTTTTATTACAAAGATCTAGGAAGAAAATTCTCTTTATGTCAAAAGTACTTTAATTTTGTTCCAATTACAAATTAATGTAGTATATGCTACATTAATTTTCTATAAATCTTATAAGAGAATAGAATTTGTGTATACAGTGACAAAATATTACATTAAATTACGTTTGTTACTATGATAATTAAGTGCTTACTTTTTACACAAAGCTTCATATAGCTTGGGTGGATCTCAGACACCTAGCTTGGAAGCTGAGATTGGTCTTGAACTCCTAATCTTCCTGCCTTTACCTCTCTTGTCCAGGAATTGCAGGCATATAGCACCACACTTGGCAATGTATTTAATCTTAAAGTACTTCACATGACTGAAGTAATTGTTTGGCAATACCAGGCATTAGACACAGTATCTCATAAGTATTAGTTAAGCACTCTTCCAATCAGTCACACCCCAGTCCAATGTTTAGTTTGCATTTTTGATTTACTGTCTTAGTCGTTTGCATTGGTCAATCCTGAACTCATTCTTTAACCCATGTATCTTTAAAAAAAATGGATATTTTCTTTATTTACATTTCAAATATTATCTCCTTTCCTGGTTTCCACTTCAAAAAACAACCTCCCCCTATCCTCTCCCCCCCTCCCTGCTCCCCAACCCGCCCACTCCCACTTCCTGGCCCTGGTATTACCCCACACTGGGGCATAGAGCCTTCATAGGACAAAGGGCCTCTCCTCCCATTGTTGACCAACTAGGCCATCCTCTGCTGCATATACAGCTGGAGCCATGAGTCCCACCATGTGTGCTTTTTGGTTGGTGACTTAGTCCCTGGGAGCTCTGGGGTTACTGGCTAGTTCATATTGTTGCTCCTCCTATGGATAGAGTTCCTGCATTTTAAGTATTAAGTGAACAAATAAAGAATTCTAGCTTCTAAACAGCCGTTTAACCCACTGGATGTCATGGGTTAGAGTATCTTGGGGCTCGTTGGAAGTCTAGAAGAGAAAAATCTCTAGTGTTGTGTATGTATTAGTACAGGAGTGTCTGAAGGAGGTGTTTAAGGGGTAAGTTTTTATCATTCCATACCTTAAACTAGTGAGTGGAATTATTGTGATGAAACTTTCTGAGAGATGGAGCCAGAACACCAGAGTGAGCCCCAGAGTGAATCAGGGCCTATTTAAGAAACTTCATGTCATTTGTATTGACCAAAAGAAAAGAAAGGGTTTGGAGAGATCCAACTGATCCAAATGGGAGAAATTTGTCTGGGAATATGAATGCTACCCCTCTAGTCATTTGGGGGAACAGTCTTGATGCTAGCCCCCACCTTACATGATCCTTATGAGAGTGACCGCCATCAAAGCAAAGTGCTGAAACCCAGAACTCAATTAGTCACGACAGTTATTACTAATTGAAAGAGATCTTTAAGCATTGACATTAATGGGCAAATGACCGCATTTTTTGATTACTTTGAAATGTCTATCTAAAGGAAGAGGAAATCTTGTATGAGATCAGCAGATACCTACGGAGTGATGCAGGGAGAGAGCTGAGGACCCAAAGGAAGGTGCATAGAGTGGAATCATGACATGTTGTGGACAAGAGTAGTCCTGGTGTCTCCCTGTGAGAACTTAGAATAAGAATACAAAGAAAATTCTTGAAAGAATTCTGCAGCATTCTTTCAGATCAATTCATAACTACCCGTTGATGTTTTATGTTCGACCACCACGTTTCTCTCTGAGACTTTAGTGGCCATTTCACCTCTACGACTGTTTTGACCATGACTCACACGGAGCTTCAGAGAGACATGTGCCAGCACACCATTGGGGCAGCTCTGCCAGTGAGTGGTTATGTTCTGTGGCATGGTATGGCATAAAATATCAACTGCTGAAATCTGTTCATAAGCCAAATAGGAAGTAGGCAAGTCATGTTAAGGCAACCTTGTTCTGTTCCTCCTCCTCCTCCTCCTCCTCCTCCTCTTAAAAAAGAAAACCAGCAGATTTTCCTCCTCCTCCTCTTCCCATCCCTCCTAAGTAAGGCTGTAGAAATGCAGCAGCCTGGGCTAACAAAAGGAAAGCAAGTAAACAAACTGGAAAGGCAGGGACCTGTTGTGCCCACAGGAAGCCTTTGCCAGCAGTGCTGTTCTCCCAACTGAAACCACTTACACGTCATCGGGATGCTGGAATCTGCAAAGGCAGCTAAAAGATGCCCAGAGTCCACAGTGGGGATGTCCAGCATCCCAGGTCCTTCACCAGCCCTCCTCCTGACAATGGCTTTAATCTGCTGGTTTTCTTTTTATGCCACCATCAACAACTAAAATCAAACATGATATATAGTATTTTGTCTGTAAAAGTTCAAGTGGGAGGTCCCAGTACTGATACTTTGTCCCATGACTGTCTGAGCCAGCCCTGAGCTCCTTGACCTCATCTTCTGCTGTGCTGTGGGGCATCTTTGTTTCCTTGTATTTACTATTTCCTGTTCTATTTTCCCATGGTCTCCCAAATGCTTGCCTCTGCAGTACCACATCCATGGCTGCTGCATTCTACTTGATCTCTTTTCTACTTTTTCTCCTGGCTTGATCTCCTAAGTCCTTTGCAAAGCCATCACTGAAGCCTAGATGTAGAACTGTCTAATGGTACAACCCATGCATCCGTTCCCCTTCAGTTAACCTTGGGAAATTACACATGGCACATCTCCAGCATGGCTTCTTCAAAGTGTCTCTTTTTCAGCTTGTTCACTGCTGGTACCTGCCCTTCTTGACTGCCCAGTTAGGCTATGTAGCTGCTGCTATATGAATCTCTTATCAGTCTATCTCAATGCTGAGATACTAACTTAACAATTACTTATGAAATTTGGAAGAATAGTTTAACATTTTTTGACAAAAATCTGCGACTTCTGGAATCTCTAATACCTTACCACATGCTATTTTCTGAAGATGTTCTATGGGGTCCTAGGCCATGGGATCTCTCATGGTAACCTGAAATTTCTATTCAGTGGCCAAGATTGCATTGGAAAGAGAAAAGTTAAAGAAATAGTGCCTGTCTTTTCTCATTGCCTACCCCACTAACCTCCACAGTGCTAGGGAAATAGCTTAGAAAAGTCTCCAACCATTTACCTGAGGACTAAAGACAGATCTGCTGAAGAAGCATGAAGAGCCACACAGGTTGATCCTCCCTCAGCCATTCTCTCAGGTTGACAGACCCAACAACACTTCTCATGGAGCTCTGGATTGACAAGGGGATCATGTCAATAAGCTCCTGTGGGTTGGTACCAAGGTCTGGAGAGATAGGCAGCATATGAAGGCCAAGCATCATGATTTGAGCTTGAAATTATGCCCCTAATTGTGAGCACAGTTTGTGTTTGCAGGGTTCTTACTTGTGTTAAGGAGTTGATTGTCAACTCAGAAGGCTACTGTATGTTTTCCTGAGGGTAGAGTCACACAGACTGGAGTGCAGGGCCTCCTTGAGTGTAATTCAGCATTTAATTGCTCATCTAGCCTTCACTGTTGGTGTCACACATGCTTGTGATTAGATGCACTCGAAAGCCCTCCACTGATGATAGACTCTACTCCATTGCTCCACAGAACAAATTAGGGAGGGACCTATTCAAAACACTTAATTCTTAAAGCCAATTTCTTTCGTTTCCTTTTAGTTCTAAGTTGCCTTCAAGTTTCTAGAGAGTTAAAGCAACCACCACCGCAGGGAATTCCGCATCTGACTCATATAAAGCACATGAAACAGAATGTAATAACTGTGGGTAGTTTGCAATTAGAGCATAAGTATCGTACAGATGTGGCATCTCTCATCTACCCACAGCCCACTTCTTTCTCTTCCCCACTTTTTCAGGTTGGGAACTTGGGGCATTGAAGCCAAGTCTTGTGTGCCTCACTGATCAGCAGGAGCCAGTAGGAAATAGGTTTTGGTCAGCAAGTGAACATTTCTATGTAGTTTTCATTACTTTATTCAGAAGGAGAATCTTACAGTTCCTAAATTTTCTAATTTTGTGGTTCTGTTTCTCTCTCTTTCTCTCTCTCCCTCTCTTTTATTAAATCAATGAATGATCTGTTCTTTTGAAACTTTTGAACCCTGGAGCTGGTGAGAGAGCTCAGATGGGAAAACTCAAGCATGAGGACCTGAAGTCTATCCACAGGACCCACATGGGATGCCAGGGGTGGTCCTGTGTATTTGTAATCCTAGTACTGGGGATGCGGAGGCAAGTGGATGCCTGGAGCTCACTTATCAGCCAGCCTGGTCTAATTGGTGATCTCCAGGTCAATGCTCCACTGCCTTAAAATACAAGACAAAAGGCTCCCGAGGATTGATGCCTGGCTTGACTTCTGTCCTCTATGTGTACAATCATACATGTACCCACACATACATATATACAAACCCTGGTGAAGAATGAGTAGCCATTTTTATCCATGACATGCTACTTGACTATCATGGCCCTTTGGCAGTGTTTTCGGATTCATGGTGTTGACCTACAAATGTCAGAACAGTGGTTCTAACATAAAAAGGTATTTCTTTAGTGGCACAGTGACTTAGATACTGTGAGAAAGCTGGCAGGATGCTACTTAGGTCTCTGAGCAGCCTACAGGCATATCCACACATCAGCTATTGTTTGCCAGTTACAGTGTTCTTTTCTAGGACAAAGTCCACAAAAGAGGCTAACACCTCAAATGACTTTCTCAAGTGCATTTTGAAGCATGAAGTCATAGGAAACTTCTGAGATCCAGGTTATTCAGGGCTCTGAGACCTGAATCTGTCTATTTCCTTTTTCATTTTCATTTCCAGGACAGCAACACTAAACATTTTCAAATGAAAATTTTGGAAATGGACTCACCTATTTTCTCAACGCTTCTGCCTTCCTATATTCTGCTTTCTGTGTAATTTATAGAGATTTATACTCTATAAATTTAAGTATATGTGCTATACATTTAAATTTACATACTCTGTTTGCTAAAAGCCACTTGAGCTATGTTTGTATATTTTTTGCATAGTGCTTCTATAGCTGAATCTACACCTTTTCTATGGCCTCTTTTGTCCAGAATTTTATTATTTGGTCATGCTGAGAACTGAAGAGGGTTCTTCAACCTGGGTTTGACTAAGGCTGATTTGGCTTACTATAATTACAAAGAATATATCACCTTGACATCAGCCTTGGTGAAGAGTGAGTACCCAACTTAAAATATTGCGGAATCAATTTAGAATTGTATAAAAATCTCAAGATACTTTGGAGAACTCCTAAACCATTAAAGAACTGGAGCCATCTGGCTACTTGTTCGTGATCTTTAGAGGTGGGTTATTACTGAGCAAACAACACATGCTAAATAGTAGCAACAGTTGTTAATCCCTAATCCCTTTACAGAAAGAAAGGAGAAGAAATTAGTCTAGATACAGGTATATGTCAAGAAGTTCCTCGTAGGTAGTATGCATGGAATTACCAGTGTGGGTGGAGAAGTGTCTTTAGGATATAAAAGCCTCAGACTAGGGTCAGATTTCTAAATTAGGAGATCTAGAATGGGGCTCAGCCATCTCAGCTTCTTCTAGAACACTCTTCAGTAGTTGTGATACTTGTGTTGTGAGGAAAAATTGTTCTGGGAGAAAAGATTCTCTTCCAGTCTTGCTGGAAATAAGCTTCCTCCTGCTGTGAATGTTGCAGCTATCTGTATCATGTGTGTCTGTGTATTTGTATCTATATTATTTGTATCTGTATCTATATCTATCTGTTTCTGTATCTGTATCATGTGTATCATATCTGTACCTATACCTGTCTCTGTACTTGTATCATCTGTATCCAGAGTCAGGAGTCTGGAGTTTAAAGGTATGGATTTAATTTGGGACTCTACATTGAAGTTCAAGAAGCTGGGCATATTTCTCTTAATGGCTTTTCGCTTCCAAGTACTGAATGGAAAGGCTGAGATGGCAATGGTGGCTCGTAAGACCAAAGATAATAGATTGGTATGAACCAGTTATGACTAGTGATCATCAGTGGCATTGTACTTGTCTTACACAGTTCTTGTTCACTGCTGTTCTATGTTGGAAAAGTCACTGCCTGGTCCTTATTATAGTTCTCAGTGGTGTTGCACTTTATTCCTAATAATAGTGTCAATATTTTTAAAAGTATATAGCTTCTTGGAGGGGGCTCTGTGTAAAGTTTATGCCCTGTAACTACATGCCACCTCTGCTCTCCTGTGCATAACCTCCGTCTGTTCTAATCTGAGTCTTGTTCTGGAACACTTGGTGAGAATAAAGTCTCTCACCAGAAAAAAACAAAAAACAAAAACATGCACATTTGAAAACTTGATGGGTAAAATAATTCTACCTTCCTCTTGCACGAAGGAAAGAGACATCAATTAAAACCTATTATTTCTTGTCAATGGACATATTGTACTGGATGTGTGTGCTTAGCTCTTAATGGCTACTATATTGTTTCTCAGCTGTATGGTCAGTTGCTCAAGGGCAGCTTTATCCTGCACATGGATTGGCAGAGCTCTGAGAACAAGAGGCATGTGTGCCAGGCAGGCCTCTGGCACAAGCATGGCTTGTTTACCATGCTGGTTTAAATTGCTTCTTGCATGTACCAGTATTTATATGTATGACAACTGGGGGCTGACTAATTATGTGGTTCTTAGTAGGAATTGAGCTCTGTTGGAAACAACCCAGTCTCTGCCCACTATTTATAGCCTTCATATGTCCCAAATTTTCCAGTTCTGATTTCAAATATTCTCTCCCACTGTCGCCAGAAGTATACTTTATGCTTGTCGGACCACATGTCAATTTACGGTTTGAGAAATATAGTCACAGTATTATAACTGCCACCCTAAACCCCACATTTTCTGACTGTGAGATTGGAATCCCATCCTTTAACAACAATTTTGACATACATAGGAAGTTTAAAACAATCTTTTTACTCTTCAAACATACTTAGTAAGCAATCGACTCAAAGCTTCATCTAGCACCATGTTCAATGTAGGGTAAAAGGACTGGAACAATACAGAAGCTGAGACTCGTGTGAAAGGGCCAACACCTTTTACAGAGAATTTGACCACAGCGTGGAATTATGATGAAGACTTTCCTATTACAGCAAACTGAAGACCTCCGACCCAGACATGCCATGTTACTTCCCAGCCATGTATGGAGACACATGTTTTTGCTCTAGTATGTGAGGAAGAGACAGACTTCTAACATGATTACGCTTCAGCTTTATGTAGTCACACAGATAGGCACAGCATCTGCCCCATCTTCTTAACACTTACTTAGGATAGCTTGAGGGTATGGGCATTGTATGTGAGGTCTTTAAGAACATATTATTTAACATAAGTCACTCCTTTCTTACAAGTTATCACATGTGATTTCTTCAAGTTAGTCATCAAAATAGGAAGGGGATGCTGTTGTTGTACTAAATGAACAAACTGCCGTCTAAATATTTATCTCTGTTCCCACAGATGAGTGAAATTTGCAACCTTCATCAGAAAAGCTTCATTTGGCAGAGAGTGGCAGTTAATATAAATAGTTAAAATTGGCCAAAGTGAAGATAATATACAGAGTACAGAGAGATGTGGAGTGACTATCCCTAGACTGAACATCTATATAGCCTCCTTCGTGGCTTAGGGGAGAAGGATTGAATATAAGAGTATTATGAAACATAATACAGTCATTATTGCCTTCAATAGAGCCAATATAGAGTACAAATCCTGCATAAGACTGGACCCATTACCAGTTTGTCATTTGAGTGAGAGAGGATTCTGAGGCTAACCCCTCTGAAGGACAATGGCAGTTAATGGGGACTGAAGGAGGCCCTATCACCCTCTGCTGTGGTGTAGCTACTGGTAAGTTGCCCTTGTTCAAGTTAATAATCTCAACTTAAACTCATATAAGCAACCATAATTAAACCTAGTGGGAATTTTAAAAAAAGACCTTAAAGTGATGTTTGTTGTTAATTTTGTTTTGGTAAGAAGAGTTTCAGAAGGAAAGAAAGGAGGATGAGAGAAAGGGATGGGTTTTAAAGGAACCAAATTATATATATATGTGTGTGTGTGTGTGTGTGTGTGTGTGTGTGTGTGTGTGTGAGAATAGTCAACAAATTAAAAAGTAGGTATATGCTTCAAGTTTCTCTCGCACAGCCTTCATACAGAGGAGACATGTTATAAGCAGTCTGAATTATGGCCAATCAGTGGCTAAGATTAAGGACTGGAATTCTTTCACTTATAGAATATCTATAAGTAAAAAACTGTATATAAAAAATATGGTTTCAAACTTAGTTCTCAGATAAGCCAAGAGCAACTATGTGTTTTAATAGTCACAATGGTCACAAATTGATACTGTTGGAAGCTTGGCTGCATAAGTAGTGTTTGCCACTTTCATATAAGAATGTACTTGGGGTGGTCTCATGGAAAAACACAGTTAGATTTCATGTACATGACATCTAAGCCTCAGTAACAATCTGTATAGAGTGACAACTAGGTAATCCACTATATTCTCAGAGAAACTGAGGCAGCATTTGGATTTAGCTGTTGAAAAGAAAATGAAGAATTTGAGCAGTCTAATAGAGTGACCTCCAGCTAGTCAAGCAGCTGTGGGGTATTGACCTGTTGTAGAGGAAAAAACCAAGCACATTGGGAATTTGCAAAGTATTATTTGCCAAGCTGTGGGTTAGGTCAATTATGATTTTTTTTAAAAAAAAAAAAAAGCCTTTTCAGCTCAAATATGGCTGGAAAACCCCTTCCCATTATCAGGCTAGGGAACCTTGGAATGAATTGTTCCACTAGATGCTAAGACTTTAACCCTATCCATTATGGTAAGAAACATGATAAATAAAATGGGGTTGGCATCCTTGTTTGTATTTCATGTGTATGTGATGTAGCAGAAGGTATTCAGAACTTCATTCTGCTTTAGTGAAGTCTCTCCATCTCAGACTTGCTTGTACTGATGTGTGTCACCATGCCTGACTTTCTTACATGCAATCTGGGAATTGAACTCAAGTCCTTATGCTTACAAGATTTGCCCTTTCCACATTGAACTTTCAGGCCATCTCCTTGGTCCCAGAGTATCTCTTCAGAAAAGCAAACCACACCTTTGCCTCGACCTTCTTCAAAAACAACAACAACAACAACAACAACAACAACAACACCCTACTCCCTACTCCCAGCCCTCAGGTAGAGAGGTAATCATTTACCTCCATTAGGCTTGACAAGTTATGAATGGAGACACCTCCTTATCCAGTATCCAGTGGCCTTGCCTAGAGGCAGTTGCAGGATGGAAGCTCCCTCCTGCTGGTAAACTACTATTCCATCTGTCTAGGAGAACTGGAGGACAGGGAAGAGGAGGGCGGGCCAGAGGAGTGGGAGACGTGTGTGCGCCAAGCTGCACGGAGCACTAGCTTCTAAGTGGGTAGAAGGCAGATGGTGGTGCGCATTCATCATTTTCATAGCTGTCCCGTCCACCACAAACCAAAAGTCTGGAGTGAGGAAGGCAGATGAGCAAACAGAAAAGGAAGTGGAGGTTTAAAGGGAAATTTATACTAAATTTGGTTTGGTTCTAGAAAGGGGAATGAAAAGTGATTTAATAGTTGGACTGAATTTGCCAAAAACCAAGTTTCCTCGATTCTGATTTCTGTTTTCTTTACCTCCCTAATATTTTAAATCTATTGTGTAGATATAAAGACAATGAACTAAGATTCTATTTCCTTCTCTAAGTTGAATTAGTGGTACCTTCAGTAAGAATGGGGTTTATAAGATATGTAACTTGGCTTGGTGCTTCTAAACTTGGAAATCTGATTTTCAGAGGAGGCATGCTGGTTAGTGACCTGATGTGTTATATTTTAAATTATTAAACAGAACAGTTTTTTTTTTCAGATCCAGAAATGGCTAACTATAGATTTGGTATATTTTTTTGTTGTGTTTGTATTCTCCAAAAACAGTTCGATGGGAGATTATGGAAGTTTGGTTACATCCTAGGGCAGCCTGGGATATAGTCAGTGGCTCAGTCAGTATTTGTGGGTCAAATAAGTGAAGGGCTGGAGCAGCTAACATTCATTCATCGACTGACTACATTCATACAGCTGTAGAACTCAGTCAACTGCTGGACAGAGAGAACACTTTCCTGGTAAAATCTGTCACTGATAGGACTCACTGGGCAGATGCCCATCATAACACATGGAATTAATGGGGCCAAGGACCTTGATTTAGTGCCTCCGGGGGCCAGTAATCTCTGTCCTATTTTGTGGCTACCTCTATAGCCCATAACCTTTGCTGGCTGTCACACACCAGGACATGTTCTTTGTCCCAGGAAGGAGTATGGGAGCATTAGCTCAGACCCATCACTACTTAGGAGAAAGAGAACTCAGGCATGTGCTCTGCAGAAAGGTCAGTTTTATAATTAAGAAGTGACATCAGGACCTTCAGGAACTCCTCACACCGTGCACTCCAGCTGGGTGAGCTTCTCACTGTACAATGGTTTGAACCATATTGGCCATAGAAAGGTCCCCATTTGCTGAACAGAGTCATGCCAAAGACCAGACTGGAGCACTGTGCTCAGCTCACAGGATTCCAAACAAACTCGGGCATATCACGGCCACCTACCCCTTCCAGGAAGGTCCTTTTTGCTAAACCTATATACTTCACATTATTTCACCATTACCTAGAAACATTCTTTGCATAATAGCCTAGTATATTTTCTTCCTGGCAAGCCTCACCTTGATCTGCATTATCATTTAGGCCCCATCTGAAAACACCATTAATTTAAATAAGCGACAGAGACTGAAATAAAATTCCATTCGTGTTTAACTCTCCAATGCGGTTTGAAAATGTTTTCTTCTCGAGTCCAGTCTTATATTACATGCTGGATGGTCTTTTCTTTGACCACCTCATAAAAAAAGAGCTCATAAATACTTTTCATGTGTTATTTAAACTAGCAGGACTCCCTGAGGCCCTGCACAACTATTTTTTTAAGTCCTTTGTGTATTTCAAAGGGCTTTCTAGCCCAGTCGCAGAGGTAAAAGTGTCTTCTAACTTGAGAGAGCCATGTCCTGTCACTATCAGGGCATCAGGTTCCTCTACTGATGAAACGTTTCTCAGCAGAATGTTACCAGTGTATAAGATGCTTTCCTGGTTAAGTGGTCCTTTGTGAGAGCCATACCAGTGTAGGAATATACGTGTCTTTTCTAAAGTGTCTGATGTTGGAATCAGGATCTTTTTGCTGTATGTAGCACCCTGACAAAAAAGAGCTCTGTTTCGTCATAAAGGTGAATTAACTTCTGATTAATGAAGAGGAAGACCGAAGAGTGTCTGCCTGTGTACAAAGGTGCTGTGTTGTATGTGATAATGTCCTGGCTCATGAATCTTTGCCCCCAATGTCTTAGTGCTTGTATTTTGTATTATGCTGCCTTCTCCCATTTTAAAATAAACTTAGCTGCTCTGTAGTCCATTCAAGCATTACATCCCTCATTTCAACTTCACATGACTATATTGTTGCTCTCATTCTCACCTATGTCACAGCTTTGTAATACAGAATAGGTTCAGAAAGGCAGTTAGGGATCACCTAGCTCAGCTTCCCTCTGTGTACAGAAATTCTTCCTTCAGTATTCCCCAGGGGTTCTCCTGCAATGTTTGTTTCAGTACTCTTAAGTAAATACACATGTTCTCATCAGTATAGGGATCACCTAGCTCAGCTTCCCTCTGTGTACAGAAATTCTTCCTTCAGTATTCCCCAGGGATTCTCCTGCAATGTTTGTTTCAGTACTCTTAAGTAAATACACATGTTCTCATCAGTATGGGCTGTGTACTTACCACTTAAATTATTAGAGATTCTTTTAAAATTTATTGATTTAGGTATATGTTTGTGCTGGTATATGTGAGTGCACACGGGTGTTTGTAGAGACCAGAAGGTGGCATCAGATCCCCTGAGCTAGAGCTAGAAGCCATTGTAATCTGCCCAATGTAATGCCCAATGAGGGTGCTAGGAACCAAACTCTGGTCCATTGCAAGAACAGCACACACTGAGCCATCTCTCTCTTCCCAAGACTTTCTAAATATGGGTGGCTCCATCAACCCTCTGAAGCCACTCCCAGTGAAGACAGAGAATGCATGGGCATGGATTCTGATTTGTCTTTTGATCATTGCCACCTGGATTTATTTAACAGTCATTCATCGGGTGATGAAGACAAAGAAACAAAGTCCGTGTCCCATGGGTTCCTCAAACCACACATGCTTAATGCTTAGAAGGTGACCTAACAGCTTACTTCCCTTTAGATGACCTCTGACCTTCACGAGTCTCACCTCAGGACTTCTTTTAGTGTGGTCTCCAGAGTAGCAGTGGTGTCTCCTGTGATAATGCATGTCCCCAGACCCTGTCAAGTTCTCTTACACTAAAAATGGAACCTAGTGATTGTTCCAACAAGCCTTCCAGGTGACTCTAATCCAGTCCAATTTAAAAACAGGGAGGGGGGTTCTAAATGTAATTACTTTATCAAACTAGATACCTCAGCTTTCTCAGCCTCTCTCTTTTCTCATCATGAAGTTTTTGACATTTTGAGGAATGTCTTCAAGATCCTTAAAGTCTCCATGTTTTAAACTCAGATTTTCTATGTCTCATCTGATATTTAGGAGCAACTCCCTACCTGGTCCCATAACCAGTCTTACTTTCCCAGACAATTTATCCTGGATTGAATAACTGGTCTTTTAGGCATAGAACATCCCATTGACATACTCTTAGCACACACAGAGTAGCTCAGCTTAGTGAGTTACAGGAGGCCTGTGGAACCTGAGCAGAATGCATGCTAGATCCTCCTCTCTGCATCCTGTGTGGTCACTCACTGCTTCCCTTCCACCCTTGGGCAGACAGTCCCTGCTAAACTATATTGGTCCAAGCACAATGGACGGCATTGGAAGAATGCTCACCATGTCAGACATCCATCTTGATAGCCAAGAGTGAGACTCACAGAATGTGTGCCTGGTCCAGGGTCACCGAGCTGGACAGCAATGGAGCTCAGGATGATCTGCTATCCCTTGGTTGACACTCTTGGGGTAGTTTCTGTGTTTACATACCTTTGCTTGCTCAATATATTTAGTGGCAGAAGTTAGTGGTGGGTAGGTTTTCTTTTCTTCAGATACTACCAGTGAAATCCAGGAGATTCCATTCAATCCCATCGAAAGCAGGAACCTTCTGGGGTTTTGTTGTTGTTGTTGTTTGTTTGTTTATTTGTTTGTTTCAGTTGAAAGCTGGAGAAACCTGAACAGCGTATTGTACTGTTGGCGTCTCCTGCTGAATTCCCATATTATCAAGATTCTCTTACAACATCTGGCCATTTTACAGGGGATTTCATGGAGCAAATCAATTAACATTTTTAAAAAGTAGGATAGAGAGAAAGGAAAAGAATATTTGAGTGGTAGCCTAGCCCTCTGAGAATTCCCTAGGAGGCAGCCAATGGCAGGCTTGCACAAAGCCTTGTAGTGAGTCATGCCCATATAACACAGCTTATTCTTAGGCAAAGTAGACAGAAAAGGCATGTGTTTAAAGAGATAGGATGTTTACCCTGCTTTAAACATTACATGAAGTACACATGCATTGCAGAAGTACATGATATCCTGTGAATATATGTAATTTTTGTGTCTCCAATTGAAATGAATCCACATTAAAGGCATATGCAAACAATTTAAATTTAGGTCGGGGTCATTTGATTCTTTGGGTTACAGTCAACACATACATGTACATAATTCAATACGAATACTCCCAGCTACACCACTGATATATCTTTTTTTTTCTAATAGTGGAGGCTCAGACCAGGACCATGGGCTAAGTTCATAGCTGGAAGTCCTGGGGGTGCTTCTTCCAGGATGTAATCATAGGATTACAACTGCACAGTGTGGGAGGATCTTGGCAGTCACTCTTATAAACACTTGACGAGTGCTTGATGTACTCAAAACATACAGGCTCTTTCCACTTGTGAGCGTAAGCCCTGGTGACTAACTTCAAACACATCAAACTGGCCATTCCCATGGAGTTTCTGCAGGAATGTGCACAGGCAACAGAGCCCAGTGCTATTTGTCTTCTTCTGTGCTGAGCCAGTAAATGCCATAAGGTTTCTAATGTTTCTAAAGGCCCTAGAATAGTGCTTCACATAGCACCTGCTTCACCTTCTTCATAGCAGGTCTCAGTATTTGTGTTACTGAATGAATAACAATGTGGGTTTAAAAAAAAAAAAAAAAGCCCTAATTGAAGGCCATTTTAACCTTGGAGGACCATTGCTTTGGTTTGTTTTGGTTTGTTTCCAAGTTCTCTTAGCTCTGATTGGGAGAAATACTCTGTAGTTCAGGATGATCATGTGCATGTGTGTTGAGGGCAGAATTGAGTGAAAGGATGTATGCAGCATCTCTATCACAGGTTACCAAGGCTATGAAATCAGCAAACTAGACTCTAGTGAGTCTGTTTTGTTTCTTTTTCCCTACACATGGATTTTTCCATGCCAATCCAGGCTACCACTAAGACAGAAAGGCCAGGGGTTACTTTCATCTGCCTTTTCATACTGAGTTTATTGCTTTATCTGTAATATGGGGATTAAAATATTGGGTTTATGACCTTGCTAGGGCACAGTGAGTATCCAATAGCTCATAATATGAAAATGCAAAGTCCCAAATGTCATTGAATGTAAGGTATTATTAATATGACTTTATTAAGAGTTCTAAAGAAAACACCATTCTCTGACACTCCACATTTGTGGGACAAACGTTAGAATCTTTAATTAAAATGACTTTGAGATCACAAGGTTTGACCTAACTTTAATCACTTCTCAAACATGATCAAATGAATTTTCCATTAAGAACCTTTTTAAAAATAAAAGGGTCCTCACTGTCATTTAACATCTATAAACAAGGCTGAGAGAAAAGCAGGGGGGACCATTCAATCCTAAGTAGGCCATAAAAGGAGAGCAGTTGCTGTTCTTTTATCTGCCCCCAGCCTCTTTGAATCTCACTTTTCATTTAGATATTTACAATATTGGTGTGTCTCCTGCCCCCAGGATAGCACAGAGACTAAAGTGAGCAGCCTCCAGGCTCTTTTCCAGTCTTTTCCCACTCAGACTGTTTCCATGCTGTGACCAGAACTAGACTGTGATCCACTGGAATGAGAGCACAGTAGTCACTTTAGAACAGAGCCTTGCCAATCTGAAGAATGGAGCCAAACTGTATGACTTTCTAAAC
Organism: Mus pahari; assembly: GCF_900095145.1. NCBI lineage: Eukaryota > Metazoa > Chordata > Mammalia > Rodentia > Muridae > Mus > Mus pahari. Next base: position 3,585,912 of record NC_034611.1, on the reverse strand, counting down.
ATTCTGTTGTAGGCCCATGGAGACTTTCATCAAAATCTCTCCTAATGCTTTTCCAACTGTGGCTAATTCTCAGCACAGCCCTGGGAAACACTCCCACATTTCTGAGGAGTTGCAAAGGAAACCCCGCTCAGCTGGGAAGCTGCAGGAGACACAAGATGAGAAAAGGAAATGTGTATCCTGAAGCCTTGTTATCTCTCAGCACATACAGGTACGCCTGGAAGTTCATGGAGCAAGACAATCAGAGGAGACAAGGAAGTTTGTTTCAAATAAAAAATAAATTTAAAAATGGAACAAACTGAAAGATTCTGTATTTGCCAAACAATGGAATTAAACGGATCTGCCTAATCAATGACTGACTTATGGCCACTGCCTGGAATTCTCTTCATGACAAAATTCATTATTAACAGTTATTCACTCAATAACCATTTATTGAACACATTCCAGGTTCTATACTGGGTATTGGAGAGAAAAAGCCTGTTGTGTCCAGGACTGTCCCTTGTCCTTGGGGTACTTCTTTTCTGTGTGAGAAATGACAATACATCTTTTAAAAAAGCGTTGCTTGTTATATACACACCTATTCAGTACACATGTGGGTAAACTTAACACCTTTACCTTCAAAATGACATTTAGGAGACCTATTTCCTCTACTTAAAAGTATTTCTCTGAATTATTGAAACATTCTTTGTCCTTTTAGGCTGAGAGCTCCTCCTGGCATGCCTCATGGATCTATACGCACACTGTTTACTTTAGGGGTCTCTATGCCTGGGAAGAATAAGGTTTCTGGAGAATCTTATATATATCCTCTGAGAGTGTGACTATAAGTGCCTAAAAATGTTTGTTAAATGAATAGAAGAATGGACAATTCAAACGTGAAAATCATGTAAAGACCATACTCTAAAATGAAGCAACCATCAGTTTCATAAAGTCACCATAGGTGCCTCTTCAAGAGGACAAAAAAGCACAATCATCTAAATATGTCATCTGACTATCTAAGAGGAAATTCCCAGCTACCTTTAGGAGAACTTTAAATAAAATTTAAATACAACACATTTTCTCTCTTGGAGTTTAGTCAATAAACAACCAGAACAAGTTGTAGGATTTCATAGTCCTTAAAACTTCAAAACTCAGACAATGCTATCAGACAATTTATTATTTCTATTGTATATTTGTCAATATGACAACCTTAGAGAATTAAACACTGAATCCCTTCCACTCTCCCTTGCTCAAAGTTAGTGTCAGATGAGTGGCTTGACACTAGTTAATTCTCATTGTCAGTCTTGAGCTTAATGTGAGTGAATTCTATATGTTTACATACATTTACAGGAAAACTTATAAGTGACTGATGAAAAGATGTCCGGAACAATAGACATCAGAGCTTTGTATACATGTGTCTGTTTACTGTTCTATTGCTGTGAAGAGATGACGAGGCCAAGGCAACACTTATAAAGGAAAGCATTTAACTAAGGGACCTGCTTATAGTTTTAGAGGTTTAGTTTATTATCATGGTGGGAAGGATGGTGGTGTTGTAAAAGTAGTTGAGAGCTACATCCTGGTCTGCAGGCAGAGAGAGAAGAAAGAAGAAAAGTGGGGGGAGAGGGAGAGAGAGGAGAAAGAGACAGAGACAAAGACAGAGATAGACACAGACATAGAAACACAGAGTCAGACAGAGATAAGTACGGAGATAGACTGAGACAGGGACAGACAGAGACAGACACTGGGTCAGGTGCCAGCTTTTGAATTCTCAAAGCCTATCCCCTAGTGACACACCTTCCTCTGACAAGGTCACATCTCCTAATCCTTCTCAAGTAGTGTCACTCACTAATGACTAAGCACTCAAATATATGATCTTATACAGCCATTCCTATTCAAATCAATACAGCAAGCATTTTAGAGTTTCTATTCTTGACATAAAACATATGGTCAAAAGGAATTTGGAGAGGAAAAAGAGACTATTTCAGCTTATAACTCTCAGATCACACTCTATCACTGAGAGAAGTCAGGACAGGCATTCAAGGCCAGAACCTGGAGGCAAGAACTGAAGCAGAGACCCTGGAAAAGTGCTGCTTAGTGGATCGTTTCACAAGGCTTCCCCAGCCTGTTTTCTTAGACAAGAAAGACCATGAGCTCAGAGGTGGGCTTAGCCCTCCCACGTCAACTATTGATCAAGAAAATGGATGGTATAGTTATTACAGGCCAGTCTCATGGAGGCATTGTCTAAATTGAGAATCCATCTTCCCAGATAACTCTGGCTTATGTGAAGTTGACAAAAAACAAGCAACCAAGGCAATGTAAGCCAGAAAAGCTAGGTATTCTTTTTTTTTTTTTTTAAGATTTATTTATTTATTTATTTATTATATGTAAGTACACTGTAGCTGTCTTCAGACACTCCAGAAGAGGACGTCAGATCTTGTTACGGATGGTTGTGAGCCACCATGTGGTTGCTGGGATTTGAATTCAGGACCTTTGGAAGAGCAGTCGGTGCTCTTAACCACTGAGCCATCTCACCAGCCCCAGGTATTCTTCAAGTAATAGGTGTAAATAAAGATGCTAATCACTCACTCTCCAGATAGGCGAATAGTTAACAAAGTAACAGAGTAGCAGATGATGTACTATTGGCCCCAAGAAAGCATGCCTGCCAGAAAAACAAACAAACAAACAAACAAACAAACAAACAAACAAACAAACAAACGGTCAGCTCACATTCTGGAGTTCAGTGCTGGTTTGGAAGCCTGCTTCATAAAGTATTCGAATGTGAAGTTTCCATAGAGGAATTCAGGATTGGGGATAGAGTTGCATGCCTCCAATTCTGCTCAGCCCTTCTTGTCTTTTTAAGCTGGGGAGTAGGCATGGCAATAGGTTCTTTGTTTGATAGATTCATGGCCCATATTGGGGTTGGGTTGTCCTTTCCTACTGCAAGACAGGTTGTAACCACTTGGTTCGAGGCTGGGATTCCCTTTCAAGGAATATCTTGGCCCAATGTGTCTTTTTCCTGACAGCTTCTATTTTGGATGATTGTTTACCAAGGATGCAATCATGGGTGTTAACATTTTGGGGGGACTTTATGTTAGCCAGAGACTACAGTATGTTTGAAAACCTGTTTTTGTTTAATTTCATTTCCTTTTTCCTGTTAAGCACATCATTGGGTTAGAAAAGAGGAACCTGGGGGTTTTTGGACATGTACATGTCTGGTCCTCAGTCCAGGTTAAATACTTGAAGGGGGGTGGGGAGTGAGGTACTTGTGACTTCTGTGGTTGCCTTGGCTGAAGATCCTGAATCTCCACCGGACCTGCCTGAGGTGATTAGTGGAACATGGGAACAATAGTCATCCAACACCAGCATGGAATTACATAAGCACTTTCCTTCCCTTCTAGAATGTGGGAGATACGTGAGAAGCAAAGAAGAATCTGTAACCCCACTACTCATATTTTCCACAGGCCTCCAATTACCCTTTCATCTGTCCCAAATATAGAGAATGATGTTAAAAGCTTATGTGAGAACCTGGCAGAGTTTTATATATAAATGTTGTCTCTGGTCTGGTTTCCAAAACCATTCTAGTAATTTGGAAAATTTGCCAGTGAGCACTGATTGTCCTACAGGACTTTTCAGCTGGATTTTTAGACAGTGGCTTTCTGTGCTAGGCTTGGTGTTCTTTCTTTAGAGAACACAGAGTGTACTCAGATGGGTTGCTTGTTCCTGTTGTGGCAATTGTATTTGACATTCCCATGACAAACAAATCAATATGATCTTTATAGGACATCAAATGTTATCATATGAGAGAAGCATCATGAAATGTAATGTATTGTCTTCAAGTAATTTATACTTGGGCATACTTGACCTTGTAAAACAAATGAGTTTACCTTTGCCCAAAAAATGCTAATCTAGAGTAACCTCATTTATTCATCCAAACAATATCTATTGACACTTATTATGAACAACAGGATTCCTATACAAATAATGTAGATTACAAAATAGACTATACTTTCCGGTGAATTTTGTCTAGTGAAACCTTGTAACTGAGAAACAGTGTTCATTTGAATAGCAAGGTAGCATAACCACTGAGCTCCCTGGGTGACACATGGCTCTTCTCCTTCCCCTGGAAGAGTGACAATGCCAAGGCTCTGGTACCCCTCTTGCTTTCCTTGTATTTAAAGCTGAGATTTGCCAGGTGTCAGTCACAACAATAGCATAAACTAAGAGTTGAGACAAGCCTTAGGAGCAGGTTGTGCACGGGCCTGCATGACAACAGGTTTGAGGAAGGGCTTATTCATCTGTCCAGATGTGAGATGGGTACCCCTTTCCAAATCTTGGCTCCAGATTTATTTCCAGTTAGTGGACTTTGCACAGTGGCATACATGCATTATAGAGACGCTTATTGGTGGCCAACAGTGAGAGACACACAACCAAGCTCACTGTCTCCTACCCCATGCCTCATCAGTCCCTTTCATGACTCACTTCCTTCCACAAACCCTCCGTCTAAGACGCCCAGTCCCCAGAATCTCTGAAATTTCTTTAGGTGGATGAGAATCATGAACAAAGTAAAGGAACACCGGAGGCCACATCTTCTCCATCTGCCATTCACCAAAGCTCAGAATGTAGTGGGCTGAAGTAAAAGCTCACAATCCCAAGCCAGGAAAAGTCAAAACAAAACAAAACAAAACAAAAAAAAACAAAACGAAAGCATCCATGTTCATCCCCCATCTATTTCAGCATCTGATAGATATCAGAGTGAATTCAGTGGCCAACATGCTTGCCAAGAACCATGTCAGTTCATTGTGACATTGTTCCTGGATGACTATTGCTGTCTGATTTTATTAAAATGTTGATGAAGCACATCTCTTCTTCCATAAGGCCCCTGAATGCCCTCTTTCCCTAGTCTGGTGCTCTCGTCAACAGGATACCTAGCTGGAATTTCAGGACTTCTAAACAGTCATCATTGAAATTCTGGTAAATGACTTGAACATCTAATTTCTCATCTCTATCATAGGGCACAGAGTCCTAGCAAATCTTTTCCACCAGAGGAAACAAAAAAGTCTTATCATAAAAGTAAAGGAGAAGAGTAATTAAAAGGGAAAGCCCCTGTAATGCCATGCTACTTCATCTTACCTATTGACAAGAAGTCAAATTCTCAGCTTGTTAATGAACTTTTAAAAATACAGAAGTTTTCTGGTTATTCTCTCTTTGGATTCAGGGTTCTTAAGACTTTGAAGTGAGCCTAGCTGGTGAGTGGTTGGACATTGAACTAATGAGATTTTACTGTTTGGAACAGCTGGTCACATCTGGAGGCCTCTGGAGCCTAAGGCAACTGCTGATTTACAAGGCTTCTGTAATATACGCAGCCTTGGCTGGTGCTTTGTGGTTGATTTAGGCTAGAGCAAAGGTGTAGATTTTGTGATGTTGTAAAAATGTCAAGTGATTGATTTGAGAATATGTAATACCTGTAGGTAGTTCCCACTAGGAGCCAGCATCTTGTGTGGTGCATACTTGGGGGTGTTTTCAGAAGGTTCAATTTTAAATATGGCAACACACTGTACAGAAGGGTCTAGATACACTTGCTATTTAAACAGTCATGGTGACACCTGTAATCCAGGATTCAGGAAATAGAAGCAGGAGGATCATGGGTTCATGGTCACACATGGTCTCATGTTGAGACAGTGTCACAACAAAGCAAGACAACAAAGCAACACATAACTGACTACTTATCTAGATAGGTCCTAATTCCATCTTTCTTTTCTGCTTTCCTTTCTTCCTTTCTTTCTTCCCTGCCTCTCCTTTTCTCATTCTTTCCTTTGCTTCTTTCTTTTGGTGGTAACTAAATGAAAACAAAATCTAGAACTTGTTTACACCTTTTCATAGATCTTTAAAAAATATGGACATTTTCTTGAGGGTGTATATCACCATTCTTTAGGATCACTAATAACCGGTTTATCTTTCTTTCTTATTAGTCTCAGAATTATTTTTCTTTCAACTGTTTACTTCATATAAGGACCCAAATAAGGCCACAAAGAACATTTGGTTCCTAAAACTCCTTATCCAAATAGTCTCTGCTAAGGCCTTTTATCTCCATGTACAGACATGGAACATGGATGCAGTGTTTGAAGAAGCTCTGTTTGCCAGTCTCTGTACTTTTTACCCTTTGCTCTCTTTCCTAGCATGATCACGCCTTCTGTGGCTGTTCGGCTCCGTCCCTCTGGTTTTCTTGTGTTTTCTTTGGTGTTTGATCCTAACCTGCCTTGGAAGCATGTCAGAAGGGGCATCAGCCCTAGGGCAGAATGCAGGCCACATGTCTATAGACTTTCTTGAATTATTCCAGAAGGAAGGGCTTGTGAACCGCAGGAACTAGGCAGTGAGCATCCACTTTCCAGAATTCTCCTGGGCTTGGAAGTCGGGCCTTGTCTCTCTGTGGGAGAAGGGAAGGCTGCTAGTAAGGCGATACATAGGATACAATTACTTATCTCTTCATAAAAACAGAGAGCTACAACTCTGGTGTTTAGGCCTCTTTGTTAACCTAGCTACACTCCAAGACAGTTTTGAGCTTTAAAATTCATGGAACAAACCCAGAAAGTACAAGTTCCTCTCGGGTTGGAGAGAAAGCTAAAATTCCCTGCAGGCCCTTTGCTTTGATATAGGTAGCAGGAGCAAAGACATACAGGAGACACTTCCTATGTCCTTAAAAGCCCCTGACTTATCTCTGCCCACCAGGCCAGCTCCCTGTACCTTCCTAGGTATATACTGACCCGCAGAAACAGCATCCTGGAGACTCAGCCTTCCTTGGATTTGTCTTCTCTACCCAAATCAGTTCAGAGCCATGCTTGCTTACAGACAGTGCTATCCAGTTGCCCCTGAATACACTCCTTGCTCTAGAAGCACACTGTCTGGTCAGGCAGCTGTGGGTGGCATTTGAGATGCTCAGTAGCCACAGGAGGTTAATGCTTCCACAATAGACAGCTCTGTAGAGAGCATTGTCATCAGGTGAGGAGTACTCTTTGGGTAGTAAGGCTCTCTCCACTTAAGAGAGGTCATCTAACTAGGGTCCTCGCCTTCACTTTAACTGTATTCTATTTACTCGCCACTAGTGAATTAGTTGAGGCTGTTGCTGTCTGAATATGAACATGTCTGTCTATTGACCTGAGGCAGGTGGCTTTCAGGGTTTAAGATTTGTCTACAAACCAGCAGTACCATTTCTTTCTTCTTTCGCCCCATTTGGTTCTCACCGAGCTAGGTCTACCCATGAGCAGCATGGATTCTTAGAAGCTTCAGCCCCACTCATGTTTTAGGTCCTCTCAGAGATAGATTAGGCCAGCAGGCCAGACTCTGGCTGCATCCAGAGTGTCATTGCATGCGGCCCTGGGTGGCTTTGTCACTTTTCTGGACACTTGCCTGTCTTTCTCCTAACTCTATCTCTCGGCTTGTGGAACTACATCATGAACCCCAGTTATACTACATCATGAACCCCAGTTACACAGTCATCAGAGCTTTAGGTTCAATGCCTTGGCTCAGGCAGTCCCAATGAGCTAGACTTAGCCACCAGTTCTCAGTAAGTCAACTAGAGAGAGATAAGAAATCGTGAAAAGCAGAAGTAGATGTAATTCAATGTGGTCACACTGGGAAGAGGCACAAACAGCAGGGTCCAGTAACCCACAGATGCATCTTCAGGGGCTGGTGTGAGGTTTATCCTTAAATGCCAGAAGTACGCACAACTAAGCGCTCCTGCTTGAGGTACGGTTCCGCCCATCACTGGCCCATCTTTGTCTCTCTTCCTGTTTGTCTGGAAAGGTGTCAGAATTTGCTGGAATCTCTTCCTCCTCTGGCTGGTACCCGGACTTGAGCCTTCCCTTCTCTAAGGAGAGGACTCCTGGGATATTTTAATCCTCTGCAGTCCGTTGTTTCAGTAGAACAACAGCCAAAGAGGGGAGAAGGCAGGCAAGTCTCCGTAGAGTAGCACCCCCCCACCCCACCCCCAGACTCTAACAGTAGCTGCTCACAGCATGCCCTACACAAGTTAGGTTTTAACCCCCGTCTACCTGGCCTGACCTGAAGCTTTCTGTTGCCTCTGAGCTTTGCCAATGCTTCTGTCTCCTTCCCCTCCTCACCCTTCCTGACTACTGAACCTTGTTCAAGAATGTTCTAGTTCCGTGTTCCTATACTTGAGTCTCTCTCTCTCTCTCTCTCTCTCTCTCTCTCTCTCTCTCTCTCTCTCTCAACATCAAACAGGCCTACATTTGAATCACCAGTCAGCTGTGTGCCTGTGGTCTTTCATAAGCTTCAGCTACTGAAATCATACCATGTCTGTCACTCATGATATAAATAAATAAATAATCAAACCCTGATTACTTATAACCCAAGTGTCTTTGGATTAGATGCTTGCTGGCCTGGTCCTTTAAGTCTCAGTTGACTTAGGATGACTCTAGCATGGGTCCCTGAATGACAAGTCTCTTCTTTCCTGGTTGAAGACTTCTTTCCCAGTTTCCCTTTGATTTTGTAATGACTGTAACACTGCTGTTTACAAAACCCCAAACACTTTTTACTTCATTTTAAATCTACCACTTTCCTCTGCTCATCTCAAAAGGAAGTAAAGTCTCTTCCTGCATTCCAAATAAATACTTGTTTGTTTATTTGGCATATATGTATAGTCTTTATTGTATTCTGCTTTTCTTATATACCCAGGTGTATATTTCTTTTCTCTTTACTGGGCTGCGAGTCCTTCAGAGTAGCAGCCTGAGAGTCTGAACTCAGCTTCCCACCTCAAGTCCTTAGCTTAACATTGTATGTAAACATTAACCATCTAACAGTAAGGGGGGAGTGCTTAAGAAACAGTAGGCTACTGATTTCCACTTAATCTCAAGCTTTGCCTCTCATACTGGCGTGGCAGGAATAAGAGAATGTTTTCTTATTGCTTTGACAGAAGACATGGCGGGAGCATCTTAAGGAAGGAACAATCTGCTTCAGGTCATGACATGACGGTCCAGTCTCCCGAGCAGCGGGAGAGTATGGCACTTGGTCACAGTGGGTCTGCAGTCAGGAAGCAGAGAGAGGTAGAATATTTGTGTCTAGCTTGTTTCCTCATGTTTATTCAGTCTAGGATGCTAGCACATAAATGGTGCTGCCCACATTCCTCAGTTCAACCTCTATGGAAATACCTGGAAGTTTGTCAACAAGGCAAGTTCTACTTTCAGTAAGTAGGCAACCATGATGAATCATGATGGCTGGGAAGGAGCTGAGGTTAGGACCCCAGAGTCTATATTAAGCCAAACATGTGTCTATAACCCCAGTATTTCTATGGTAAAGATGGGAGGCAGAGATAAGTGAATCTCCAGATGCCCACAGGCCAGCTAGCCTGACTTATACAGCAGAGAGGAGAGCCTGTTTCAAAGTAGAAGGGAAGGGTTGGCACCTTGTCCTCTGACCTCACATGTACACATACACACACACACACACACACACACACACACACTCACACACACTCACACACACTTGTTTTTTAAAATATAACCATCACAGTTATGAAATTCTAAGCACACAGTTAGTCGTGTGCTAGTCCACGCCCACTGTGGTCCTCTCCTTTTCTAAGTGAAACTTTTACTGTCAAGTATGACCGGGGTTGCCTCCTGGAAGCTGATGTATGGGCTAGACCTCTCTTTAGGCAATGCTGAGTTCTTTACATCATCTGCTGGCAAGGCTCTTCACCACCTCTAGGTATTCTGCTTCTGGGATTATCTTCCCGGCAAACTCACTAAAAATCAAACAACAACATTATCACTTTGCCTTGCATCTCTCACTTGCCACATTAACTCAGTTAGCACAGCATACAATAAAAAACTGTGACCTAGGAAGGGAATAGGTGCTTGTCTGTGAACCCCTGAAATCATACACGCTATTATGCAGGTGTGTCTGTATATGGCTGTTGGTAGGGGATCAGATCTCACAGATTCTATTCGATTTTGGAGCTGTCTCTGTCCCATAAAGGGTTAACACTTCCAGGTCAGATAAAAATGACTTCTTCCCCTCACACTAGCACTGCTGATCTGTTCCCAGTGCAGTTTCGCTATCTTAGTTTGTAAGAGCTCTTTGGTTAACTCTAGAAACATCAAAGCAAGACTGTCTTGTGTCTTTCCGTGCTCTGCAGGCCAAGAGTGTCTGGTGCTAAAATAAACAACTGGCAGTTTCATTAGACTCCACAGAAGGAAGGAAAAGGTTGTGTTTCATACCTTTTATATTATGTAAAAACATTACTATGCAGACTTCACTTCTTCAATCTGTTTATTTAAACTTAAAAAATAGTATTAAATGCTATAAATAGAATAAACCATGTCTAGTTATGAGCAGTTATAATAAGTATGCAGCTGGTAATATAGCCTTAGAAATAATAAACCACTTATCCCTGATGGTCACCCTTAGATTTTATTAAGCTACAGTTGGCTGAAGAAGGCTTGGGTGGGTGAGGGCAGGTTCTACTTGTTTAAACTGTTGAAAAAACCTTCAGCTCTTATTTTGCGTCCATTGTAGCTCTTACATAATCATGGAACAGCTGAAGTATGCCAACCAAGACTCAAGTTTGTTTTACTTTGCAGAGAAATCCAAAGTCTGTTCATCAAAGACATCTGTTTATTTTCAGTTCATTTTGTTTCAGCTCTAAAGATGCCTTGGTTCGTATCACATAAAGATGTGAGAAGCCGATGCTGCTACCCTGACGCGATTGGAGGGATGTGCTGAGTACTGGCTAGTACATAGTTCAGTTACCCTGACTCCTCCAGAGGCACAGGCATGTGCCAAGTAATGGTTAGTACACAACTAAGTTACCCTGACTCCACTGGAGGTATGTGCTGAGTACTGGCTAGTACATAGTTCAGTTACCCTGACTCCTGCAGAGGTGCATTCTGAGTATGGTTACTACCTAACTCAACAGTAGATTGTGTGGGGGTTGAAAATACAAACAGCTACTCTTAAATACACTCAATATAGTAGGGAAGATTTGTAGCCCCAACACTTGTAGCATATTAGCAAATTGATTTGATTGTCTTTGTTATAAGACCTTTAAAATCCCAATGACATTTTTGTATGCATCTCATAATATTTGGGAAGGTGGGATTTACTTCAAGGAGGTAGGTTACTGGTAGAGTGTCTGGGGAGGATCTATCTTGTACCCAGTCCCTTTCATTTTTCTGTCTCTGCTTCCTGCCAACTTCACTTCGAACTGATTTGCTACACCGTGTACTCCCAGGGAACTCACCCTACCAGAGGCCTAGAAGCAATAATGCCACAGATTTCTATGGATGGAAACCTTGGAAAGTTCAAGACAAAGTAAATAATTTGGCCTTTGATTCTGTTGGGCATTTTGCCACAGAAATGTAAAAGTAACTGACTCTTTTGTATAATTAATATGAACTACATTGTTTATATTATAGACATCAGAGAAAATCCAAAATAATGAAAAGAAAAAAAACATAATAAAAGATTTTTTTAAAAGCAGAAAAATGCCCTTCTTAAAATTTATGTGAACTCTCAAGGAGACTAACAAAGTTAGTGATGTTTCAAAACTTACGTCAAAGTGAGAGTCATCAACATAGCTATTTTGTATAGCATAGAGATAGCCTATGATCCAGTGGGATAGACCAGAAAATGCAGGTATGAACTCTCATATGTGATCGCCTGATTAGAGAGCACAGGTTCTAAGAACACTGAAGGAAGCGGGGTATATTAGCTGCTGCTCTAATGCAGTACTGAATACCACGATCTAAAATAGCTTGGGAGAAAAATATTTATTTGATTTACATATCTTTCTTCGTTTGGATTTTACTGCTGTGAAGAGACATCATGACCAAGGCAACTCTTATAAAGGAAAACATTTAATTACAGTTTCAGAGGTTTAGTCCATTATCATCATGGTGGGAAACATGACATTGTACAGGTGGACATGGTGCTGGAGAAGCCAACAGTTCTTTATCTTGGTCCACAGGCAGCAGAAGGAGACTGTGTCACTGGGCATAGCTTGAGCACATATGAGACCTCAAAGCCCATCCCCAGAGTGACATCCTTCCTCCAACAAGGCCATACTGATTCTAATAAGACCATACCTTGTAATAGTGCCACTTCCTAGATGCCACACAGTCAAACATGTGAACCATGGGAGGCCAGACCTATTCAAACCACAATAGTATCTTAGGTCATAATCCACTGAGGGAAGCTAAGGCAGGAACTCAAGATGGGAACCTGAAGGCAGAACTGAAGTATAAGCCACGGAGAAATTCTGACTGCTAGCTTACTTCCATGACTTGCTTAGCCTGCTTTCTTACATTGCCCAGGACAACCTGCCCAGGGTTGACACCACTCACAGTAGTCTGAGACCTCCCAAATTACCCCTTAATAATAATAATAATAATAATAATCATGCCCCACAGACACGCCTACACACCAACTCATGGAAAGATGTTCTCAAATGGAGACCCTCTCTTCCCAGACATGTCTAGGTCTCTGTTAAATAGACAAAAACAAACAAACCGAGGAGAACTTGTACACCCATGTGTGAATGAAGTTGTACCTTCCTCTTATACTATATATAAAAAGTAACTCAAAGTGGTCCAAAGACTTAAATGGAAAAATTCAAATATAAGTAAATTTTTTAGATGAAAAGATCAATGGCATTCAACTTGACAATAACACTATATTGTGTTGTTGTGCTTCAGTATGGCTGGGCAATTGAACTAGGGGCTAAGGTAAGAAATATGACTTCAAACTCAAGACTATTTCTAACTCATGTGATCTTAAGCATGCATGTTCTCAGTTCTCTTTTGGCCTTAGCTTTCTTACGTATAAAAAAAACCTGGGAAATGAGAGTGATAGAGGACATGAGCATGGGATGAGCTAGTCACATGAAGGGCATGCAGCTTGTTCTCAGCATGTGTCCACTGGCCCAGCTGCTAGTACAGGCAGGGGAATGGAGCAGGAAAGCAGGTGGGCTTGGAGTCCATTTTCCTAATTCAGAGTCAAGTGACAGCCTTCACTACCTCTTTGATTAGGAAACAGATATACAGTGATGGATGATTTTTTTAAATTCTGAGTTATTAGAGTTAATGAGTTTGCATCCCATAAAGATATAGGAACCACATGTGTCAATCTTGTGTGGCTCTTTGTGTTAGTAACTTACAAAAGCAACTTTGGGAAGGATAGATTTCCTCTGGTGCATAGTTTGAAGGTACTGTCCCTCATGGTAAGGCAGGTAAGGTAGCAGGAGTGGGAAGCCACTAGTCACCTTGCATCCTTAGTCAGGAACCAGGCAGATAGATTCTGGGGCTCTGCTTGCTTTCTCCTATTTCATTCAGTCCCAGGCCCCAGCCCACGGGGTGGTGCCAACTACATTTAGAGTGGATGTTTTCCCATCAGCTAACACAGTGTCTAGAAAATTCCTAAAGCCATGCTCAGATGTTTATCTTCTCGATAACACAGGATCTTCTAGATCCTGTCCAGCTGGCAATCAGCAGTGATTGTCACACTCTTACAGCTGCGGCCTTTGGCACAGTATCCAGTAGGTATTCATGGTATGGACTCTCAAGCTTCTCCTTCACAAAATTCAGACATTTTGAATTTCATTTTGCATATGTAAAAAAAATTCAGATACTGGTTTTTAATAATTCAGTGAAGTATTTAGGATGGTCGCTCAGATGTGAAATTCATGAGAGTATTCCTTTAGTTGTTCATATTTGTATACTATGCAGAGATTCTACCATAAGTGCTTACTTTTATCACTGGAAAAATAGTCAAATATCCTGCATAGAGAAATGGGAGTCATCCTGTGCCCTGTCATTGTGCACTGAATCCTAGATATGGCTAGAACCACTTGCACTGTGGCCTTCACTATAGTTTGGATCATCACTACCCTGCACAGCCCCATATGGTAAGGACTATGTCCCCAGAGTGGCCCTCTTGGGGGATGGTAAAACCTTTAAGAGGTTGAACCTAGTGTGAAGTTTTAGGTCATTGAGAGTATACATTCAAAACGCATTGCAGGGGGCTCTGGGCCCTTCGTGTTGCTTGCTTCTTGGTTCACCTTTTGCTAAAGACCTAAAGTGTTGTGGCAGAATCTTTAGCAAAAGGAAGACTGGCGCCTCCTAAATTGTGAGTCCACATCATTTGCAAAGATGGAAGGTTGATCTCAGGCATTTGTTATAGCAACAGACACTGGAATATTGCTGCTCTGAAGTGAACATAGAAAGTATTGCTCTTTATTAGTCATACGCAGTACACCTTCCTGAGAGTCTGAGATGCTTGAAGAGTAAAGGATGTTGGTAGGCAGCTACACGAGCTTTCTTTCTCTCTGCCTTGGAGTCGAGCTCAACTGTTCACGGCACAGAGCTAGATCCCACCCCAGGGTGTGGTACACATGTCAAGGGCCCAGTGCATGGACGTTCACCAAATGCCCATGGAAGCACAGTGGAATTCATAGTGGAAAGATGAATTCAAGGAAGTCTGGCTCCACGGGAGGCTGGTGATCCCCAGAACAGGTCAATTGGAAGAGAACGCAGGGATCACAGAAATAAAATGTCTGCAGACTTTGGACAGTTCTTGGACACAAATTATACAGAATTAAGAAATGAATTACCTCTGAATATAAAGCATGGTATTTGAATTGAATTGTGCCAAGGACAATAGTTAGAAAATAGGAACATATTTTATTTAAACATTAAATATCATTAAATTTATTTAATAAAATGTGTAAAAGTGTTGGAGTTCTGCATTTTCTCATTTGTTTTCCATTGATTTCTGCATCTTCCTGTGCTCTGTTCTTTTATCAATTGCCCTTTCACTCTGAGTTCAGTGTTGTGATAAGCAGAATGCTTTTGTGCGGGCATCCTCCAATTAATCATCTTCCAGGTGGTTCGTACTTACTCTCTGTGTCCAGTTTTCCTAGCATTGCATTATTTTACATTTGGATTCACAACCAGGGGTGGTACGCATATGCATGGTGAGACACAGGGCTGACATTATTACCTTTTCACATGGGTATATAGCTAAAGCAGCATTTGTTTAAAACTCTATTTTCTACAGTCCTGCTTCCTGCTACTCAAGTGGCAGGGCATGGATAGCTCTTCCCTCTGCTCTTTTCCTGATGGCCTTCCTGTTCAGTCTACTGTCAATATCACACTCTTTTCATTGCAGGAGCTTTGGGACCAACTTTAACAGCAATTTGTATAAGTATTCCAGCTTTGTTTATTTTCAGGCACCAGCTTGGTGTGTGTATATGTGTGTGTGTGTGTGTTTGTGTGTGTGTGTGTGTGTGTTGTATGAATGTGTGCATGCTCATGTGAGCATGGGCATGTGCTTGCATGTAGTCAAGTGTCAGTGTACATCTGTGCACATGCACATGGAAGCCAGAGATCAAATGTCAATCATTTTCCTCTTATCTTTTAAGCCAAGTTTCTCTCTGTATCTGGAGCTGAGGAGACTGGGCAGACTGACTGGCCAGTGATCTGCAGGGTCCACCTGCCTCTGCCTCCCAGCAGTGAGAGAACAGGTGTACGCTATAACTGAACTTGATCTGTGCATGTTGGAGATCTCAACCTCAGGTCCTCATGCTTGCACAGTGTGGACTTTAACTGACTGAGCCATCTCCACAGTCCCCTTCAGGCTTTCTGTTTTGATGGGGTGAAATAGAATCAGCACCAGTGTGAAGAAGATTGAGCATAATATTATCTGTTCTAATTCATGAATATAGTATATCATTCCATTTGCTTTGGACTTGTTTGATTTTGGCCAATAAATATTTGTTGTTTCAAACTACATTTTATACATACAATGTTCAACTTGTACTTAGATTAATGTATCAAAAAAGGCGGCAAGTATTAGAGCTACACTAAACATTTTACAGTATTACAATTTCTGGACCCTGCCTTGGGCCTGCAAGTCTGTGGAAGTAAGGAATCTAAGAACTCTTCCAGAACTTCCGGTCGTCCTGTGTTCAATTTTCTGAGGAACCTCCTGCTGCAGACCGACCTCACTTGGGTCCTCGATCCACGGGCAAAACTCGGGTTCGGTTACAGGTGGGCAGAGTCTGCGGAAGTGGGGTGACAAACAGATGCGACACAAAGGAGTGTGGATCTGAATATAATTTGTCAAATCGAGCATCAAACTTTTATACAGAAGAAAATAGGGAAGTTACACAAAACAGAGGAAGTTACACAAACATGGAAGGACTGGCAGGAACCAACTGGGATAGAATTCAATGTAAACAACTGGGATCAAAAACAGCTCCACCTAAGGTCCACTTAATATTAGGAGCCAGGGGCAAGGGCTTCATGCCCTTGCCATAGTTCCTATTCTAGTCTATTGTATAGTCCACCTTCCCTCTAGGCCATTATAAATACTTGTATATGGGTGTAACTCAGTCATCTATAGTTCTAAGTATCTACTCTGGTTCCTCCTTAGATCACAAACTTCCTTCTTCCTAGAGAATGGTAAATTCCTGTGTAGGGCAGTGACTTAGCTAGCCATGCCCAGGGTTGGCTCAAGGACTGCATAGAATCTAACTTAGCTAATGTCAAAAGTTCAATCTTTAGAAGTACTTATAATAAAGCAATATTAAGGGAAAGCAGACAGATCCATTTACCAACTAAAGCAAGAACTTTGGAGCGTTCGTTATACAGGATGCCATGGTTCCAAGAGACTAAGTTTCCATGAACTTTTTGCCTCAGGACAGCGCTCAGGTTTTTGGGGTTTGTCTCACTTGTCACTACTGGAGTGGATGTAGCAACCTCCAAACTGATTTCCAGAGTGGTTGTACCAGCTTGCAATCCCACCAAGAATGGAGGAGTGTTCCTATTTCTCCACATCCTTGCCAGCATCTGCTGTCACCTGCATTTTTGATCTTAGCCATTCTGACTGGTGTGAGGTGGAATCTCAGGGTTGTTTGATTTGCATTTCCCTGATGATTAAGGATGGTGAACATTTTTTTAGGTGCTTCTCAGCCATTCAGTATTCCTCAATTGAGAATTCTTTGTTTAGCACTTTACCCCATTTTTTAATAGGGTTTTCAGGAGTCTAACTTCTTGAGAGTTTTGTATATATTGGATATTAGCCCGCTATCAGATTTAGGATTTGTAAAGATTTTTCCAATCTGTTGGTTATCTTTTTGTCTTATTGACAGTGTCCTTTGCCTTATAGAAGCTTTGCAATTTTATGAGGTCTCATTTGTCAAGTCTTGATCTTACAGCACAAGCCACTGGTGTTCTGTATACCCAGAAGGTGCTCCAACTTGTAATAAGGACACATGCTACACTATATTCATAGCAGCCTTATTTATAATAGCCAGAAGCTGGAAAGAACCCAGATGTCCCTCAACAGAGAAATGGATACAGAAAATGTAGTACATTTATACAATGGAGTACTGTGCAGCTATTAAAAACAATGAATTTATGAAATTCTTAGACAAATGGATGGATCTGGAGGATATCATCCTAAGTGAGGTAACTCAATCACAAAAGAACACACATGATATGCACTCACTGATAACTGGATATTAGCCCAGAAGCTCAGAATACTCAAGATACAATTTGCAAAACACATGAAAGTCAAGAAGAAGGAAGACCAAAGTGTAGATACTTCAGTCCTTCTTAGAAGGGGGAACAAAATACCCCCCTTAGGTGGGAGTTAGAGACAAAATTTGGAGCAGAGACTGAAGAAATGACCATCCTGAAACTGCCCCACCTGGGGATCTATCCCATAAACAACCACCAAACTCAGACACCATTGTAGATGCCAACAAGACCTTGCTGACAGGAGCCTGATAAAGCTGTCTCCTGAGAGGCTCTGCCAGTGGCTGACAAATACAGAAGTGGATGCTCACAGCCATCCATTGGACAAAGCACAGGGTCCCCAATGAAGAAGCTAGAGAAACTATCCAAGGAGCTGAAGGGGTTTGCAGTCTCATAGGAGGAACAACAATATGAACTAATCAGTACCCCCAGAGCTCCATGGGACTAAACCACCAATCAAAGAAAACACATGGTGTGGGACTTATGGCTCTAGCTGCATATGTATCAGAGGATGGCCTAGTCGGCCATCAATGGGAGGAGAGGCCCTTGGTCCTGTGAAGGTTCTATGCCCCAGTATAGGGGAATGCCAGGGCCAGGAAGCGGGAATGGGTGAGTTGGGGAGCAGGGGGAGGTGGGGAGGGGATAGGGGATTTTTGGAGGGGAAACCATGAAAGG
The DNA here is from genome assembly GCF_900095145.1 of Mus pahari. Lineage (NCBI taxonomy): Eukaryota > Metazoa > Chordata > Mammalia > Rodentia > Muridae > Mus > Mus pahari. The sequence goes on along the minus strand of NC_034611.1, from coordinate 3,567,715 downwards.
GGATAACATTTAAAATGTAAATAAAGAAAATATCTAATAAAAAAAGAAAATTAAAAAATAAAAGAAGTCTTCTGGATTCTACCACATTTTTTCATGGGATAAAAATCTTTGTGTATGTGTGTGTGTGTGTGTGTGTGTGTGTGTGTGTGTTTGTGAGACAGACAGAGTCTGACTGTGTAGCTTAGGCTATCCTTAAACTTGTGATTCTCCTGACTCAGCTTCTCAGAGTGCTGCAGTTGCATATATATATATATATATATATATATATATATATATATATATATATATAAAACTGTACCTGGCTTAGTAAAAAAATCTCACAAAACATTTTGGCAAAATTTAATTGCTATGTAAATGATTAATATGTGTTAGCTTTGCTCCCCTTCATTTGTGTGTATGTGTGTGTGTGCTTGCAATGACATAATATATAATAGGGAATATTAGAAATATTTTATACCAATATGTTATTCTGTTTAGGTATAAGATAGCACTAGGAAGCTGTTAGAAGTTAAAAAGTAGTCTATGAAGTAAAACAGAAAGATCTATGGCAACAAAAAGTTTAAAAGCCAAGAAATAGGAAGTTAAGCATCATGTAAGCTGATACTGTTAGCAATATATGCCTACATATGATAACACACATATGCACACATAAAGATGGTCATATGCAGTATCCTGTGGGAATGTGAAGCTTCCTGGCAGCCTTAACACATGGAAGCCCAGATGATTTCAGTGGCATGATGAGGCTATTGCCTATGAAATGCATGAACCCAATGGTTTGAATTCTTAGTGGTTTCCAGTAGTCACGAGTGTGGGTAAGGATTCATTATGCTGCTATGTGCTCATCAGAAGGAAGCAGAGAACACAAATCTAACCAAAGATTTTATTAACAACCTCCAAAGGAAAGGATGAGGACAAGGCAGACAAAGAGGAAAACCTATGTAATTGATGCTCCAGACAGGTCTTACGTAAATTACAAAGGCATTCTAACAATCTTAAGTTTATGTTTCTGGAAAATGGCCAATTGTAAGGACTTCCTATCAGGAGAATCATAATATTTCAAGTGTTCAACTTATTTAACAGCATTGTGTTTCAAGGTATATCCATGCTGTAGAATGTAGAAATGGACATTTAAAGCCATCAACATGGAGGACATTTTCAATTTCATTTTGATAGTAGCCAAGTTTGGCACTAGTGAGGTAGATGACTTTCTAAGGTATGAGTAATTCTCTCATTTGAACTTTCTTGACCCTCACCATCTTACCTGAAGCTCTCAGTTCTGCCAGTACACTTCCAAGAGACCAGCTTAGGGTATGGAAATACAGCTCAGTGAGTAGAGCATTTGCCTAGCATTCAGGAAGACTTGGTTTTCTCCCAATAAACTCTGTGAGGTGGCATAGGCCTGAAATTCCAGCATAGACCATTTGTTGCCCTGGCTTACATGAGAACCGTTTGTAAATAAATCTGACCTTTATGTAACAGTTTCTACATGAAATTTTTCTAGACATTCTAGACTGACATATTTTTCATTACCTGAATGTTTTATTAATTGGCCCATAATTTCTGATTAATTGATTGTATATGTGATGCCAAGGGTTTGTGGACTTGATTCTCTTTCCACCTTTATGTGGATTCTGGGGTTGAACTTGGGTCACCTGGCTTGAGGAACAAGGCAGAGTAAGTGTATTTATCTGCTAAATTACCCAGCCAGTCCATGACCTGCATTTTTTGTTATTGTTGTTTTGGATTTTGATCTGCAATAGATAAGGTTTAAGATTCCTAGAATGAAGACACAATGAATTCTAGTGTAATATATGGCTCCTGGGCACTGTCGAACCTCTCCCTTGAGTCAGTGTCCCCACATGGGAACAGTTGAACAGCAGCTACCGTCTTTCCCTGGCCTCTCTTCACAGTGCTACACCACTCTGCTGTTTCCCGAGCTCTTAGGATGTCTTTGCTCATTAGCACCACATGCTTGTTCTTACATTTTTTTTCCTTATACTATAGAATGAGGGAATTAATAACAATAAGAGTGTTCTATGTTCATAGAATCTACACCTCTCACACTGTGGGCTCATCCACAGTTACTACCAGATACCTGTAGGTAATGCTCTGAGAGTGCAGTGCTGGGCAGCTTTCATTATGTTGAGAGCACTGTGACTCACACAAACTAAGATCACTGTATGTTGAGAGCACTGTGACTCACACACACTAACATTGTTGTATCATCGCTAAGCAAGCAACTGTGACCTTGGGAGGGGGGCAGGTCACAGTTCTATTTATGCCCAGGTGTTCACTGAAGTGCCATTATGTGTCATGAGACTGAATATCGTCTACTTCCTGCTTGTTGGCACCCGAGTTCCCAACCTTGGTTACGGTTTGTCTGGGCATGTGTGTGCAGAGCACACATTTTCCTAAGCTGTCAGATTCTTACATAGGAAGTGCAGAAAGCAGCTATCGAGGTCCTCGCCTGCCTGCTGCGCTTTCAGAGTTATTTGAAGTCAAGTTCTGACAGCATTTAGATGGGATCTCTTCTCACCCCTGTGTTCCCCTTTCACTTCCATGAAACTCCCACCTATTCTTTGAAAAGCAGATCAAATAGCATGTTGTCCAAAGAGTTTTCCCAAAATAGCCTTAGCTTGGCCCCTCACCCTTCTGTTCTTCCACACACCACAAAACAGCCAAGGTTCTCTCTGATAACTTTTCCTCAGTATCACGTGATCCCACTCAAGGGTAAGTAGGAACTTTGGCCCCAGCCCAGTAACATGAACATAGTAGGTCTTCAGAACGTGTTTCATGGTTAAAATGCCAAGGGGAACTATTTTCCTGGCATCTGTAGAAGGAAAATCTTCAAGGTTTGTCTTTGTGAGGGAGGCTGTTTAGAACAGTCTGTTGTTTTTTCTGATTCCTGCATTTTTCTTTGTTTTTTATGGAATCCTTGGTGTCGATTTCCTGTCAGGCTTTGCAAATAAATATCAAGGTCAGGGGCTGGAAACAGTTCTGGGGCTGTCCTGGTACCTCTTGATTCCACTGAGCCAAGAAATGCTTTCAAGCCGGAGGGCAGAAGTTTTTCAAAACAAATCTGTTCCAGCAAGGGTGTGAGCCCCCTCCAGCCACATGTCCCCCTCCTTCCTGCATTTTTAACTACTTTGGAAAGAAAGACATATTCTGGAAAGTCTTTGGTGTTTTTGAACTACTAGGTGAGCTGGGCCATGAGGCCTGTGGTGATTTCTCAGTAAGAGGTTTCTACAGTGGGAGATGTGGGACAGTGAGGTGGTGACAGATGCCTTTCTAAGGGGCCAGGAGGGAGCAGGCTTCCTGCTCTGCCTGCCACATGCTCCTGCTCTGCCTGCTCCTAGCTGGCTGGCTCTTCTCTTCCTCAGAGGAGCTTTGATCCCTGAGCCTTGGTGGTGCCTGCCCAGGCCTCCTTTGTGTCAGAGCTAAAGGCGGTTTAAAGGAATCCTCTGTATATTCCTTGTACTTTCTCTTCTCTCTGTTTCTTTTCTCGTCTTCCACATTTTGCATGTGAGGCAGGCTCAGTGCTTGCAAACGCACACTAGGAACTGGTTCACAGGGGCCCTCTCCTGAGGGGCTTCTTGGCTCACTTGGTTCACATAACACCCTGTTCCTGAGACTCCCAGAGAACTATTGCTGTCAGCTGTCTGTGGTTCTAGGCCCAGTCTGGAGATGGCTGAAGTTGGGCCTAGACCAGAGTCACCCCTGCTGCGCCTTCGGTGGTGACTAGGGCTGGATAATAAAGGTCTTCATGTTCAGGGTTTACAGTCTTTCTAATCTTTTTCTGCCAGCCTCTTCACTCCAATTGAAATGGCAAAGTGACATTTCCTCAATTCTATATAAAGGGTTCCAGCCTGCTTGCTGGAACCATATGGGAAGCCTGGCTTCGTAATTCTCACCAACCCCCCATACAGTTCACCACAGCACACACATTCAATGAGATATAAAATTACTTCCAGACAGCAAAGCCCTCTATTTGGTGAACAATGAGACAATTTAAAAAGAGACCCCAACGGCACACACACACAAACCATTGGACCTGACTTAATTACATGCAACTCTGAATGTGGCTACATCCACCCAGCTCCTTTCCAGTAATGAAAAGGTAAGAGAGACTAAGATGCCTGCCCCTCCCCTGACCAGCTCTGCCTCTGGCACACCTGCTGTGTGGCTTCCTTCCACCTCTCAATCCCTGGGGCTTCCCTTGGACAAGCTCTCCTTATGTCATGCTTCGATTATTACTACCACCTCCCACAGGTTTGGCAACCTCCTATTCCGGTCCACTTCCCCCTAATAAATCAAATGAATATGCATCCAACTGTCAAACTCCAGATTAAAATTCTTTGGTGGCTTCATCATAACAGATAAAACCCCAGCTCCCGAGTGCAAGAAAAAAAATCTCACCAAGTTTTTTTTTTAAAGATTTTTCTATCTTCTCCTCCACCATCTTTCCACATTCCACACAAAGCTTTATTTCAACAAATACTTTAAATGTCTCCCACATATATTGCACCCTCAATTCCCAATATCTTTGCTTACCTGCCCTACATTATCAACAAATGCTTTAGTTTTATTATCATAAACACAAAAGCTATTTGCCTGCCCAGCATGGCCCTTGGGAATTCAATGCTAGCAATCAATGGTTTTTCCTTTTCTGGAGTTTCTTGCCTTCCTAAAAGAGGAAGGCAGTGTTAGAGCAACCAACAGTCTAAACATGGCAAAATGTAGTGATGTGAGAGAGGAATCTAACAGGGGCTCTTGAGAGTGACAGGGAATAGAAGTCTTGGGTGAAGCTGTGCCTTGGATGGGCTGGACAGAAAGGCACATGCAGGGTACAATACTTAGGGTGCAATCTGAAAGCTGGGGAACATCAGAGAGTCCTCTCCACAGGGAGCACATGCGAAGACTGAGGCCTTCACATACAGTCAGGACTTCAGAGATTGAACCAGCTTCTTAGAGGATCAAGAGCTTGCTTAAGAAGCTAGGAGAGAAAAGGATGGGGGCACACAGGGCTGGGGGGGGGGGCAGTCAAGCAGTTCATCCAGGAGACCAACTATTATCTTGAAACAGTTTTCTCTGGCTACAATGCAGGCGGAGGGTCAGAGTGGGGATAGTGAGGGCCATGTAAGGCTCAGGGATCAAAGCTCCTCCGAGGAAGAGAACAGTCAGCCAGCTAGGAGCAGGGAGAGCAGAAGGAGGAGACAGTGATGCGACTGTGGAAACCGTGTAAAAGATGGACAGACACACTGTAGTGAAAACCTAGAGAAGCTGACAGGGCAGTGACTGCAGAGGATGCCTTTCCAGTGAGGCTCATGCTGAGCCGGCATCATTTTTATTTTTATTCTTTGTCTTTCATGAAGGCCAATTAGCAAAGCACCTCCTCTCTAGGACTTTGTCCTCCCAGATATACTCACTGCTGTGTTCTCAGGATTTCCATCACAAATTAAAGCTCTTTGAAACGTTTACCCACCTCCTTGAAACCCATTGCTATCCCTACCATAAGCTATCACCACAGTTATTCATATGATGGACAGCAACCTCTGAGGACACCACGGGCATAGGACCCCTTGGAGCAGCAGTTCTCAACCTGTGGGTCACAACCCCTTTGGGAGTTGAATGACCCTTTCACGAGGTTGCCCAAAGACCACTGAAAAACTGATATTCACATAATTCATAACAGTGGCAAAGTTACAGTTATAAAGTAGCAACGAAAATAATTTTATAGTTGGGGGGAGTCACTGCAACATGAACTGTACTAAGGGCCGAAACATTAGGAAGTTGAGAACTCCTTCAGACATGTGGGGAAGTTGAATTGGATCATTGGGGCTTCAGAAGCATAAACCATGTACAGTGGACTGGAAAGGACTGGTAAAGAACTAGAAAGGATCCTTCACACTGGGCCTGTTGATGGGGTATAGAACTCATGGTCAGTAGAACTCATCCCAGCAGCAGTTAAAACAGTTGCAGCTCAAGGCCACCCAAGATTGATAGAAATTAGCATAATGGGCAGGGCTCAATCAGATATTTGTCAAAGCACTCAAGAGGTTGCTAAAAGAGCACCTTTGGAGAGCAGCACTCCATGCAGAGAGGTCAGGGTTGGGTGGGCAGGAGAACCAGGTGCCAGGAAGGACCAGGTGGAGAAAGGCAGGACAGCAAGGTGTCACCTCAGATCACCTCAGATATGAACCTCTGGGGTGTCTGTGCAGGTATTTCTAGACTGAGTTAACTGAGGCAGAAAGATCCGTCCTAAGTTTAGGCAGGGCATTTAGGTTTTCACAGGTCAAGTCCTTGACTAAGTAAAAAAGGAGGAAGCAAGCTCACGCTCTCTCTCTCTCTCTCTCTCTCTCTCTCTGCTCCCTGACTATGACTACTGCCATGTTACCAGCTGCTTCACACTCTTGCTCCTACCACTGTGCCTCCCTCCTATGATTGCCTGTATTTGCAAACCATACATCAAAATAATTACAGCTTCCTTAAGCTGTAATGAGAAAAGTAACTAATCCAACATCCCATTTTCAGCCTGTCTGTCTGGAGTCTTGGTGCTTTGAGTCAACTGTAATGAATTCAGGGTAGGTCTTCCATCTCTGCAAACTAGTGGGCGTTCATCTTCAGGGTGGTTGATCTAGCCATGGTCCCCAGCAGTCCGCTCCCAGATGCAACTATGCCATAGTCTTGTAGCAGATACCCACCACCGTGTAATCCCATTCAGGGGCTGGGGTGTCTTAGTCCTCCATGGGGAGTGCTCTCTTGGCAGAGCATCCATTTTTCTTCCATTCACAATAAAACTCCCAGTACTGTTCTTTCTCCTGTTCCCTCTATTGCTTCTGACAGGGTTTGCCAGTTAGCTGAGGTCAGGATTTCCTTTTTACAAACAACCTGCTTTCAGTCAGTGGGGCCAGAGGTTTCCTAAATTACAAACCCTTTCATTTCATCTGCCACAAGTCACCCTGTCAGTTCGTATAATCTTATAGAATGGCGGGGAGTAGAAGCACTCAGGAAGGCACGGAGAGGGAGATGGGCTCTGGTGACGGCACTAGGCGGTTGCAACTGAAACTTCCAACGTCTGCAGGGAAATTTCTTCTGCAGAAGTGGACTAGCAAGGTCTCTCATCTCCAGGTTCTGTTAAGCAAATGGTCTCCTTTAAAGTCATTTGAATTGAGAAACATCCATGTCATATGCAAATGTTTTGAAAAACAAATGTAAAACGTTATTGGGAAATGTGTTGTGTCTGTTTACCTTGCATTTGTAAAGGCTGATTGAAAGAAAATTTTGAAAGCAAAAGACTGACCTAGGATCGAGACACTAGGGGTTAAAAAGAAGTAAAAAGGCAAGAACTTCCATCATTATTTTTCTCCCTTGGGCACTCATCAATCCTTTAGGCTTCTGACTTCCAGGACTGGAGCTTTGTCCCCTTTATCAGCTAGTGTACCTCCTTCCCAATCTAGCCTACTGTCAGTCTCACCGTTATGCCTAGGTTTATAGGCCAGCTCTGTGTTTTGTGTCTGCAGGAGTCTGTGCTAGCCTGCTGCTGGCCTCCATCAACACTGCTCACAGACCTTTCATGGAAGTCAGTGAGTTTTCTGACATCCACCACCCAAAGACTTGTGAGCTGGGGTCTGTTTTCAGCCTGTTTTCTAGGGCGAGCCCCAACAATGCACTGCACATATATATGGTAGTATTCTATTGGAGAAGCTGATTCTTCATGTGGACAGAAAAAAAAATTCAACAATCCCGTGTATACAAACAGTGTATAATAGGGGGCGACATTAGAAAATCTGCTAGGCAGTGGTCCAATACTTTGAAAATATTAGCTTAGTTTTTCCTTATAATCCATGAAATAGCTCATTGTTATTCCCATTTTAGGCAACCAAGAATACAGTTAAATGTGGCTTTGTTATACTAGGATTGCAGGCGGTCTGTCACAGAATCAAGGTTGTGAACTAGAATGCCCTGTCTCACAAAGGCATACACAATAACCACTTTACCTCATGTACACCCACATTCCACTGTGCCTCACTTTCCCTCCATGTAACATCTTACTCAGTCTGACTATTGCTATGTCAACAAAGCCAGATTCCAGTTTTCCATCATCCTCATCCTAACTGGACCGTTGCTCACTGACCTTGCCTTCCTTTCGGCCTAGTAACTATCACCCTCACCCCCTTTCTCTACTTCCTTCACTACAACCCATTGTCTGCTTAGCAGCAAGGGTTATCACTGCAAGAATAAGTCAGATCCAGTGATATCTCTGCCTGCTCCTCTTTCACTTAGAATAGGACCCATAAATTTGATTTCCATAAGGAGCCTTTTTCACCTGAGTGTATCCTATCCACCCCCTCACTAATTCACACAGTTTCTACCAACTTTACATTGAAGTCAGTTTATGGGATCAGGGTCATCTTGCCCCATGGTACCTAGGTAAGGTAGGGCAGTGCCACATGAAATGGCAAGTCTACGGCATGGAATGTGAACTGCCCATAAAGGCAGAGAGGTAGGTGGGAAAGACATTCAAGAGAAGGATCGAGTGCTTTGTGACATTAAAGCAAAGAGCTTTGCCAAAGACGACCGGCAAGAGCTGGCTCTGGTGTCTGTGGACTTAGACTAGAATGATAGAATGTTCTGAGCAAAAATGAAGTGGGATTCTTGGTTTATGTACTGACCAGGGATATTGAAGACTTGTTCATTATAGCAATGCAATATAATGCCAAGAGGCAAGGACAAGCTGTATTTGGAGGCTCTGGAATACTAGAAATAGGAGCTTCTATTAATGGTCAGAGGGGAGTCCTTAAAATGGTTGGTCTTGAGGGTGCTATGTTAGAAGTGACAGAGAATTCATCTTCTGAGTATACAGTCCCCACCCTGTCTGTGTTTTATACTTTTTTCACCTAAGACCTGATGATCCCATCCCTTCCCACCTCTACCCTGTCAAATAGTTCCCTTTCAACCCTCACCACTTTCAGACTGGACACCTAGTTATTCAAATGAATTGGTGTAGTAAGTGCCTGTGAAAGAAATCGACATCACAGGACTGATGAACAGGCCAGACAGACAACTGTGTACTCGGCTGTCATGTATTTATATATAGGAATGCTGTATTCCTCGCGTTAAAGTCTCAAGAGAAAGTAAGTTGTAGGGTTTTATAGTCCTCTGTCAGTGATTAATCTGGCAAATCACTGAGATATATGTTGTGAATGTTCCTTTTGGATGAAACTGCCTCATATTGCTGTCTCTTGGGTACTTAAGTGGGTAGAGCTATGGTCTGCAATCCCAGATAATTTATGCCTAATTCTGTTCTATCATAGATAAATTTGAGTGAGGATCCAGTTGATGTAGTCTGGGGAAATAAAGAGCTTTTCCATTCTCCAGTCCTTATGATGATCAAAGAAACAGCTGCTGCCCTGCCATTCAGCTCCTAAAGGACTGATAAAGCCATCACTGGGTTGTCCAAATGACTTTCTCTGGCTGCAGAGTTCTAATGCAAACAAGATTCAGCTCCTCCACATAACCAAAACCAGAAAGATGATACTGACATCCAAGGAGCATACAGTACTGCACAAATCAAGTTTATTAATTTAAACACAAAATTAATAAAGAAAATAAGTTCTGTACACAATCGTGGACACAGCACACCTGTTTACAGTAAGGCCAAGGTCAAGGCTGTCTTTTCAGTCTGCAGAGTACAACAGCGTCAAATGAAGAGGTTTCAACACTGGCCATTTCTGTCTGCATCAGGGGAGAAACAATAGAGTATTTGTTTTTAACAGTTTGGAGAATTTACAATGACTAATTTTAGCAGCAACATGGACTTTTAGAATAGAAAAAAGTAGGGTGGTTTTTCTGCTACTCTGGGTCAAACCTGCTGCCCCCAATATTAAATAATATTATTAATAACTTATTAATAATATAAACTAAAATTGATCCAAAGGGGAATTTCATGGCAACACAAAGACCACAATGAGAAAGACTCCTGTCCGTATACAAATTCATCATTTTGGAAGAATCTTTTTTATAACATGACAAACATGATCATTTTTGCATTTCCCCCATCCCCCTCCAGGTTTATGTCTGTCTTGTCATATGAAGAGAGCAACATTAGTGTTTCTGATGATGGCCAACTCACCATAGGGCACTGAACCTTGTCTGGGTGGGAAGGAAAGCGTATGAGGTGGGATGGGAAGTGCAGCTGACCCAGGTATGTAGTAAAGTCCTCGTTGATATAAACAAGAATCCCAGACACAGTCATCATTCTGAGTGCATGGAGACTCTGCTAGGCTCCAGTTAATTTTATTAATAAAATATATCTATCATCTATAGTCTTTCTGTGGGATGAAGTGTTTGAATAGTCATTCTTTTCCAAGTAGTTACATATAATACATTAGTGTTGAAATGAGAAAGTCGGGGAGGTGGTCGGGAAGACTTCAAAACTTTTCAGTTGTGAGCCACTGTTATTTTTATCAAGTCCCTTCTAACTAACCAACACACACACACACACACACACACACACACACACACACACACTCACGTACACAAATTAGAAAAATGAATGGGATAAAAGACTAAGAAAATAAAATCCTTGTTGACACTTGACATTCATGCTTTTGGTCTTAGATAACATTATCAAAAAGATCCATTATCTACAATATTTATACCCAATCCTTAGATAAGGCACTGCAGGAGTTTGTGCCCAAGCTTCCTAGGAAAGCATTTCTACCTCATAATAGCATTCCCTAAACAGAATGTGTAAGAATCATCCATTATTACAAATTTACACCAAAAATTCCTTCTGTACACGATTGTCTCAGTGATGTACATTTTACACATTTAAATTAGACATACTTTAAACTACTTTGCAATGTGCTAAAATTCAAAGTACTTGCTGTACTGTCAGGCCAAGGCCCTTTATTGATTATTTCTTATGCTATTGTCCCTTCAACTATTTGAAGCCAAGAAGTCTGTCTTGGTGAATCATATGGTATATGAATTATACCTCAGCAAATCTGTTTTTCCAAAGTCTTTTTCATAAATAAGTAGTGAAGTACAGATTGCCCTGGGTGGGAGACACCAAAAAGTAAACCTTTGAGAAAATAAAATAGCTCCATGGTTGTCCAGGCGACACATGTGAGTCGTCTTTGTTGTGGGATCAAGTTTGTTGGATCACAGATGCTATTTGTTATCACATTTGCCAAAAACCAAAGTGTCTGTAGGTCTTTTCTTCACAGGTTTGAACCATGTAGTTAATGTAGCCAAGACACACCACACTGTGCGAGAACCTTCTCATGGCTTCCTTTCACTGGATTCACAGTTCTAGAGTCAACAGCTGTTCTGCAGCATACACATGGTCCTCCATTAACCCCGCGGGGAGCAGTAAGCCCGCAGCAGCTATGCATCCAGATGCTGAAACTGGCATATCCCCAAGTCCAGCACTGACACACGAAGACAAAGCCTGCTGGGTTATCTCTGGCCACGGGGCAGTTGTGCAGTGTCAAGTTGGCAGGAAGCTGTTACAGGTACTCTAATTCCAAGGCATGATGCAGCGCCATGAGGTCCGAGTGACTGGAGACCCTCCAGAAGGGCATAGCATGCTGCAGAGAGGGCAGGTGTATGGTGAGAATAGAGACCCAGCCAGCATAAGCCCTCCCATCTCCATTTCAGTACTGTACAATCTGTCAGCTAGCTTACTCACATCTACTGAAAACACAAATTCACACCTCCCTCCAAGAGACACTGTGTAAGGGGAGTGCCATTTCTCTCAACTACACATTTCTCTCCACTATGACTTGAATGACATTTCCAAATTTAAAAGTCACTGAAGAGAAATAGGTGTCATTTGAGCATTGCCAAGTGCCAAGTTTACAAAGCTTATATACTTTATAGATTGAAACGTTTTCCTCAGTTGGCAGTATTTTACAGTTCTGTTTTTCTAGACACAATCTTGCTCAGAGATGGTGTCATTGTTCTTTCTTCATGACTGTTCCACATGGGAGAGATTGTAAATGAGCATCTACAGTTGCTGTGAGTGTGTGTATGTGGGAGAGATTGTAAATGAGCATCTACAGTTGCTTTGAGTGTGTGTATCTGCAGTTTTTAAGCCATCAAGGCACAGAGCAACTTTAGTCAGGGCTGTTGGGACATTTGGACAGACCAGCATCCTGGAAACAGGCTATCCCCTTCATTGGAGGCTGGAGCAGACTTCTGCTCAGGAGCATTTGAAAGAGTATTTATGTAGCAGCAAAATCTTTCTCTGAGAACAAACTTCTTTTTTTCACAGGAAAACAGATTTCTTTCGCACACAATCATCTGGAGTCAGAAGCAATTATACTTCTGAAGAATTGAGGAAACTTCTTAAGAAGTGGGAAATCTGTCACAGAAGCTAGATTATAAAAATTTGTTGGTAATAATGGAACTTCTAGTCTGACAGAGCTCATAAAGCTGTTATATAATAGCATACATTATTTAATATACTTATCAACCATGTTAATAGTGTCAATATACTGTAATCTGCTAAAGGCTTTTACTGGGTTCTCTAATTTTGAACATTCTAGACTCAGTACTATGACGGGAAGCTATATATCTTTGTTACTTGTTAATAACATAATAGTCCAGAAACAAATGCCAAAAACTTCTACAGACAACATAGACAGATTTTTGCTTGGCACTATTAGATTGCAATCTGTACTATGGCTCTTTTACTTATTTAGATTGTCTTTCGTGTTTCTGGGCTCATGGTATAGTAATATAAGAGTCAAAAACAGATGGTGCTGGCTCACCCTCTTAGACAGAAATACAGGAGCAGGAGTACTTTGCACAGGGAACTAGGAAAATGCCCCAAATAATAAAGTGACAGTTGAGCTGAGCGCAAAAGGAGAACATCTGGAAGGACTCCCAGCTGAGTCTGTGCTGGAGCACAGGGTGAAACTCATGGCCACTGACTCCATGTGAGAGAAAGATATGGCTGGCTGGAAAGCCAGAGAGTACACTGTCCCACATACCAACTCTAAGCCACTTTATTGATAGTAATGAGGTAAACATCAGCTGTTCTGTTGGGCCGTGTATAAGGTGACTCAGTGGCAGGATCATTGTCTATACAGAAGGGAGAGAAGAGAGAGGTCTATATAATGGCTGCTAGGGACTGAAAGGAAGATCCCTACCAGGTCTAGGCCGTCTGAAGCCTCCATGCTACAATGTTCAGCTCCAGCCTCAGCACCATCTTTTTATACAAAGAACAGATAGTGATGTCTGCTGCAGTGAACAAGTTATCCTCACAGAACCTGACGGACTCTAAGCACTGTCCATGATCAAGTGGCTGATTAACTGAGAACTGAGTCTAGCAGAGAAGGCTGGCCCGTGGCTCTTGTTAATAGATCATCAGTTCAATACTACATAGGGTAATACTTTACCTACCAAAGTACTTAACAATGCCAAGATTTTACACTCCCGGGGATAACTGGATGCAATGAAGTGTGAGCATGTGCAAGTGTATGTGTGTGTCTCTGTGTGTGTGTACAGTGTGTGCTGTGTGTGTGTGTGTGGGGGGGTGTTATTCTTGGTCACTAAAACAAATATTTCTTATATAAAACTGTGAAAAAAGGAAAGAGAAGCGCGTGGCTTTGAAGAAACCTGAGCTTGACCCTTCAGTAGCCAAATGAGGTTCCTTTATGGCACCAAATCCCCAAAACTGCACTTATCAGGGAATTAACTAGTTGGTATACATGATTTCATGTTGCTTCCAAGTTTATGGTTAAAACAAATGTCATGATTTGCAGAGCACCATAGTTGTGGCAAGAATTAATACATAACACAAGACCATGCCCCATGGCTCAGAGCCACATACAGACAAGACATATCTGCCGAACCATCACAACCCCTGGTGGTGTGAGGGCGGCTCAGCTACCTGCTGGGCTTGCTCAAGTTGGAAGAATAAACACAGTTAGAAGGAATGATTGAAAGGTATGGGCCTCCTGGTCAGAAGATACACAAAGGTGTAGAGATAAGGGACCCAGGAAACACCTTCTGTAATTAGCCTGGAATGTCATCAGGCTGGAATAGTCTCTTCTCTAATAAGGAAGGAGGCTTTTCAGGGGAAGGCCGTGAGAATTAACTAAGGAGTTTAGATTTTTATCTTGTAAATGAAAGGAAAGGGCCACTAATACTTGCTGAAGGATTGAAAACACAGAGAAGAAGGTATTTAAAAGGATTTGGGGGAGGTGCAGAGAACCGGAGGTTTGGAGGTGTGACTAGCTGGTCACAGAGAAAGCTGTGAAGTAGTCTGTGTGGAGAACAGGAGGCATTCAGAGAAGAGGACTATTTGAGTGGCCACTGGCTGGGGACACCTGGGTTCATTTGGTCAGATACTGAGATGGACAGGCTGTGCCATTCCTAACAAGAGGGAGCTGAAGCAGGCACCAGAGCCTAGAGGAGCACAGGTTTGGGAGGTTTTAGAGCCACAGGATATCCCAAGGGGAACACAGTGATAGGCCTTTCTGCTCTTCTTGCCTATGGGCACAGCTCTTCAAATCCTCCTCCCACTGAAAATCAACACTTAGCCCTTCTGGTTATACATGACCCCCATCATATAAAAAAAAGCTATGTGCATAGCTCTTCACATGGAAATGAATGTTTGCACAATTATTAAAAATGCACCAATAGAAGTCTTCTATAATTTAAGAGCATCTTCTCTTTGATGAAAATATTGTACTTTCAGAAATGTACTCCCAGTATCCAGGATGGGCTTGTAACACTAAATGCTAGAAATCCCTAAAGTCTCAGCCTCAAAGGGCTGGTAAAATGATTGCACATCCACATGGTAGCATGCTAGTGTGGTTACTTAAAGGATGACTGAGGCAGATCTATCTCATGGGAGGCCTTTAGACAAAGACCTCAGAAATGTAGAGATCTCCCATGCTCATGGATTGGTAGGATTAACATAGTAAAAATGGTCATCCTACCAAAAGCAAGTCACAGATTCAATGCAATGCTCATCAAAATTCCAACAGAATTCCTCTAAGACACAGAAAGAGCAAGTCTCAATTTTATATGGAAAAACAAACAAACAAAAAACAGGATAGGGAAAACAATTCTTTACAATTGAGGAATCACCATCCTTGAGCTCAAGCTATACTACAAAGCAATGGTGATAAAACCGAATGGTATTGGTACAGAGACAGACAGGTTGATCAATAGAATAGAATTGAAGACCTAGAGATAAAACCACACACTATGGATACTTGATCTTTGACAAAGAAGCTAAAAGTGTAAAATGGGAAAAAGAAAGCATCTTCAATAACTGGTGCTGGTCTAACTGGAAGTCAGAGTGTAGAAAAATGAAAATAGATCCATACTTGTCACCTTGCACAAAGTTCAAGTCCAAGTGGATCAAGGACCTCAACATAAAACCAGATAGATACATTGAATCTAGTAGAAAAGAAAGTGGGAAAGGGCCTTAAACTCATTGGCACATTGGAATTTCCTCCAATGGCTCATGCTCTAAGATCAATAATTGATAAATGGGATCTCAAGAAACTGAAAAGATTTTTTAAGGCATAGGACATAGTCAAATAGGACAAATAAGCAAACCTACAGATTGGGAAAAAAACAAAAACAAAAAAAAAAACTTCACTAACCCCCATCCACTAGAGTGCTAATATTCAAAATATATAAAGAACTCAAGAAGCTAACCTCAAAGAAAAAAATCAAAACAAAACAAAGCAAAACAAAAAACCCCAAACAACCCAATCAAAAAAATGGTGTATAGAGGTAAACAGAGAATTCATAATAGAGGAATCTTGAATTGTTGAGAAGCACTTAAAGACATGTCCAAAGTCCTTATTGATTAGGGAAATGCAAATCATAACAACCCTGAGATTCCACCTTATACCAATCAGAATGGCAAAGATCAAAAACTCAGGTGATAGAACATGTAGACAAGGATGTGGAGAAAGAGGAACACTCCTCTATCGCTGGAGGGATTGCAAACTAGTACAACTGCACTGGAAATCAGTCAGGAGATTCCTCAGAAAATTGGAAATAATCTACCTGAAGATTCAGCTATACCACTCTTGGGCATAAACCTAAAAGATGTCCCACCATACTGCAGAAGCACGTGCTCTTGTGTTCACATCAGCCTTATCTGTGATATAGCCAGAAGCTGGAAACAACCCAGATGTCCCACAATGGAAGAACAGATACAGAAATTATGGTTCATTTACACAATGGGATATCATTCATCTATTAAGAATGAGGACATCATGAGTTTTGCAGGCAAATGGATGGAACTAGAAAATATCATCCTGAGTGAGGTAACTCAGACCCAAAAGGACATGCATGATATGTATTCACTAATAAGTGGATATTAGCCAAAAAAGTACAGAATACCCAGGATACAATCCAGAGAACTCAAGAAGGTTCACAAGCTAAAGTGAGGATGCTTCAATCCCACTTGGGAGGGAGAACAAAGCAATCATCGGAGGCAAGGGGAGGGAAGGATCAGGATGGGAGAGGGGAGTGGGAGGGGAAAACGGGGAATATGATCAGGTATTGGGGGTGGGGGACAGGAGAGAAGCCCTGAGGGCCAGAAGAATGAATGCGAATATGCAACCTGGGGAGAGGACTGGGAGATGGGGGGACCCTCTAGAAAGTAACAGAGACCCGGGAGGTGAGAGACTCTCAGGACTCAAAGGGAGGGACCTTAGATGAAATGACCAACAGTAGAGAGAGAACTTGTAGAGTCTGTCTCTAGTGGAAAGACAAGTGGAGAGATGGAGTCAAAAACTCTGACCCAGAATTGTCCCTGTCTATGAGAACTGCAGAGATAAAAATGGAGAGAAGACTGAGGGAAAGGCAGCCCAGTGATTGGCCCAAACTGGAATCCAGCTCAAGGGGAGGCCCCAAGGCCTGACACTATTATTGATGCTATGGCGTGCTTACAGACAGGAGCCTAGTATGGCTGTCCTCTGAGAGGCCCAACAAGCTGTTGACTGAGACAGATAAAGATACTTACACCCAATCAATGGACTGAAGTTGGGGACCCCTGTGGTTGAATTGGAGAAGGGCTGGGAGAAGCTAAGGAGGAGGGTTAACCCATAGGAAGACCAGCAGTCTCAACTAACCCAAAGCCCTGAGATCTCTCAGACACTGAGATACAGCATACACCAGCTGGTCAGAGGCCCCTGATACATATACAACAGAGGACTGTCTGGTCTGGCCTCAGTGTGAGAAGACAAGTCGAACCCTTGAGAGACTTGAGGCCCCAGGGAGTCGGGAGGCCTAGTAGAGGTTTGGGAGTGGGGACATCCTCTTGGAGACAGGGAAGAGGGGGAATGGGATGAGGGACTGTGGGAGGGTGGACTGGGAGGGGGGTAATGACTGGAGTGTAAAAAAAATAAACAAAAGTACTACTAATAAAGGATGACTGATGCAGTGTTCTGTGTTCTCGTACAGATAGACTCGCCAGGACAGACTGCTCAAGGAGAAAGGAAATGCAGAGAAGGGATGCTGAGTTACCATCTGTGTTTCACAAACAGAAAACCCATCTGTGCTGTGCAGACATGATTTCTAGGCAGTTTGCATACAGAGTTTCAAACACTTCCGTTGCAAATAACGAGCCCTCAATAGACTAATCATTCTAACTAATTCTAACTAGTCATTCCTAGTGGAACTTACTGCCCTGCACTGCCCGTTTAGTGCTGTGTCCCTGGTTCCCTCTAGTCTAGTGATCCCAACCTTCCTAATGCTATGACCCTTAAATAAAGTTCCTCAGGTTGTGGTGACCCCCAACCATTAATTATTTTCACTGCTACTTCATAACTGTAATTTTGCTACTGTTATGAATCGTGATGTAATAAATATCGGTGTTCTCTGCTAGTTTAGGCGACCTCTGTGAAAGGGTTGAGAACCACTGCTTTAGGCAGAAAGGGCCAAGTCTAGCCCTTCATATGTAATCTGTAAGCATGAACAAACAACTTGCAATAATAAGCTAATCTCTACTTAGTGTTGAATCTCTGTGCCCCCTTAAATAAAGAACAAAGAATTAAAGTGTGCTACAAATGTTGTCCCCACCCCCACCCCACAGTAGCTCTCTCGAGTTTAAAATGAGGCATCACTAGCTCGGCATGTAGTTTAATTTTTTTTTTTTTTTCACCTTAGCAGGTTTTGGAATGCACACTTAAAAGGAACTACTTTTAAATGAAATCCTGGGTCAGTATACGGAATAGTGGATGCTTGCTATTTTTACCTGTTACAAAGATTCAAAACTGGGCGGCGGTGGCACACGCCTTTAATCCCAGCACTTGGGAGGCAGAGGCAGGCGGATTTCTGAGTTCGAGGACAGCCTGGTCTACAAAGTGAGTTCAGAACAGCCAGGGCTACACAGAGAAACCCTGTCTCAAAAAACCAAAAACCAAAACCAAACAAAAAAATTTAAATGGATTTCTGAAAATGTAGACTAATTAAGCAGTAAGACCCAGCTCTCCTAGCCCTCCCTTCTTACCACTCTGATATTTTTAAAATCATACCTGTGCTTAATTATTTCCCTCAAACTGTGTTGTATCTTCATTTATGAGGAAGTACTTTTATGAAAGAAATTATGGGGTTAGATTGAATTACTTAGGAAAGCTGGGCTGTACTGGCAAGGAGGGTCGGGATGACCGAAACCGCAGCAAGTGACCTGTACGGACACAGACAACTGGTCGCTTACTGGGATCTGGCTTTAAAAAGTTCCTGTCTTACTGAAGAATATGATTTAGGCAGATGAAAGACCTTTCTACAAGGAGTAAGAGAGAATGCTGTAAGACTTTTGAAAGAACGTGGAAAACTGAGAAGCAAGAGACACAGCTAAAATTGGTTTTGAAGAAATGTAAAATGATTGCTCAAATGTGCAGACCTTCACTGGGGAGGGGTGCTCACATAAGTTCAGTTAGTAACTGGAAACTAATATAACTAAGAGATGGCTTGGTTTTTAAGTAGGAAGCCCTCACTAAAAAGGATGAGCAGGTAAGAGCTTGTATAAGAGAACAAATCACCGGGAAGCCAGGGGAAAGGAGGCACCTCTGTATGTTATATCTACCCCTCCCACCAAGAAACAAACTTATCCAGTATTTAAGGTTCACATGCCATATAACTTTCTAAAAGCAAAATCTTAGCATGCTTGGGATGTCTGAGTTTATAGCTTAAAGGAACACTGGCTTCAAGTCATAGTTTGGTCAACTTTTAGCTTTGTGTTTTAGCCATTTCTTGGTTTTGGTTATAGTTGCTTGAGAAAGGCTATTACTCTGTAATCTTTACATGCCCATGAAGGTCTCAAAGTCCAAGGAGCTGACTCCTCCTCCTCCTCCTCCTCCTCCTCCTCCTCC
>NC_034611.1:3537529-3548330 GCF_900095145.1 Mus pahari | reverse complement strand
CCTCCTCCTCCTCCTCCTCCTCGATGGCTTTCAGCTCCCGTCTCCCCACGCCAGTGTCCTGAGAGCAGGGAGTATAGGCACACGTCACCTGGCCAAGTGGGTCTGAGTCTTCTCTTCCGAGTAATGTGTCCAAGAAGAGCCTTCCTTACAGCAGCATCATTTGAGGCTCTAATGAGATACTAAAGGGGAATGCCTGAAAACAAGGGACTGTGGATGGAGTTTTTGAGCTGGTGACCCCCATTTCCTCTTTGGAACACAGACCTTCCTATAGCGTGTGCAGCCATCTTGACTCAGGTCCCTCCATTGATGTTGTCTATGTATTTATCTTATAGGTGAGGTTGTGGCTCACTACTTTGCCCCTATAAGGAGGAAACTAAGTTAAATATTAAATATTCTTTCCTTCTGGGCATACCTCTGCTCTGAAGATACTCATATGTCACCAATTCTCGAGTCTCTCTTTCTCTACCTTCATATATGGAGAACTGTTATTTAAATATTGGTTTCTTTTAAAGGCTAGCTCAACTACTGTCGTTAAAAGGATGTCTAGTTGCCCTGGTGATTAAACTGACAGTGTCTGCACCTTTTGCATCGTATAAGAATCTGATCTTTTTGAAAGCTGATTTTTTTTTTTTTTTTTTTTAACACGCAGAGGCAGGTCACAAGGTCCAAGGATTCTCCTTTTTTAATCTTACATTCACCCACTAGAATCAAAGTAAAACTAACATGATTCATAAGTAAAAATCCAAAGAAAATGTTCTTTCTCTAATTTCTTTTTGATGTTAAAAAACCATCCAAAGAAAAAATGTGAAGATAATTCTAACTGCTCTTTGAAGATAGAAAATGCCATCTCATGACACCTTTGAACTGCAGTGTCAGCTCAGGAGCTCCTGCTTGCCTCGCTCTGCTTATTTACCAGGGCTCTCCAT
This sequence comes from Mus pahari, assembly GCF_900095145.1. Taxonomy (NCBI): domain Eukaryota; kingdom Metazoa; phylum Chordata; class Mammalia; order Rodentia; family Muridae; genus Mus; species Mus pahari. The sequence continues at coordinate 3,547,404 of NC_034611.1, read as the reverse complement.
CTGAGAAAGGTCTCAGAAAGACCTATGAAGGGCCAAGGTCTCAGAAAGACCTATGAAGGGCCCACCTGCAGTGGGATTTTACCTGTCCTTTTGATTCTTCTGTAAACTACGAACAGAAAGCCACACTATGTTCACTTTCTCCTGACATTACCGTTTGGAAAGCCCAGCTTGGAGGGCAGCACAGCATCCTGGAGGCCTCTTGCTCAGAAGTGCAACTCTCTCCCAGGCTCTTACGGCCACTAGGGTGTCCTGGCCTGGGAAGACTAAAAGCTTTCCAAGGAAGAGAACCTGAGTTTCAATTTCCCATCTACCATTCTTCCTTAGCTCTCTGGACTGAGTTTGGGGTATTCTAATTTAGTTCTGGGTTGACCAATATACCCAGGACCAGTCAGGACTTGCCACTGGTGAGATGGGACAGTCAACAAGGTTTATAAGCACTAGCAGGCCAAGTGTGTGTAGGTTTCGGTCAGCACTAGGCACCGCAGTGGCATCTTCTGTCACTGACAGAGGGCCAGTGCCTGCGCTCTGATTAGAATTCAGAAGCATCTGAGATAAAGGAAGCCATCTTCAGAGACGGATGAAAAGGTTGCTACATGTCACACCTGGCAGTCAGTGCTACATCTGAGACCTGGAACTTGATGTACCGTTTCTAGTACTGGCTGGAAAAGGGCAGAACTGAACTGCTGTGTCTATCATGGCACTGAGAACAGACCTCTGTGAATGAGTTTGTGGGGGAAGGAGGGGTCTTTAATCTCCTCATGATAGAATGTCCTTGAAGAAACATGGAGTATAACTGTACCAAGATTTAGAGACATACAAAAAAGTTGAAGATGGAGTCTCAAACAAAAGCTTCCCACCCATGATCACATTCAGTTACCAAAACAGACATTCATAATTATATTTGTAATCCTAGCTGCCATCTGCTGCCTTTATGAGATTCACAAGTCTTAAGGAATCTAATTGGTCAAAGAGACCAAGGAGCTAGGTGCTGTGAGCTAGGTGCCCATTGGGGAAAGAGGCTTAAACGAAAGGGAAGGCTTAAGACACTTGCTCAAAGTCACAGACTGGACAGACAATGGAGCTGTAAATCAAACATGGGCTAGATTAGCATCCCAACGCTGTCCACTGTGTATCTTTCCTTAAAGCATAAGTGAGCACCATGATAAAGAAAACGAGCCTAAGAACACAAAATGTTTGCATGGCCTGAGTTTTGAGAAATGAGCCTGATAATAACAAAAGGATTTAGGAAAAAATATTCTGGGGGAAATGATGGGGTGTGGCAAGAGAGAGGTGTTAATGGTTTGACTGTGTCTCCCAACATTCACATGTTAGAAATGAAACCTCAATTTTTCATGGTGCTATTAATGGAAAGTGAGAAGTGTTGGCCATAATTAGGATTCGTTAGACTGAGCTCATGATGTTGAGTAGGCAATATGTGTAAAAGGAGGACTGTGACATTAGTGAATTTCTACAGTGATGAAGACAGTCCTGGCCCTGTGTCCACAGGGGATGCCCCCTGCCACCTTATGATGTAACAAGAGGGTCCTCACTGGACATTGACGCCATATTCTTCAAAGTTGTAGCTCTAGAACTGAGCCAAATACATCTCTATTCTTTATAACCTATCCAACGTCAAGCATTTTGCCATAGTAACAGAAAATGGACTAAGGTCACCAGATGAATGGGTGGATGAGGGAGACAGACCAAAATGGCAAGTTGTAATAAGAGTGTGAAGACCCTGAGTGTCAGGTAAGGAAGGGGGTCCTGCCCTTTAAGAAGCACAGTGAGATGACGAAGGACATAGTTTCTGCTAAGGGAATGATACAATTGCAGAAGCACACACCAGCAATGGTGCCACAGGGCATGGTTCCAGGAAGCTTTTATACTCACATCCAAGGCTCCCTCCTTTCCAGCACTCCAAGCAAAGCAGATGCCCTCTGCCTACTCAACATCATGAGCTCAGTCTAACGAGGTTTTGCTTTCATCTTGTGTGCCAGCTTTGACCGTTAGCAAGCATCTTTCCAAAGTGATGCTTGAGAGGGACTAGGTAACAAGATGTGAGTTACCTGACAATGTCCTATATGCCAGGAATAAGGACAGTATATGTCACCTTGGTTCTGGAATATTGCTGCAATGCTAAGCTAGCTTTTCTGACCAACTACCACTTGAAAAGCTCCCTCACATCCGTAGGGTTCTTCACAGCCCCCTCCCTGTGTTTAAAATTCTCCACATTTCATCGTCTGTGGGAGAAAATTGCCAATGGGTAAAGGGAGCCAATTTTGAGGACTGAAGCTGCAGACAGCACCCTCTGGGGAGGCTTACCTTTTTCGCCCCTTGTTCTTCTTCCACGCCATCTCCTATGACAACGTACACCACTTTCCTTCCAAACCTTTGGATTATCCTCTCAAAACAGCTCTCCTTTCCTAGTGGGTGAAAGCAAGTTACAGAACATGTAATTTGATGCTGGGACTCCTTAAGTAGACACTCTGTCCATGCTTCCGATTCAGCTCTCTCCAACCCAGGGAAACACATCGAGCCACTTGAGAGCAATATGAAGACAGCATGATGTGGTAAAGGTTGTGAATTCATTAGCAGCATGCTGGCTGTTTTTCGAAAACTAATGGCCTGGGACACATGAGGTCAGGCTAGCTATCAATGTGGCCTAACACAAAATCACAAACTCACTCAAGTTCTGAGGTTTTGCTTTGGTTTTAGTTCCATTGCACAATTAAGAGCATGAACTTTGAAATACCATGTCTCAAAGCCAAACTGTTGGGCAGCCTGGCTTAAATAGACTTTTCCAAAGAACTTAATGACACAAACATAAGAATGTGTGTCCATGCACATGTGCCTGTGTGTATGTGTGTGCACACTAGTGTACTGAATTATAATAATAATTCTTTCCCTACAAGCTGAGACTAAAAGGCATATAATTCTAGCACTCTCTTTTAGCTTAAAAACTTGTTATATTAAGCCAAATCATGCAAGTGACTTAAAAACAAAAATAACCAAACTTGGTAACTGAACCTTTGCTGGTCAAGAGAAAGAGACACGAAGCCTAATGTCTTTGCTTAAAGATATGCCATACATATCTCTATCCTCTTAAACAACTGTCGGATATGGTGCATATGGGTAGTGCAACATGATTGTGACCACCTCACTCAGCCATCTTACACCACCCAAGCACTTTCCAAGAGGAAAGCAGAATTCAGGCAACAGAACACCGTTATCTGTTATCTTTCCAGTGTCAGGCCTTCCTCTGGGCTTGGCTGTCAGCACATCTCTGTAGCTAATGCTGGCATTGTTTCTTCTCACAGAGGAGATCGGTGTCTGGGTCTCGGCTGCCAATAAGGTCATTTTAATGGACAAAGGGACAGTTGATAGTTCTCAAACATGAATGGCTGAGCAGGGCCTGCACCTCTTTCAAATGAGGATCAGATATATCCATGAACAAATTGCTTGTTTGCTTAAACAAATGTCTGCTTTATATTTGTATTTTGCACTAAAATCTTTCATTTGCATCTGACAGAATGTAATATGGCCAGCCTTAGTCAAAGACTCCTTTCAATGCTTTAGTTGCCCACTAAACTGTGAAATTTTAAATCACTTTAAGAAACAGACCTTTTTCCTCTGAATGGGAAAATGCTTACATGGTCTGCAAAGCTGAATTATTTCTGACTTGTATAGAAAGGAATATTAAATTGCTATATAAATGTGAACAGGTTTCTCTTTGTTTTGTTTTTAATTTTTTTATTATAGTGTTAGGGATTGGGCCCAGGGCTTCTCACAGGCAAGGCTGATTTTCCCTGAGCCAATCTCCCAATTCCTTAGAGGTTATTTAAGGGTGAAGTTTTGGTGGAAAAAAGAATAAGTCTTGCTTGTATACTGTCATTTACAGGTTTCATTGCAAACTTTGGGGGATATATATATATATATATATATATATATATATATATATATATATATATTGCACTAAATATTGAAAAACCAAAGTTGTCGGCCTGTTTATAGTGACCCCCACAGTGATTTCACTTGATGACAGTCAGCAATAGTCACAGGTCTTTCAATCCCTACTTTGCTTACAAAAACAGAACAAAACATAAGATTATTTTTTAAAGGAGCTTGTTTTTATTATTTTTTATTAAAAAAAGTTTTAGCTTAAGAAGCATGAGTTTTTCTTAGACATCAAATTGGCAGATTTTTTAAAGTCGTAGGCTCAGCTGCCCAGGCTCCATGCATTCCTGTCACAGTAACCTTGTTTTCCTGGTTAACGTGGCAGTGTTGACCCAGCTGCCTAGAACAAACTCTACGGCCTCCCGAGCCTCTTCCAATGCACAGATGTTTATCCATTTCACTCAAACCCATTTTCTGAGTACATACACATTTTCTAAGTTATAAGGAATGCTGCACACTGTAGTCATCGTGGTAAAAAAGAAACAAAGGGCCCCAGGAATGGTTTAATCTGGTAGGAAATTCACATTACAAACATTGTTTAGTGACCATTGAGCAAAAGCTTTGAAGGCGACGGGAAGATGGAAGTTAGAGCTGAGGAGCTGCTTTTGCTCTTTTGTCTTTAGATGGAGTCAGCAGCCAGAATCGGCCTTCTTTGTACTCTGTGGATGCCCATCCTTTTTCTGTCTCACAGTGAATACCCATGGCACTAATGCATGCTCAGGGCTGCTCTCAAGCCAGCATTTCATGAGCACCTCAGGAGAGCCACTCAGGGACCTCATTAGCATATCTACTCCGTAAGCATTCTTATTTGTCCTTCTCTACCTGGTCCACACTGACCTCTGTTTCCTCCTGGCCAGGAGCAACAGCTTCTTCAGCCCGGACACAGCCAGGCACTTAGCAGGATATCTCCTTGTGGAGAGGAGTTCCAATTAGAGTGACCTTAGGCTTGGCTCTCAGCCATTTACCCAAACAACTTAAGCCTGGGTGCTTATGTTTCCTCATTTGTAAAATGTAAAGATGAATATGCAAAATGGCTAGTACAGTTTTCCACATCCAGTGCCTGCCTGCTGGAGGCTCATTTGCATATTGTTGTCATAATGGATCATGAGTAGTTCTTTGCTCCTCTTGAGAACAAGTCAGGACTTCTCATCCTTTTTCTTCTCAGTTTATCATATTCTAACTGCACATCAGACGCCCCTCCCAACTGTGTATTCTCTGGTGGGAAGCTGCTTTTTTCTATCTTTCCAGAATTAGAATGAAAAATCCATTTTTTTTTATACATATTGAGCTAAAACCAACAAAACCCCACTTCCAGTAAAATAGAGAAAACTATCCTGAAGTGTTTGCTTCCACTTTGTATGGCTTTGTATTAACTTTTGCTTTAGCTTACAAAATGCTTGTGTTCAAAGTTATCTAAAAGACTAAATCCAATCGCTCAGAATTGATGTTAAATCATTTGTACCTTGAATGCCCAGGCTTTACCTTCTCCAGTAAAGTTTTATCATTCAGCTGTGTGGGTTAGATCTGATATTTCCCGTTACCCTTCCCGTTTTCCCGTTACCCTTCCCGTTTTCCTGTTACCCTTCCCGTTTTCCCGTTACCCTTCCCGTTTTCCCGTTACCCTTCCCGTTTTCCCATTACCCTTCCCGTCTTCCCGTTACCCTTCCCGTCTTCCCGTTACCCTTCCCATTTTCCCGTTACCCTTCCCGTTTTCCCGTTACCCTTCCCGTTTTCTCATGAGGAAGGATTCTGAAGATAAGCTTCATTCAGTGTCTTTCTATTCACACTGGCCTCCAGGATGACCAGTCAGTAAAACCATAAAGAGCTTACCTATTTTAGTTGCACTGTAAATATTTTCTATTGGAAACACAATTCCTAATCCATATAGCAGGACTTTTGCCAATGCTGGGATGAGCTGGGTAGTTGTTACTAAAATATTCACACAGTTCGTCCTATGAGAACACAAAGAAGGGGAACTGTTGGCAAATAAGTCTTCAAGATAAGTGAGCCCGAGCAATGCCCACTGCCCAGCCCATGCCCACGGGGGCCTCACCGGGAGTGGATGAGGGAGAGGGCCTTCAGGGCCAGAGTCAGCCAGGAGTCTGTGAGTGCCTCGATCTCAGCCCTCAGCTGGAGCCAGGCTTCCCTCTTAGCTGGACCAAGCAGACCTGAGGGTCGAAAGATCATGAAACCCAAGTCCTCACCCACATGACCATGCAGATTCATAAAAAAGAAACAGTTGGAAGAGACCATCAATTATCATTCGTTTGCAAATGTGTGCTTAGTTTTCAGGGACTGTGTCCCTGGACAGTCCCAGATCACTGTCTTTCAGTGGACCATTTCTAACCATGGACTATGGGGACGAGCTGACTACCCTTCTGGCTCTAGGGTGGGTGACAGTCCTTGGTGTGGTTAGGGACAGTGTCTTAGCATGCTGTCTGACTCCATGGAATGCTGGTTCTCCCTCCAGACCGAGGACTGGTTCCTGGCTGGAGGAAGGCACATATTTACTATGCACATATTTTCCAGCCATGCTGGGAACAGCCCCATCAATGTATCTGCCATTATATTAACTGATTGTTAGTTCCTTTATATTTAAGCCACTTTGACCATCATGAACTATGCTGAAAAAACTAAGGCTAACACAACACAGGACAGGGAACAATGTTATAACCCATCTTGTGTTGTGGACAAGGTTTGTTTGGAAGGATCATTGAGTGTTGAAAAGGTCAAGGAGCTCACCCCAGGTCACTGCAGGCCATCCCATGGCACTTGGCAGCCAGGGCAGCTGGTTCTAGTCTTATGTCTGTTATAAAATTGTAGTAGAATTTAATCAGTTAAACTGTCCGTATTCTATTATACCCAACAGTGTGGCCCCAGAGTGGGTGGCACTTTGTAGGTGTACACTCCTAGCCCAGCCCACTGGCCTCCGCCAGCCACTTGCCTCCCACGTTGTTTTTGTAGGTGCTGTAGATCTCTTTTACTCGTCTGTAGCGGAAGGCCAGTTTCCGCATCCAGTCCACACCACCTCGGACACCAGTTGCCAGGCATAAATTAGCACTGGTGGCTGCAGCAGGAAAGCCATCTGTTCCAAAGTTGTATGTGCTATTTAGACGCAAGAGAAGCCCGGAGTTAATCAAACAGAAAATTCATCTTAATTGCTGAGTAATTAAACTCTTTTAACAGAGGAAAACTCAGCCTGTGCACCAAGGCTCGCTCACCTCAGGTCCTGGCCATTGTCGTCTGACGAAACATCATCTATATGGACTTGGTCACACTCCTGAAATGCAATTTAAATGGTGTGTGTTAATTTTTAAGAAGCACCTTTAAAACGAAACCCAAAGCAGTCATTAAAAAAAAAAAAAACTTAATTGGTATTCTTTTAAACTACACCCATCAGTAGGTGGCAGTCTTGTTAAATTGGCATTCTTACCTATTTGGGGGCCCCTTCCTACAAGAAATGAGGACTGTCATCAAGGACTACTGTTGCTCAGCTTCAGAAAACACATTTTTGTGTTTAGAAAGGAAAGTGATTGAAAACAATTAGCATGTGTGTTCCATAAACCTCAGGTACCTAAACACAAAATACTGCTCAAAGCTTGATTCAGAGAGTGCTTGGCATAACTAAAACCAGACATTTTGGTAAATGCAACATGCTAGAAAAATTAAACCTGATGCTAACTGCCAATGAAATTATGACCTTTGATTGCTTGCCGAACCACACACCAACAGGGCCTGAGGCAAGGGTCCCGAGGAGCCAGACAGAAAATCTGTTACTGGTTTACCATTTACTCGAGAGATGTGAGAGTCTCTCTCTCTCTCTCTCTCTCTCTCTCTCTGTGTGTGTGTATGCACCCATATGTTCAGGGTTTTAAAAAGTGTGGATGACCTCAAAACTAAATAAAAATAATCAAGCCATATGGTGTGTTTTTCCCAAACATTTTCCTGTTACTTTTACTGTTTTCCTAGCACTACATGTTCATGGTAAGCACTGGATTTATTATGCTATTGCAAGCAGGCTAAGATAGGCTATTCAGAACACCTAGTCACAATCATGGGCTGGAGCTCAGCTCCACAGGGCCCCAGTTTCTGCACCTGTTCATAATGAGACACTGGTGAGCACCCTCCTGCTGTCCCCCAGCCCGGTGGTGACTGTGGGACGCAGCAGTCCCCTGTCAACATGAGCAATGGATAAGGACACAGTGATTTAGAAATAGAGATGGTGTCCAGCACAGAAGCAAGTAATTCTTACACTTGGCTTGCTTTTATATGTTGGTCACATCTCTGCCATTTTACGCAGTTCTCCATATGGACCTAGGATACTTATTTCCATTAGAGTTTTAGTTAAAAAACTGTTATTAGAAGAAGGTTCTCCGGACAAAGCTCTAGCAGGTTTCTGACAAAGTTAACCATGTAAAATCTAGGCCCTCTCTGCCAGTCAGCAAATTCAGCTAGGCCACTAAAAACAGCACAGCACAGTAATAGAAGGTAGTTTCTCCATGCTGCTGGCTCCTTCTGGACGAATCCTCCTCTCCATGGGTCTGTGAGGAAGGCGGCAGGAGACAGAAGGGGAGAGAAATTCAAACCAGCTGTTCCTTCTCAGGATTAAAAAAGGTGACCCGCCCCCAACTTTTTCCCAAGGCATCTCTTTTGCAGGCAGCCCTCTCCCAGCAAGCAGAGAGTTCCAAGAAAAGGACTTTGGCCTTGTAACCCTTCTGGGCTCTCCTGAGGTCTGTGACCTCAGATAAGAAAAAGGAAAAACAGGGCTCGGAGCCCTTACGTGCTGACTGTGAAGTGAACATTTGCAAAATGTGTCATTCTAGGGAACTACAGCAGGCACCTTGCTTCTCAGCACTGACAACTAAGTCTTAGTCTAGAAGACAGAATCATTGCTTGTTAAGCAACAGAATTCCAGCTCTACAGGAGTTCTGAATCAGGAAAAGAGATTTCAGATCCTTATCAAGCAGTACAGTTTTTATGTCCCTCCCCACCACCACTCACTGATTCCCCTCATCCCCTACCCCCCAGTAAGCAGAGGAGGAAAAAAGACTACAGCCCCTAACATAGCTTCTCTCTGTCTTGGGAAAATCAGGAACTAGCTGAGGAAAAGATGTGTGAAAAAGTGGGTGGATGGGATAGTCAAGAAATCCAAAGTGGAGGACTCCATAGCTAGGGATGGGAAGGCTTGTTTGGAAAGCAGGGTGTAAGGAATCTGTCTTAATCCCATTTAGTTTTAAATTTCCACCCTCTGAGAAGTGAGCTAACACAGTTGATGAGCCATTGTTGCCATCATTTTCCAGCCCCATGTTTTGTTTCTCTTGCTACCTGTATTTAAAACTCATTGTTCCAGGTTGGGCCCCAAGTGAAGACGCGTTTAGTATCTTTTCAAGATAATCAAAAGTCAACAGTTTCAGGCTTTTCCATCCAGGAACAGATCATCTTCAAGGAGCCTTGGTTAAAACGGAATCTCTTCTGCCAACAATGACCTCCGTATCAGGAGAAGTTTGTAGAATGATATTAATAGAAAGAGATTTTTGAAAAATTCAAGAGTGCTCTTAATTGTTCTCTGTTAGCACATTTAGACATGAAAAGCCTATCACTGCTTACTGAGCAACAGAACAGCATATTAGTGCTGTAAGCACAAGTCTAGAGAGGCCATGAAAAAGATCCATTTACTTTAGAGACTGTGAACTTACGATTAATGAGTCAGGTGATCACTGCTCTGTATTACATATAAAACTTTTTTTTTTTTTTTTTTTTCATATAAAACTTTTGATTTGGGGGGCTTTGGGCATGGCTAAGTGGTAGCACCTTCTAAGTACCTGTGAAGTCCTAGCTAACCCCTACCAATACCACATACAGACAGAAAGACAGACAGACAGACACACACAGACACACACACAGACACACACACACACACA
>NC_034611.1:3528955-3537384 GCF_900095145.1 Mus pahari | reverse complement strand
CACACACACACACACACACACACACACACACACACACACACACACACAAATACAAAAGGTTCCAAAGACTCTCAGAAGCCTAGAGACCACCAAGAGGCTGCAATGCCCTGCAGCATGCCATGTGTTGACTTGTCCTAAGCACGTTTACTTCTAAACTGGAACCCACACCTTCATGCCTCTTTCCTGACACTTGGGGTCCCTGAGGATGAACCTCTTTTCTCTCCAGTTTCAGAAGGGACCCCTGGCTTTCAGGGGCCTCTGAAGCCTGAGGATTGCTTTCAAAGAATCTATTAGGTATTCATTATCATTTGGGGTGCTTGCTTTTTAATTTCCAAATCTTTAAAGAGCTAGATGACAGGTGGAGGAGGCCAGCTGGGAGCGTGTCCTCCAGCACCCGAGGGAAGTACAAGGCTGGGTGACTGTGCTGACTCCTTCCAGCCTACAGGTCAAATGTGCAGGTGCCTCCATTCAGCACGACCTCCAGCCCTCTATGTCAACACCAGGCAGGCAGACCCTTAAATGACTGACACGTTAGAGGGCCATGGTCCGGAAGGAGACTGGATCACACACAAGTTACCAGGTGGCAAAGTCCACCTGGCATGTGGCGAACATGTGGTTTTAGCATGTTACACTGACAGCCAGCACACTGTGAGTGGGGAAAAATAGGAAGGCCAAGAGTTCAGGTTAAGTTACCATCTCAACAGAGGAATGGATACAAAAAACATGGTACATTTACACAATGGAGTACTACTCAGCTATTAAAAATGATGAATTTATGACATTCATAGGCAAATGGATAGATCTGGAGTACATCATCCTGAGTGAGGTAACCCAATCACAAAAGAACACACATGATATGCACTCACTGATAAGTGGATATTAGCTCAGAAGCTCAGAATACCCAAGATACAATTCACAAAACACATGAAACTCAAGAAGAAGGAAGACCAAAGTGTGGGTACTTCTATCCATTTTAGAAGGGGGGAACAAAACACCCATGGAAGGAGTTACAGAGACAAAGTGTGGCATAGAGACTGAAGAAATGACCATCTGGGGATCTGACTCACCTGGGGATACATCCCATTTACAATCACCAAACCCAGACACTATTGTGGATGTCAACAAGAACTTGCTGACAGGAGCCTGATATAGCTGAGGGGCTCTGCCAGTGCCTGACAAAGACAGAAGTGGATGCTCACAGCCATCCATTGGACTGAGCACAGGGTCCCCAATGAAGGAGCTAGAGAAAGGACCTAAGGAGCTGAAGGGGTTTGCAGTCCCATAGGAGGGACAACAATATGAACTAACCAGTACCCCCAGAGCTCTCAGGGACTAAACCACCAACCAAAGAGCACACATAGTGGGACTCAGGGTTCAACAGCAGGGGCTGAGCTGGGCTGAGAGCAGCTGTCTGAGATGTGGGGATGGGCCCACCAGCTCTTAACTAACCGGTCTTGTCTTTCAGATAAACACAAACAATCAAAGAACCCAGGTTTCGGCTTCCTCTACTTTCTTCCACTGGGATTCACAGAGGACTAAGAGACATACAATAAGCAACGTGCAGGCACTGATGGGGTCCTCAGTCTATAGCCCGTGACCATTCCTAGAGTCAGGCTGCAAAATGCTCACATGGATGGCTGGGGGGGCAACCCAACATACCAGGCCGCAGAACCCAGCTTGGGTGCAGGCAGCTGGCACAGAGCCCTGTGAGCCAGAAACTCAACCACCAGCAGACAGGTCTTTGCTTTTAGGTCTTTGCTGCACTGTTTTTCTGCCTTTTTGGTCCCTTCTGTCTTATTCTTGGCATGGCATCTCCAGCTGACCTTTTTCTGATCCGTCATCATCTCTGGGTGTCTAGGGGTGGGCCACGGCCTTGTTCTTTTGGATCAAGCCCCGGGAATAACTCAGATTTTGTACAGGGCCTCATATGCAAAATATTAACTTATGGCAGAATTTTTCTGCAAATATTTATTCTGCTTTGATACTGTAGTGGTTATTCTGGTCCCTCAAGCCTTTTGCCTGTACCATAATTATGTAAAAATACACCAAACGATTCAAGCTAGTTTAGGAAAATTAATAAAGAGAATTAAGGCAGTTACAACGGGCCTTATTCTCAGTGCCAAGTCGGATGATGTCACTGGCTGCGCACCGGTGCTCTCTACCTCTGAACATGAACCTGGAAGCACAAACTTGGAGTAAATCTGAAGCCCTAGAATAAACCGAGGCTCTAATAGGGTGCTGAGGCAGTTACAAATGGCAAAGGTGTGAGAGTGGTGGGAGCCTGTCTTCAGAGAAGTTGAGTTAGCGTGCCCACATTCTTATGCCCCCAATAGTATTTGTCAATGTTCCAAATTTACCATGAGAAAGCAGACAACGGCCATACCTTCTAATTGTTTCAATACCTTCCTGCCTGCATTCAAAAGGGAAGAAGCCATTGAATGGCTAGCTAGCTATGATTACTGCCCCCTTTTAAATGAAAGATTTCCTCTACTTTTATGTTTGTGTCTTGTCTACACGTTTGTATGGGTGCCACCAGAGTGTGCCTTGTGTCTGCAAAGGTCAGAAGAGGGACTCAGATCCTCTGGAACTAAAATTACAGACGGCTGTCCTCTGCCATGTGGGTTCTGGGAACGAAGTCAGCTTCTTCTTCCAGAGCAACAGGTGCTAACTGCTGAGCCATCTTGGCAGTCCCATATGTCACTGCGCCCGATACCAGCAATCCCTACTGAGACTGGCTAGCGATGGCCAAGGCCGAGGAAACAAACCCCGGCCTCTGTGTCCCTTTCTTACCTGCCACCAGGCAATTATGTTCAGAGATAGAAACTCCCTGTGGAACAAAATGGACACTTGCTGGAGACTTTTGATATCTCAAAGTTGCTGAAAAGTATTCCTCATATTTCTCAATGTGAAAATCCATATGTAGTTAAGTGTGTTAGAGAAAGCCACAGCAATGGTCATGGAGCTGTATTCACAAACTGTCAGTAGTACTTAACCTTAAAACCAACCAAACCAACAACTCCACAAAACAAGTTCCCCACCCCCACAGATCTGCTCACACTGGCTTCCTAGGAAGTCTGAATCATAGAGGTGAACTTTCAGGCTGACTACTGTTGGCAGTATGAGAGAGACTGGTTTTGAGGGAGTGATTCCATGGTGACTTTTGGCAATAACTTCTAAGTCCTTAGATATTTTGATAACTTCTTTGGAAAAACATGGTAAAATGAGTACCACAGACGTCTGCTCTCCCAGGAACATCTATGATTCAGAAAGTCTGAGGAGGGAATGAGGTAGTCCCAAGAAATGCACACAGATGGAAAAGGTGAAGGACCCTGCTTCTAATTATCTCATGACAGGTTGAAGTCCTATGCTCTAGAAATTAGATGAACCAACTTCTCACTTGCTGTCTTCTGTCTATAAAAGCAGTGTGCCCAGTTGAGATGTTGGGTATTTATAGATACTCATGCAACCCCAGTGGCTTTCCAGGAGTGTGCCCAAGTCCATGTTGCACTCACTCCCTTACCTTGGCATCACAGAACAAGTCCAACCCCCAGTGACAGGAGGGACATGAGATCAACAGCCCTCTCATACGGGCACTGGCTAGTAAGGACCTACCTAGCGTCTACCTGGGACATGCCAGTGATACTTACAACTTCCTTGCATGTTGCCTGCTGCTAAGGCATTGAAGAACAAGGAACTTTTGAAATTTAGCCCTGACTCCTGTCGGAGAATGTGTGGACATACAAGATACAGAGTTAAAACAAACCCAGAAAATATCGATCCTTAAATTCCTGCTCTAAATGATCAGTCCAGTAGATCACTGGCCTCAATGCATATGCTAAATCAATATTTCAATTTCAATTAACTGTTTTGATAGAAATATGATAACACAAGTGTGCTAGCCAGTGAAAAAGCAGACAGACTTCAAATCTCAGAAACTGGCAAGAGCACCTACAGTATCCATTATTGAGTTTGTACCAAGCCACACATTCTACCTGTTTCTTACTGTCTCGCACTCCTGGGATAGCCTTTGACTATATTTGTGCCTGCCCTTTGCTTCGGGGTTTACCTAAGTGAGGGGGAATTTTGCTCTATTTATGTTTGCATTTGGAGGGTTAGAAATCCAAGATTTGATTTATAGCAGCTTTAACAAAGGTAAGCTGTTTGCTATTTTGTTCCGAATCTGTTTGTACTAATAGCCATAAAATATGTAGAGATTAAAGTATTTACTGAAAGTGCCTACAGATGGCATGTTAAGGCAAAAGATAAATTGAAGCTTTTAAACTCTGTGCTGGGTATATGATATACTTGGGATAGATATTTATGATCATTAAAATATCAAAACCCCCTGGTAGCACTGCTATATTTATTAACAAGTAGAAGATGGAAAAAACATTTCAAAATTTAAATATTTTTGTATTAATACCTTTAAATTTTGCTAATTAAAATAGGATATCAATTTAATAATACTTCAGCATGTGGCTTTCCAAGTCTCAGAGGGATTTCATGAAGATCATGACTATATTATATTAAATCTATCTGCCTTTATCCACACTCTCAACGTTAGGGTGAAAACTCTTGCTTAATATAAGACAGAAAGAGCTGAAAATAGAATTTTAAGACAATGTGTCTCTAATGTTAATGGGTGAATCTAATTAACAGTTATGATGTAGCTACATTTAACCTAATGATACCAATACTTAAAATATTTTTCCTTACAAGTTTAATGAAGGTTTACAATTGGGTGCAAAATCCATCTGTAATTAATTTTGGGGGACTTCACACATGCTAAGTTTGTGCTGTGTTGCTGGGCTATACAACTTTCTAGATGTAGCTTGTATGACAGCTCTAGGAGTTTCTGTGAATCTATGCTACAGCACTGATTTTGAATGGAAAGGCTGATGCCCATATACAGCTTCTTTTATTATTCAGTTAGTAAGATGGCCTTTTACAGCACAGGACAATGTGTTAGTGTCTGAGTATCTTTCCCGTTATAGTATGTAATTTGGTCAGTAGTTATTGCATGCACTTTATATTATATTACGGAACTCAGAGCATGGTGATGGGAGACTAAAGTGACAAGTTCAAGGACAGAATAACTCTTATCCACACTGCTTGACAAGAGACTCAGTGCACATTTACTGCAAGCCCCTGGTTAAGTCAATCGCAGGCCACTCTTCAGCGCAAGCTTTGTTTTACTGCTGCACCGATTTCTCGATTTTCAATGGGTTTGCCCATCATTTTTGCACACATAATTTGTCACTGGCAGCAGACAGTGTTCTTTGTAAGTCTTGTTTCCTTTCTTTTAGATCTATTATTCCTGCTGAGAGTATGTACTAGAGAGGAATTTTTCACAGTGACACTGACTCAAGGCTTGCTGTGAATAATCATTTTCCCCTAAGAACCAATCTTTACACCACAGACTTGCTGGCAGAGTCTGCAAAAACACCCAGACCAGGGGACCTTTAATCCCTCTTTGTAGTCACTTTCTTTTTACCCCTGTTGCCACCTGAGGAAAATGAGCCCCATATGAATATATCTACAAAGTGTTTTACAGCACACTTTAATTTACATAGAGCATCATCGCGTGTGTATACCTAAAACGGTAAGCTGTAAATGGCAATAGGTGATATTTTAAAGGTGCTCTTTTTCCTGCAGCAAGTTTGCATGCTTTCTAGCTCTTTGCAACAAATGCAAGTTGCACTTTCCACTGTTTATGTCCACAGATTCACCTTTAGCTGAAAACCATATGTTAATACAATTGTTATAGAAATATTCTCATGTAAGTTTCCTCTTTTTTGTTGGGTGGGGCTAAAGTTTCAAGTCTATAAGTTTCAAAGAGTCCAGTTTGTCAACTTCAATTAGCTTATCGAGTCGGAGAATCTTACAATGGGAAGAAATACTCACTTGATTATAAGGGACTATGCGGCTCAGAATAAACAGGCTCTCATCAGGGTAGCCTTAGCTGGCCAGTTTCTACAGTATTCTTAAACCAGTGTTCTCTGCTGAGGAATTATTACTGACTCCAGAAAGAAAAATATGCAGAACCGGACATAGGCACTTGAAAGGGGAAGAGGTTCCCTGTGAGTTGCAGGAAGGGGCACGTCATCACCTCCCATCAGTGAGCCCTGAGGGCAGTAGGCCCTCCGAGGGGACTCTCATAAAATACATTCTCTTCCAAGTAGCAGTGAGCTTGGAGACCCACTACTCCAAACCAGTCTGCCTGAGCCTTCTGTTAGAAGACACAGTCTGTAGGGCTTGGTGAGAGCTGCCCCACCAGATCCATTCTTGCCAGTATGAGGAGCCCAGTGAGCTCCAAATCATTGACAACCTGAAAGGAAAACTGAGGCCAAAGTTTGTTCATACTTATATTTCCAGTATCTATAAACCTCCTTCTCTAGAATTAGAGCCACAGATATATTTGAGTGTTTGTCTTACTAAGGAAAAAATACTATATTATGTATCAACAAAGGACGGCTTTGTTACATACTCTCTATGAACCATGACAGTAGCGCTAGAGTACACATAGAACACAAATTCTGAATTCTCTTATTTATTTTGTCCTGCATGCTAGTACTAATGTCTAAAGGAGCCTATTTATATCCTAGCCATGAAGTACACAGAAGCGAGGAGACATGCAGAATAGCAGAAAAGAAAGGATGCGAGGGGTGCCATGATCTTTCTCTCAGGGAAGGTGCTAGAATACTCGCGTAACCCTGCTTTGGACACATATTGCGCTCCAACTTCAGGCCTTGGGGGTTAGGGAAGCAATGCCAATATATGTCTCCTTCTGTCTCACTTAATTGGCACCTCAGAAAAATTACATTAGGAGTGGCTAGGGCAATGCAGTGCAGCCAGACCTTTGAAGGCCTCTGCAGTGACCCAAAGCTTCCCAGCATAGTCCTTCTCTTCTGCGCAATCAGGAATAGCCACTCCTGCAGGCACTGTCAGCCCTTCCTTCCCCATGATAGGTTTGTCCACAGCTTGTTACAGAGCTCTCTCTCCATTCTCTCATGCCAAGGCTAAGCTTTTATTGATTTCTTTCTTTCTGCAAGTCCTCTAATGTCTTTCCTGTGACTCACCCTTTGAGTAACAGTAGCCCTTGTTACAGGCAAGGCCCTGTCAAGTACTCTTTCCAGCCTCCCGAAAACTGCATGACTCTGGTGACAAGCCATATAGTAATCTCTGTGGGGGAACACACCATTTCCTTTATGTATTTTTCTCCCTATGTATTTCTTAACAATGGACCAAGCACATTGGTACTACTAAACATAGCCTTTCATGTGGTCTCTTTGGCAAGGCTGAATCAGGAGAAAAGACCTAATCAGAAGAAAATTGATAGTTACTGTATGGCACCATTAGTATAAAATAGTTTATAAAAATAAGATTATCATACAATTGTAAAATGATATAAACCCACACAAAAATTCATGGAAAATGATAAAAGAGACTGACTCCTTCCCAACATGTCAGACATGATTTCGGATAAGCTTCTCTCATCCTTGCTGTACCCTTCCACTAAGTCACTGATCCCAAGTTGTTCAATGTTCTGTGATGCTTACAATCTCCCAGGGGACAGACAAGGGCAAACAAATCCAGAGTACAATGACTTTCCCTTCCTTCAACAATATATGACAAGCCTGTAACAGTAATTAATCCCCTATGTTACTCTTGATCTGATGTGTGTGTGTGTGTGTGTGTGTGTGTGTGTGTGTGTGTGTGTGTTTGTAAGCATATACAGGTGTGTGTGTGCGCGCACACAGGCACACTTGCAGGAGATTGAACTCAGGGCCTTGTGTGTGTACTAGGCAAATGATCTACCACTGAGCTATCATGATTTCTATCATTGTGGTGTTTTGTTTGTTTGTTTTGTGTTATTTTAGTCTTGTTTTTCAGATGAGCTCTCCTTAGTAGCTCAGACTGACCTAGAACTCTCAACTCTCCTGCCTCTCTTTCTTGAGTGCTGGGATTATAGGGTATCCACTATACCCATGTTTTGTTTGTTTTGTTTGTTTGTTTGTTTTGTTTTGTTTTTTTGAAAGACTGTAACATTTCATTTTATGTACTTTTTTTAAGCCAAGCAATGACTGACAGATTTTCCTTTAACTTTAGCAGTATGGCAAACAAGCCCAATCTTTCTAATTCTATTTTGAGTACTGAAAATAACCCTTGGCACGCAGGTACTGCTCTATGAAGGCTGACATAGACAGTGACTGTACTGAACACGGCTAGACGGATATTCTACATTCATTCATCTCCTGTCCTCTTAAAGGTGTTTCTAACTGATAATAACCATCTGCCGCTCCAGTTTCGCTCACTGTATAACTCTGGCCGGCGACACTCACTTCTAACGCCCCCTCCTTTCACCACTGCTCTTCCCACTAAACCCAAGTACTAGTAGTAGGTGGTAGTAGGTGGTAGTAGGTGGTAGT
>NC_034611.1:3520670-3526891 GCF_900095145.1 Mus pahari | reverse complement strand
GTAGGTGGTAGGTGGTAGTAGGTAGTTTCCTGTTCCTCTTGTCTTTCTCGGCACACCACAGGCCTTTATTTGAAACATCAACTCTATAAAGGACTAAAGTCATCTGCTTTATCCATATCCCTAAAGGTGTGGCCACAGAGTTAATTTGTTTCTTTCTTCAACCCACTTAAAACTTTAACATCTTCCCTGAGTTTTTGAAAAGTGCATCTTGACAGTTTCTAGAAGGCCTTAGCCACATTAAGAGAAGAGCTTTTTCTGCTTATAAGTCATTGGCTGGGAATATGATTGCAAGGATGAGTTATTCACCTGAATTCCCTGTAATTTAAATAACTTATCATACATTTAAAAGTCAGTTCCAGTCAGTACATTAAAATGATTTCTACTCCATGAAATCCTGGCATGCTCTTCATACATGCTAACACATTGTCTTCAGTGATTAGTATTCCAAGCTACTCTTACTTTTTTGTTTAAAGAAATACATCATCTTCAAGTCCAGTAGGACTGTACTAATAGCGGCTTAAATCTCTAAAAGGAATGGTGTCTTAGACATCTGTTTCCTTTAACTTTGTGAAAATACCCCACTCCAACCCCAGAAGGTAATTCTTGGTCACTTACGCCCAGAGAGGCAACAGGAGTTGGCAAAAGAACATTGTTCAAAAGCTACACCCTCTGTCTGGGACCCAGCCTTCCACCTGCTTATAGAAGAGGAGCTGAGAATGAGCAGGGAGAAGAATTGAGGATTTAGAAAGCACTGTTGGAGACACCCTTAGAATACTGACTGAGCCTGATAGAGGCTCCATTGTAGACACGCTGAAATGGAGAAGCCCCCAGGGATGTAGCCAAAACACATGTGTATGAAGTTGGAATTACAGGCTTTCTCTTGTGCTATTCAACATTAAAGAAGAAAGAGAGAGAGAGAGAGAGAGAGAGAGAGAGAGAGAGAGAGAGAGAGAGAGAGAGATCTTTTCTCTATTACTCCAACTCTCTAGGGCAGCAGAATTTACCCTTGTTTTCCAAAGTGCTGGTGCTCCCTGATGATAGTGATTCACCACCTATCAGAATGAAAGGTCAAAACTAGACACCAACGGGACAATTTTGAAACCGACCAGTCTTGGTGGAGCCCACTACTGAAAAAATCATCATTGTCCCCCCAAAGGACTCTCATTGACAAGAAGAGTACTTGTGTGTCAGCGGACCAGCCAGGACTGCCTTACTCTGATCCATCCTGCTGCCCTTTATCCTTGTCAGACTACAGTGTGAAGGTGACACGCAGTGGGAATGCCACACAGTGGGGATGCAGTGCTCTACCTCTCTGTGTGCACTCCACGTTTGGTGGTCCCACATGCCAGAAACCTAAGCATGACCTAGGAGAACTAGACTCTCACTAAAGGTTAGCTACAGTCTTGTAGACTACTTGACACTCTAGTTGGTTAGAGTGACCAGTGTTGTTTGTCTTACCTTGTCATTTAATCTCCTGAATGTTCTGAATTCCTGATTTTCTGTTGCCAAGCTACCACTGTGGACAGACACCTTTCCCTGGGGTCACTATCCTTTTCCCCCCCGCACTGTACTTACTATTTCTGGGACATGCTATGGGTGATGCTTCCTGCCTGTTGCTCTCTGCTGAGCTTTAGATTTCTGTGTCACCTTGCTTGCTGAACATGTCAGGAACGCCTTGCACAGCCAATGCTGCCAACTTGAAGGCAGGATCGTCGTTCCAAGGCTAGCTCCTTCTTTCGAGGTCTATGTCACTGTTCAGTCAGGCTGGAAGTTAGGATTCCCACCTGCTAGGAATAGCTAGAGCTGACTTCAGAATGGCTCTCCAGCTTCCTTTGCTTTCTCTCCTCCCTGAGGAAAACCTGGTGACCTCCACTTAGGTTACTGATCCTTTTAACCCTATAATTTACCTCCATAGGTAGGAAAAGTTCTATAACACTAACCCCTGGCTCCCATGAAGTCTGCTTCCCACAAGCCCTGCCTAGACCCTCTCTTCTTTTCCATGTTCTGACCTCCTAGGTGTCCTCTGTGCTCTGTACCCTCTCAAACACTGATCCCCAAACCCATGCCCTCATGCTGTGTCATTTTCTAGGTAGATCACTTCTCTACCCTCTCAGCCTTACACCTAATCCGGACCCTACAAGCTCCCACACATTTCCTTTTCTACTGTCCCCATCACATGTGATAATGTTCCTTTCCCCTCTGTCTCCACCCAGCATGTGGGCTCCTTTAGCCCAGACATGACACAGTAGTGCCTGTGTTCTTTTAGCCGACTCTTGAAATGGAGCTCATTAAGCGTGCTGGTGAATTTCCATTGTCAGCTGGGCAGCACTGAGAATGACCTGTCCTGAGCAGCTCTATGGAAGAGTTGCAGCCCGGGCACCTGAGGAGAGAAGACCCTAAATGTGGGTGACATCTTCCCATGGACTGGCATCCTGGACTGAATACAGAGAAGCAAGCTAAATACCAGCATTCCTTTCCCTTTGTCTCCTGAAGGCAGATGCAATGTGATGGGCAACGGAAGCTCCTGTGCTACACCACCACTGCAAAGATGGGCTAGGTGTCAACTGTGAGCTAAATGAAAAGCCCTGCTTTCCCCGACTTTTATCAGACATTTTATTTCACCAAAGAGTAAAGTAGCAAGTATAAAATGTTTCCATGGTCCTACATTTTGGATGTATTTAATTTTCTCAATGCCCAGCTGATATTCAGAATGGAGCAAAGACCAGTTAAAGTGAAGCACTAAAATAACATTTCTCTATATTCAACAATGGGAATGTGTATGTGTCTGTCCACTGAGTTGTCTCCCAGTAATTTTAAAATAGACACAAGATTGCTTGAGTAACTTTGGTTTGTAGACTTGAAAGGCACAGGAAGAAACAAGCACAGCTTCCAAAGCCATGTGGGAAGGAGCAGCATCCAGGACGGGCCTTCTTTTCTACGTCACTTTGTGGCAGCACTGAGAGGCCATTCATTCACTTCATATTGTGCTCAATTTGATAAGCCAGGTTCAGGGACAGGATGTGTACAAGTCTGGTGAAAAGCTATTTGAAAAATCCCTGACATCAGATTTCCATTTACCTAACCAAGTGGTTTCGAGCAAATCCACCCCGCTTCAATCATCCACACATGTAATCTGCAGATACTGCAAAAGTTGCATTCATGGTTTTGATGGAGATTCAATCGATGTTATTTGATTGACCTGAGAAGACACTCCCTGACATCAGATACCCTCCTGCCCATCCCCAGCTTGAGCCAATCAGCCCACCAGGCCTGATGTGCTGCTGCTACATCCACCTACAGGGCTCTCTGCCTGACTAAGGAACTTCATACCCCAAGACCCTTCACCCTGCTGTAGCACTTCCAGCAAGTTCCAAAAGCCATCCTTCAAGATATGAATTCTGAAAACAACATGAAAAACTTTTCAGCCCAAACAAAGAATCACACAGCCTTGGCCACGAAAACAAGATCTTCACCATGGTGATAAATCCAGGTGCAGAGGCTATTTAACTGCCAACATTTCACCAGTATCCCTCATGCAAGTCATGACTTGGAGGTCATGTGGCTGGAGCAAGAGAATAATTCAGTGATCTGTCTAGAATAAGTGATATTTGATTACTAACCATTGGTATATCCAGTATGGTTTCTTTGCATTTCTACATGAGCTTTTTGGGCAACAAAGCATATGTACTGCACACACTTCATTTCTTGCTCCCTATTCAATAATAACTTATGCTTCTCTTTTCTCAAGCTAAAAGTGTTCTTCATGAAAAAAATCAATAGACAACAATAGCACTTATGACCTTGTCAGTTTTCCTATGTGCCAAGGCTCACTGTACGTTATTCACAGGTGTTAGTTAACTCACTCAGCACTCACGGGGACCCTGAGAGATGTATCACCTTCTAGTTTGACGGCTGGGAAGGGTAGGTACGGGATGGGTAAATACAGGATCCACCCATCTAAAACTGTAAGTTAACCACGTGATGTTAGGGCTTTGAGTAAAGGTGAGTCAAGTCATGACTCTATTCACCTGGGTATTCATGGAAATGATTCAGAAGAAAGGAAAACATGCAGGCTGCAGCAAGGAAAGCGAGTAATTTCATAATAAATATTGCAGTGTCAGGGGAGGAGGTGGTATCAAACCAAGAACAGATGAATATGTGTGCTGTATGTATGTGTGTAACTATGTAGTGGGTTCTATTAGTTTGTACCACTGCATTAATTAACTACAGAAAATAAAATTTAAAAAGCAAATAATGTTATTCCACTATCCAGAAACAAATCCGTTATTACATTATCTCTCATATTTTAATGAATTAAATCCTTTTATATGTATATGCATACCTTCATTTTTTTTTAACCCTAAACTAGAACTACGGTAATTATCATTTGATGTCATACCTCTTCCTTAATAAATTATGTTTTGACAGTGAGATTTTGTGATATGACTAAAGGATAATTTCAAAGTTTAGGATTTTGGGTAATGTTAACTGCTTTTAAGATTCTAATGAACCTACATTTGCCTTTCGAATTTGGATTTTCATATTATAGAAAGAGAGGTGCAGGGCTGAGGATGTGGTTAACCTGTAGAGTCCTTGCCTCACATACCTGACACCACGAGCTCCTGGTACCACACAGACATGACTAGACCTCATCTGAAACCAATGCGAAAAAAAATTGGAAGAAAACAAGGAATGAAGAGAGT
Organism: Mus pahari; assembly: GCF_900095145.1. Classification (NCBI taxonomy): domain Eukaryota; kingdom Metazoa; phylum Chordata; class Mammalia; order Rodentia; family Muridae; genus Mus; species Mus pahari. Next base: position 3,522,188 of record NC_034611.1, on the reverse strand, counting down.
CTTCTATGTAATGACTCTTGTGTAAGTATCTCAGAGTTCAAGTAGACAGTCAATCATCTCTGGCTTTAGGGGACTTCCAAGTGGATTATAGAGGACACAGAAATAAAAATCACAGAATGGTGTACTAAGAACTTCTGTAGCAAGAAAGACCTCCTCCTCCTCCTCCTCCTCCTCCTCCTCCGTTTGCCAAGTCCTGCCGCAGCTTTATCTGTAGAACGTGAACTGTTCCTTCCCTGTGATCAGCTTGGGTCTTGTGTTCTGGACACATCCCTCCATTCCCTTGCTCTATCCTGTGTGTTTCCCTTTCTCTTGAATCATTCCTACAAGCACCCAAGTGTGTTCCCATCTTCTATGTAACATATAGGATGGAGGATGGGGAGGTGGCTCACTGGGTAAAAGCACTTGGCACACAACTGTGAGAACCGAGGTAGCCCTCCGCACCCACATAGGTGCTGAGCAGGATCGTTCGCCTATATATAGCTCAATCATGTGAGAGGCAGAGGAAGAACCACCCTTGGAAGGTTTGCTGTCTAGACTAGCTGAAATGATGAGTGAAAGACCTTGTCCCAGTACATAAGGAAGAGTGATTGAGGAAAATTCTTGTTTCAACCTCTGGTCTTCACATTCACGTGCATACATATGCACAGCTATCCACCAACATGAAAAACATAAAAACACACTCAAAAACAAAAACACCTAAGCAGGCATCTCTTGATGTTATGCCCTCCCACATCCCTATACTACCATGTCTGCATCTTGTTAACATGGAAACTCTCAGCCTTCTTTTCTTCCTCCCCTGTACCTTTCAGTTGAGGCTCATATCTTCCTGCTTCACTTAAATGCTGCTTATCAGATCCACTAGCAGCCAACATCCCAGTCACACCAGGACCACTCTGTTCATCTTACACCCTGGGCAGCATATAACACAGTAACACCCCCTATTCTCGAACGTTCCTGAATCCTGATTCCTCGGGTCTTTTGTTCAGGCCGTATGTTCCTGCCTGTCTCACTGGCTAGTCCATTCATTTTTCTTTGGAGCTCCTATTTCTAGCTGGCAGGGTGCCTAAAACTCAGTCCTTAACATCTTTCTCAATTTACACTCCATCCCCCATGGGACATACCACCTGGTCCTCATGATTTTTACTATTTCTCAAACTATACATTCAAATTTGCCTCTCTCTGCTGAGATCTAAACCTGTATCCTTCTCTGCGTTTTTTTCTTGACGTGGGTGCTGACTAGATCATTAAACTTCCTGTGCTCACTGCAGAAGACATGACTTCCCTACCATCTCACACCAGTCAGAATGACTAAGATTAAAAATTCAGGTGACAGCAGAAGCTGGCGAGGATGAGGAGAAAGAGGAACACTCCTCCATTGTTGGTGGAATTGCAAGCTTGTACAACCACTCTGGAAATCAGTCTGGTGGTTCCTCAGAAAATTAGACATAGTACTACCGGAGGACCCAGCAATACCTCTTCTGGGCATATACCCAGAAGATCTTCCAACTGGTAATAAGG
>NC_034611.1:3472780-3520180 GCF_900095145.1 Mus pahari | reverse complement strand
TCTAGCTGCATATGTAGCAGAAGATGGCCTAATTGGCCATCATTGGGAAGAGAGGCCCCTTGGTCTTGCAAACTTTATATGACCCAGCACAGGGGAAAGCCAGGGCCAAGTAGTGGGAGTGGGTGGGTAGGGGAGCGGGGCGGGGGTTATAGGGAACTTTTGGGATAGCATTTGAAATGTAAATAAAGAAAATAATAATAATAAAAAAAAAGAAAGAAAACAAACAGAAACCCCAGAAGTCCTTGGAGACTCTGTCCCCTCTCCACTAGCGCTTCTACCAACATGCATTGTGAATCCTGTCATACCCAACTGGGTCAGAACTGTGACAGCCTCAGTTCTGACAAACATTTGGAATTGGTTCCACTGTACTCAGCATTCATTCTTCACTTGATAGGAAGGTTAATTTTTTTCTTTTTCATTTTTTTTAAAAAGCATATATTTTTTTATTTAAGAATTATTTATTATATATAAGTATACTGTAGCTGTTTTCAGACACATCAGAAGAGGGCACCAGATCTCATTGAGGATGGCTGTGAACCACCATGTGGTTGCTGGGATTTGAACTCAGGATCTTCAGAAGAGCAGTCAGTGCCCTTAACCGCTGAGCCATCTCTCCAGCCCTTTCTTTTTCTTTTTTAAAGTATGATGCTAATTCCATTCAGTCCATATTTAAAAGACTCCAATGGCTTCCCGAGAGACTGCGCCACAATCTAGAAGGCCCTTGTGCACTGCACCTGTCTGTCCTAGCTACATGGATGGCTTGTCGCATTCCTACCACAGGGTCACCATGCTCGCCATTTCTCTCTCAGAATGATTTCCCACTTGGCCATTGCAGCTGCTTCCCAGTTCACTCCCTGGGTAACCCCTCCCACAGGGCTCTTCTATCTCACTCTCTCTGTGCTAGAACATGTGGACTCACATATGGTAGGCGAGCACTCTGTATCTTTAGCCCAATAAATGTCTCTTATGCTAACCACTGTTCATGTTGACTCTAACTTTTTGATAAATATCAAATTATCAAAGCATTTGAAAACAGCATTTCATGTCTATTTTAAATTCTAGATAAAGCCAATCTTATGAATACATGAAAACAATAAAATAACATTTTAATAGGAACAATGGATAACATAAAAACTCTTTGTTGTCCACTAGTTGTAATAGGATAAAACAAATTCAATATAATTCATTGTGTTAACAATCACCTGTCGCTGATATAACTAGTCCTCTCCTAAACTAAGAGGGTTTATGTTACTCTAAACTAGGGACATAGACAAGACCAAGTAATCTTGTTGCGGAAGGAAGCAAAAAAAATCAGTGTTTTCTTCTAACAATGCACATGAATTCAACTTAATAAAACTTACTTTTTGTTTGTTTGTTTGTGTTTGAGACAGGGGTTCTCTGTGTAGCCCTGGCTGTCCTGGAACTCACTCTGTGGATGAGGCTGGCCTTGAAGTCAGAGATCTGCCTGCCTCTGCCTCCCGAGTGCTGGGATTAATTGGGTATACCACCATCACCTGGAGCTTAATAATCAATATGTACATGGCTATCAGGAAGGACATTAACAGTGTTAAAGTAATGTAGTTCCTTACATTTATCTGCAGACCCCAAAGGCTATGTACAGAGCTGAAAATGTCAAGCTGTGTGTGTGCAATGCAGGAGACATTTATGTTTGGCATGTAACTGCTGGCTGGCCCACACATTTTTCTTCAGTTACTTTGGGATCATGAGGGTAACTAAAGGCAGAAACGAGCTTGACTCTTTTCTACATGCCTTCCTCAATGGTACCCAAGAAGCCATTTCTCTGGCTGCTAAAAACCCAAGGCTTCAAGCATCCACAAAGCTAGTTGCTGGGCACCAGAGCTTCTATTTATAGGGAAAAAAGTACTTTCTTGGTGAATCCTATTTCTCAGACTCAAAGAAGTCAGCTTCTGAATGCAGTGTCCCATGCTTTCGGGGGCACATGTGAGGTCAGTGCAGCATGCATCATTTGCGGTCACTCAGTCCTGCCATGACTGACAGTTTGAAGAAAGGTATTTTTCCCAGATAAAAATAAATGTCTAAATACGATATATTAAGATAATTGCCAAATAACCCAAGCTTTAGAATAATAAAACATACACCACATGTAAAGGCTGATTTAAACCAAGGTACACACACACACACACACACACACACACACGTCTTTATAAAACAAATCTCCCAGTGCCCTCCGGTGTCATCAGGCACTGTCTACAAGTTCCTCACATGGATCTCTGACCCATCAATCACAGACCCTAGTGAGGCGAGGCCAGAGTCTCTGTTCTTTATTTAAAAAAAAAAAAAAAAAAGCTAATAGCAAAGATTATAAGTATAGGTATTTTTTGTTCTTGTTTTAAAAAAACAAACTAACCAGACAGGAGTCGAAGTATTTGTCCTATGTAGCTGTACAGCAGAAAATCAACTGAACTGCCACATCTGTCTTAGGGTTCTATTGCTGTTATATTTACCATGGCCAAAAGAATCTTGGAGGAGAGAGGATTTATTTCAGGCTTAAAGCTCTCAAACCACACTCTACCCTGACTGACAAAAGTCAATCAGGAACTGAAGCAGAGGCCATGAGGAATGCTCTTTACTGGCTTGCTCTCCAAGGCCTGCTTAATCTGCTTTGTAATACCACCCAGGGCCACCTGCCCAGTGGCGGCACCACCTCCAAGGAGCTGGGCTTTCCCATAGCACTCAGTAATTAAGAAAATGCTCCACAGATTTGCCCCTGGCCAATCTTCTGGAGGAATTTTCTCGATTAAGTTCCCTCTCCTTATATAAAACTGGACTATGTCAGATTAGCAACATTTTGAACCAGGACACCAAACTAAACAACATACTAGGGAGCTAATGAGTAGTAATGACCTCACATGCTGTGTTCACAGATGGGCAGGTTTCCATCGCCCAGCCTTCATCTCTCCAGGGGTAACACATGAAAATTTTTCCTGCCTAATTCTGAGGGCCACCATATTGAGTCCCCTCATTAGCATGGCGGCTACCATGATAGTGAATATTACACGGCCCCAAGAGAAAGCTCAGAACAAACTGAATGCCTCGTATGTGTACCAAATATTTACTTTTAAATGCAAAAAGCTCCAGCAGATGAACCCACAGGACACAGCTTAGATCCCATATTACTGCTGTTGTCCCTGTCTGCAGATGGTCTTTGAGTGCAAATTCAATAGAGAGAACTTTTTTCTGTACTATTAGAAAGTCATACATTCTTCATATGGTCTGTGAATTGTATGCTGGTTATTTGGAGCTTTTGGGCTAATATCAGCTTATCAGTGAGTGCATACCGTGTGTGTTCTTTTGTGATTGGGTTACCTCACTCAGGATGATATTTTCTAGTTCTATCCATTTGCCTAAGAATTTCATGAATTCATCATTTTTAATAGCTGATTAGTACTCTGTTGTGTAAATGTACCATATTTTCTGTATCCATTACTCTGTTGAAGGACATCTGGGTTCTTTCCAGCTTCTTGCTATTATAAATAAGGCTGCTATGAACATAGTGGAGTATGTATCCTTATTACATGTTGTAGTTTCTTCTGGGAAGATGAAGGAAGATCAAAGTGTGGGTGCTTCAGTCCTTCTTAGAAGGAGAACAAAATACTCACAGGAGCAAATATGGAGATAAAGTGTACATAAAGTCATCCAGAGACTGCTCCACCTGGGGCTCCATCCCATATACAGTTACCAAACCCAGACACTATTGTGGATGCCAACAAGTGAATGCTGAAAGGAGCCTGATATGGCTGTCTCCTGAGAGGCCCTGCCAGAGCCTTACAAATACAGAGGTGATGTTAGCACCCAACCATTGGACTGAGCACGGTGCCCCCAATAGAGGAGTCAGAGAAAGGACTGAAGGAGTTGAAGGGGTTTGCAACCCCACAAGAAGAACAACAGTCACCCAACCAGTCACCCCAGAGCTCCCAGGGACTAAGCCATCAACAAAGGAGTACACATGGCTCCAGCTGCATACACTGCAGAGGATGGCCTTGTCCTACATCAATGGGAGGAGAGGTCCTTGGTCCTACAAAGGCTCAATAGATGCCCCAGTGTAGGGGAACTAAGTGCGGGTAGGTGGGAGTGTGTGGGTGGGTAAAGGAACACCCTCATAGAAGGAGAATGGGATAGGGAGTTTCTGGGTGGGGAGGGAGACTGGGAAGGAGGATAACAATTGAAATGTAAATAAAGAAAATATCCAATAAAAAATCTTTTAAAAAAAAGTCATTCATTCTAAAGAAGCTGAGAAACACTGGTTCCATAGTGTCATTTACAAAAAAAAAAAAAAAAATGACTTCCATGCACGCACCGTCGGCTTGCATGTGGGACTTTCTGTACAGGGATAAATCTGTCTGCCTAGGAATCAGGAAGTCAAAGGTATGCTTTGTAACTAGTATTTCAGCCTACCTCTGCCGGGGCAAGTATTATATCCCATGATAGTGATGCCTCCCTATCATTCTCATTCCTTAATCATCTGACATTTTTAACAATACAAAGATACAAACTTTTCTTTCAAATTTATTTTCCTGATGCTTAATGTGAATCTTGATACTTTAACTGAGGTGTTTAGAACTAAACAGTATTATTAAGTATGTTACTCTTTAGAGTTCCCGATGATAGTTCTCAATTCCTTTAAAAGGTGTACCCTAAATCTTTTAAATCACCCCCCAGTGGTTACTGTGCACGTACTCTGAGGTACGAGCCATGTCACTGGAAGCTCCCTGCATTTTGTCTTATTGAGCAACTATGAGCCGAACAGAACAGGCTGGGGCAGCTGGTGGGAAGCTAAGGAATCAGAAAGGCAAATGTCAGTAACCAGAGTGCAGACCAGCAAGAGCTTGTCTAACTCCTTAAAAATCCCTCGGGTCACAGACGGTCAGAAGCTAAATCCTGGAGTTTATGAAAATGCGCATGTTGCTATACTGTAATGTGTGTGTGAAATCAGGCAGTGCCCATCACTGCTGCCTGAGAAGATCATTTTGATTGTCTTAAGAGTATTGCTGAGGGAATATTTTTTTGCTTTTTATAGTCAAAGAAATTTGTGTTTGCTGTGACTAATACCAGGTTTGCTGAGTTAAAAAACATGTAAAAGTTAAGACTGTATACGAACTGATTTATTTTTAAAGTGATACACAAGTCTAGAGAAAATAATGTCCAAGGATGGGCTAACTGAGTCTCTCACAGCTACATACTATTCTTGCATAAAATAACTGAAAAAAGCTACTTGCATCAGGCCTGGAGCTTGAAAATATTTTCATTATCATTTTTATATATGTGGTTGAATTACATATCCATTCTCTTTTGCTCTTCTAGTAAGAAATAGCACATATCTAGGAGTGGACTCTGCCATTTCATTTGCTTCAAAGACCATTTAAATTTTTATTTTTCAAAACCCAGATCCTTAAATTAGAACTTCGAGTGTGCACTTTTAAGATATTTAACTGCCATTTCAGTCTCCTTCCATTCTTCAATGGAAATAATGTAAATTAAACAAAGAAAAAAAATCTGTATTAAATCAAAACTGAGTTTGGAAGCTTTCATAAAAACCATAAAAATCTTATTGTAAATTATTACTTTGCTTAACTTCTGGCTTTTGTCACACCATTTGGCACTTTTCACAAGCCAGAATTTTGAATCAATAGCAAAGCCTTGTCTTGATGCATGTACCAACACCAGCAAGCAGAGTGCGTGGGACAAGGTTCCACTTAGCAGAAAACACGTCTCGCCAGTGTCCTTAGAGAGAGACAGAAATCTGGGTAGAGAAGGTTAATAGGATGGTTAAATATGGAGTTTTTGTGTTGCCCTCTCATAAAGTGCAATATGACCACAAATCAAAACTGGGTTTTGAAAAAAAATTGTTGATTATGAAGCCTTTATAAAGGTAATTCTAAAGTTGTCACTCAGAGGGAATTTCCTCATGTGAAATCACAATGGCTTCCATGTCACTTCCTTGGGGGAAGCAAACACTCAAGAATGGAAAAATTAAAAATCACATTTTACTTTGAAACATAAAAATAAATATATCTCCAAGGAAAGAGGAAAAAAAAAATCAAGTACATTTAAATCATTTTATTGCACTGGAAGCCGCCAATTCGCCTGTGAGTTGTTTCACTGCAGATGAAAAGAAATCAAAACACAGGACAGATGTTGAACAAACCGCATTTAAGTTCCTTCGCACGCTGGCTTTTTCCAAGTGATTTTGGCTCCTCCATTAAATAAGGTGCATTTTGCTTGATTTTGGGAAGGGAAACATCAGGAAATATTTAAAGGCCAATTGCTGCCAATTAACTTTGATCAGTAAAAAGTTCTATTTGAATCTTTGAGATTCTTCTCTGTCTGAAATAACGTACATTTACAAAACCTAGCAAAGCAACAACTTGATGATTAATGCCTGCTGGCGGCCCTGCGACAAGCTTGCTTCGCAGTGAGAGTTAAATAAACAAGTGTCCCGTGAAGGAGGCAGGCAGCTCGATTATGGTCCTGTTTTGTCGTGATGGAGATAGGTAGGAACAATGCCCTTCTTTGTTAGGGATGCAAGTAACTACAATAGTGTCTGTCACCTTCATTCACCATCAGCTTAGAGACATTTCCCTCAATCAAAGGAGCTGCAGTTAAGACATGAGAAGTCCTAGCAGTTCAAACAGCAAAGACCGGATGCAAACCATCTCTAAACAATCAGACTGGACAAAAGCGCACAGGAAGAGACCGCTAGGGACAGTGCACAGTGAAGATGGCTGCATAAGCCTGCCGCATCTCAACGATGCTTATGAAACCAAGACTTAGAAAGCTTCTGAGAGTCATGCTTGATACTTAGGAATCTTGTCATCAAACTTTAATAATGTAGGTGCCGACTTTAAATAGCATGAAGAGGAAGCCCCTTGACCTATACGCACCTTGTCTCAATATTCCAATTATAGGTTTAAAAAGAGCAATATCCAATCACTCTTTCAGGACCAAACACATATTTTCAGATATGTTCCAAAAAAAAAAAAAATTACAACTTACTTCTAGGTCATTGAAAAATAGATGTGTGTCTGCCAAGTTGAAAATCATCTCTTCCATTCGCAGTCCCAGGGAAACAGAAGTAGGTGGATCCTAAAAGGAGAATTTCACAGGTCAGGAATTTGTATGGTCATCATATTTCACAGGAAGGAAGTGACTGGAAAGGTGGGGAACGCTTGCCATTCCAGGAGAGCTGGAAGTCGGCTCAGTGTTATGAATCATTTGTTCCATGTGGAGGCTTCAAGGACCTCCTATAGGAAAGGTGCTTCAATTGCACTACCAAGCATCATAAAGAAATAGCTTGCACCCAAGTGTAGGGGTCTTAGACATATGAAGTAGAGGGAATTCATGCCATGATCCATAAAGAATATCTGTCTGCACTTACTATCCAAATATTAGAAAATAAAGTCTAGATTACGTTCAGAGAGGCAACAAGTAGAAACCCTACTCTGCGGGATAACATGCACTCTCATGTGTGCATGTAATCAGACTGCCTGCCAGTTCCAGTCTACTCAACACAGGAAGTGGTGGCTGAGCTCACTACACAGTACCATGGTCAGTGGAGCCCAATGCTGTGACACCCCCGGCACCGCACCGCATAGCCAGAACCATACTGAAGGACGTGCTAAGCCAAGAGGATCCACTGCTTTATAATGCTTTAAGTCATGGCCAGTCCATCTGTCCTAACACCTTAATGACATCTGCTAGCACTGGTGAACTTGGGGGATATGGAGATAGTGTTTTTCTTTATGATAGTGCTATTCTTTATTCTTCATTTTTTATATGTGAAATTCCAGAACCAATATGCTTTCTGGCTGTAATCATTTATGCTAAGTAGAAAAAAAAATCCTAGTTAGAAAGTATTAGAAGGAATATATAATCAGTTTCTAAAGCTTCTATTGGCTCTCCAATAACCACTCTGTAAATACTATTTTAGGTTTTTTCCAAAGAATAATCATTTCTTATAGTAATATCATGTAATTATATTTTATTATCACAATAAACATTTGGAATAAATACAGAGTCTACCTAACAGAAGAATTGTAAATATACAAATTATTCCTTTAGGGGGTATCCTATGTCTCGTTATAGTCGTTGAGTCAAGAACCTAAAATTCCAAAACCCCCGCACTGCTTTCTATCACTACTGCCCAACATGGAGGGCACGCATGTCCTGCACTGTTTACACATTCTGTTGCTAATCTCAAGACTTGCTCCCTGCTTTGAAGACTGTCCATGTGCTTAGTAAAGCAGGTCCTGGAGGATCCAGCACAGGACTCAGCAACTCCTGCTTTGGGGACCTGTACCAAGCATAGAAGAGGAGCCCTAGAGTGACCAGCTAGGGCCTTCCTCTACTGTCCCATAGACTAACAGAGCAACAAGCCCAATAAGAGTCTTACCTCTCACTTTGCCACAATCCTGCCATCTTCATACACCTAGCAGCGAAAAGGAAGCTGGGATAGAAGGATGAGGCGCAGACTCTGCACTCCTCTTAGGACAACCAGCTGAGCTCAGCACCACTGATCGGCACCACCCACTTCACTAGCTCCGCCTACATTGTTAGAGCCACCCAGCACTGCCTATGTCCTACTTTTGTAGTGCAAAGGAGAGGGCATGGAAATGTGGAAGGATGGCATCCCCTAGCCTCTGCATTGCTCCACCCATTGACTGACAGTGGAAAAGAGACAGAAGACCGTACAGACGAGAGTTGCATAAGTGAAAGCAACTCCCGCGCACTTCTCTTCAGGTCATTCCAACTGTTCACCTTCCTTACATTGTCCTTGCTTAACGCCTTCTAAGATCTAACAAAGGTCTCGTGTTGTACGAGGATATAAATACAGTTTATAAATAAGGAAAACAGACAACTAGCTCATTAACTCTTGGTTTAGAGGAAACTGTGCTCAAGAACTCCGTCAATACATATCCTAGAAGAAACCAACACTCAAATATCCAGAACAGACCAGATTAGCTAGGACAGTTCAAACTGTTGTTTCTAAAACAAAACATCAGACTATAGTGTACAGAGGTCTAGACCCAGTGGTCCTCAACCCTCCTAATTCTGCCACCCTTTAATACAGCTCCCCAGGGTACAGTAACCCACAAGTATAAAATTATTTCATTGCTACTTTATAACTTCATTTTCATTGCTACTACGTAACATGTAATTTTGCTACCGTTACAAATCGTACTGTAAATATCTCATATATGACCCTATGGAAGGGTTATCTGACAGCCAAAGGAGTGACACCGTCAGGGGGAGAACCACGGCACCAGCCGCTCAGGCCAATGAAAACACCCTGTCTTGCTACAGAGCCCTGCCGGCCGGCAAGTCTTTTCATGTGGCGAGGGTAAAGACTTACCATATCTATCTAATTGCCGACCGTGAAATAAATGTACCTCACAGTACTGCTGCTGTTAAAAAGCCTTATTTCTTCAGACATGGTTGCTTATTTACACGAGCATCAAAAGAATTACTCTATTGCTTGTTAACATGTAAAACACTTCAACTTTTCTTCATAAATTACAGGAACAGCTTGCTTGTTATTAATATCTTTCTTTCATGGTTTTTCTACCTGCCTCTTTATGGTACTGCTTCAGAAACATTTCCTACAACAAAAATACACGTTGGCAGTTAGAAAACAGGAGAGAAATCTAGACTAGGAGGGAGGATTGTAGAGAATAGTATTCTTGGACATCTTTTAAATCTTTAAAACAAACAAACAAAACCACGAGCTAGTCCCCTCCCCTCCCCTCCTTTCCCCTCCTCTCTCCTCTGTCCTGTCTTCTCCCCCAAATCTAGACATCCCTCAGCTATTACAGAAATAAAAAGAAATAAATGAAATAAAAATTTGGCAAAATATACCACTTCTTGCTACCTGGAGCATCCTCTGATGTTTTCCAAGCTTACGTCTAAAGTCTGCAAAGCAGAGCCCTAGAAGGCCTCTCCTCCTTGACATCCCAATATTCTTTTTTTTTTTTTTTGACTGACTGTCCTAAATTGTTTATTGGATATGAATTTTACAAATATCACGTGTATTAGCGGTAACGGTGGAGCTGGAGAGTACTGCGCCTTCTCCAGGCTGCACGGCGGGACCCACCAATAGTGTGGTGGAACTTATGGCCCTTTCCAAGGCCACGGCTCTTTTGGCCAGCAGAATATCCCAATATTCTTAAGGGACAGATTTGTGCATGGAAACTGACCCATTAAGTGCAAAGACACATCACATTGTTTCACCCAAGAGAGACTAGCAAGGGAGACGGACAGCTTGCCTGGATTTGCCTATACAATTTGAGCAGCCAATATTATCTCAGGACAGATTTTATTTTCCTATCATAATAAATATTATTTTAATACCTTTATACCTTTTAAAAAAATTCCTGATATAAAGTAAATGTGAAGAGAGCTAATCCTGGACCATCAATAAATCAGTCTTAGCTGGATGGGTTATTTTGGAAAATTCAGAAGAAACAAAACAAAACAAACAAACTTTCCACATTCTTGGACCAAAAGTGAGACATGGAAATCACCATGTCTTTGGCTTAATTTCACTTTTCTTGAAATATGCACTTCTCTTGCAATAACAGATTCCAGGCCTGCAGTTATGAAAACTTCAGAGCTCTGCTTTCTCTTCAAAGTAATATCTCATTTTAAGAAAGACTCGTTACCAAATGTCTCCATTGTCCCTCAGGGGAGCTCGTCACTGCTGTCTTCTTTCTTGGCATCACTGCTTTCCCTCTTACACCTTGAGCTCTGTCCTCTCCTTGTAGGAAGAACTCATTACCAACTGCTTCCCGTGTTCAGCCTCTGAGGCCACTGCTCTCTGCTCTCACCTGGACATTTCTGCTGTCCTGGTGTCAAGAACACCATTGCTCTTTCTGTGCATGCACTTAGAATCTGTTGTCCATCATTCGGTTAGAATCTGATCATCCATCAATCACGTGGTACTCATCCTTGGACCTCATCTCCTCTACAGTCAATCCAGGCCACCATAAGACCCAAAGAACCTCCTGGCCATAATCATACCAGACTTGAAATATTGGCTATAGGATCACAGATTTATCAGCTATTGTTGCTCTGGCTATAAAGCATCTGAATTTCAATGTCTGTCAAGTCAAGTTCATCATATTTCCCTATGCCGGATGTATCCCTTCTTTATAAGAGAGGTATCCTACCAATCTCAAACTGTGGCATTTTAATAAACAGCACCCCTTCCCTAAAACAGACCAATCATAGCATTGTGAGACAATGCTTCAACCTGACCTTTCTGTATTCCCTACCTTCTTCCACATCTTTACTTCGTGCTTTTGCTTCAGCCATGGGTCTTATCATTGTATCCATCACTGGGATTTATCTCTTAAGGTATCTCTTTCCCACTTTTTAAAAATAAATATCTAAACACTATATCCTAAGCAAAAACCCATAAATGTCTTATTTTTGTTCACTTCTCCAGTGTACGCCTTGTTTTGGGTTTGTCACAAAATACTTTCTTTAAAAGATGATGAGAAGACTGATACCTACTATATTATGGCTGTATTTAACTATTTGTTATAATATATATAGTTAATTTGTTCTATAAATATAACTTAAATACATCAATTAAGATGGATATAATTTCAAATACATAAATGTATATGAATCTGAAGATGTTATGTGTTTAGATATATTTAATTATTGCATAATAACAAAGCAAGTGGTTCTGATGAAAATTCTCACCATGTCTGAGGCAAAGGAATTGCTGTCAAGGGACCTGTTCCCAGAGTTTTCCTACATTATTATATTCTGATCAACCTATGTTTTCATGCCCTTCCTGAACACTATTTCCTCCAAGCCTGATTCAACATTATTTGTTTTTTCCCATGCAGGCTCTGCAGCAACGTGGGTGCAAAACCATTTTATTTGCCAATTAAATTTGGAAATACATGTGAAGTTCTAGACCAGTATGTGACAAATTACAAGCAGCCAAGGCCATTCTGACAATTGCTGTTATTTCTACCACTAATATTATAGCCACAGTGGTGTGATTGTCCAAACACCGGACTGCAGGCCATGGCTACAAGAGATATATCATAGTCTACTTTCAATCTGAATGAGAAGTTTAAGCAAGAGCTATTCTAAGAAGGTCCGTCCTCTCAAGTCTGGGCACGCCCAGGCAGGCCATTGTTGGAACATTCCTGGGACTGAACCAAATGTTCCGCTAACCTGCCCCTCAGGTCTCCTAGCATTCCTGCCTTGGCACGTACCATTCTGCAAATGTGTGGTCATTCTGCTGAGTTTAAATGAACCAATCATGGTAACCGCACCAATTCTTGCTAGCTCCTCCCCCTCCCCCTATAAAAACCCCTAGCTTTCAGGCCAAGGTCGGTGCCTCTGCCTCCTGTGTGAGGTACATATCGTCCCGGAGCTCTGCCATTAAACTACCTCATGTTTTTACATCCAAAAAAAAAAAAAAAGAAGAAGAAGGCCTGTCTTCTGAATTTCAATAGACAGAAGTCAATGAATCATTTCTATGGACCTTGAGAGTCCTCTAAAGTTGTATGGTAAAAATCTTCACCCGTGGGTTGTATGCTAGAAGACAAATAGTAGAACCTTTAATAGGTTGGCTCCACTAGGAAGTTTTCAAGTATGTTGGGCATGTATTTCAAGTGGAAAGGGAGACCTTCTTTTTCATTTCCCAGGTATATGAAGACTCGTTTGTCTTTGCTAAATGCCCCTACTAAGATGTGCTGCCTACCCAAAACGATAGTGCGAATCATTCTTGGATGGCTGCTTCCAAACCCACAAACCAGAATATACCCCCTTTCTTTATAAACAGATTATCTAGGGATTTGTTGCAGTGTTAGAAAACCAAGAAACATGGCCACCTATAAGAGTTAATGCTAATGTTTAGTGAATCATAAGTTCAATTCTATTGTAGTTATTACACTAAGGCACATTCTATAAATTTTTTTACACAACTTTTCATGCCAATATTTTGAGAATAGCAATGTTTTTCAGAACCTAGCCAGGAGAATGCTGGTTTTAGTGGAAGTTCAGATGAGATATTCAGCATAACCACCCTTAGGAGGAACTGTCATGAGTTCTCTCAAAAGATGCCAGCCAAACTTTAGGCCACACAGCTGTTTACCAGCGTATGGATGGCACAACTCAGGATGGTGGTGATGGTGGCCAATACTCTGAAAGTCTAGGGAATTTAGGAAAAGAAGTCATTTCAATGTTCATGAAAAAAATAAGAAGTACACATAGATTGAAAGCCAAGAAAAATAGGATGAACTGTAAAAATAAATAGAAGCCTTTAACAAAGACACTCCATAAGCTAAGGGTCAAAGAGAATGGCCTGGGCTTACTGGTAACACCCCTCAAGTTCACAGCAAGGTCACAGCTGACATTACACTCAATGGTTAATGTCTAGAAAGGCTCTAGGATCAGCAATAAGGCAAGGACACTGCTTTTGTCACATCCATTTACCACAGTACTGGAAGGCCCAAGAAAAGCAACTATAAAAAAGGGCAAATGAAAGATCTGTTCGCAATGACTTACTTATATATGGAGAATAGCCCAAATAGCATGAAAAATGCTAGAAATAATACATTCAGCACTTTCTTTCTTTCTTTCTTTCTTTCTTTCTTTCTTTCTTTCTTTCTTTCTCTCTCTCTCTCTCTCTCTCTCTCTCTCTCTCTCTCTCTCTCTCTCTCTCTCTCTCTCTCTCTCTCTCTCTCTCTCTCTCTGTGTGTGTGTGTTAGAGCTTAATTGTAGAAAGGTAGAGAGAAAGAGAGAAGGTAGAAAAAGAGAGGCCAGCCATGGCCATGTGGAGGGGGGAGGGAGAGGGAGAAGGAGAGCTAGAGATGAGAATAAGAGAGGTGAGAGCTTAAGAGCCAGCACACTTTCAAGATTGACATTAACATGGAAATTAATTGCCTTTCCATATACTAATAGTCAATCAGGGACAGAAATGAAGAAAATTATTTCATTTATAATAACAACTCTAAAAGTAAACAAGTAAATATAAAGAAACCAAGGAGAAAAGAACCAACACTTGTGAAGTATAAACTGAAAATAAGAAAAAATTAAGTAAAAAAAGAAATGCATAGAAAAATAATCCCATGTTCATAGATATAAAATACATCAAGATGTTAAAAAACAGTGATTTATAGACTTAATCCATTCTCTAGCAATCATTATATTTGTATAAATAAAAAAGAAACCATCCTGAAATGTACAAGAACCCTCAAGGGAACTAACTTAAATAGTCAAAAACAAGCATGAAAAAAACCTAACGGAATCAGTAGTCTTACACTATTAAAATTTAAAATATATTATAAGACCACAGTAAACAAGAAGCGGATGCTCACAGCCATCCATTGGACTGAACACTGGGACCCCAATGATGGAGCTAGAGAGGGTTTTCAGCTCCATAGGAAGAATAACCAGTACCCCCCAGAGCTCCCAGGGACTAAACCACCAACCAAAGAATACACATGGTGGGACTCATAGCTCCAGCTGCACATGTAGCAGAGGATGGTCATCAATGGGAAGAGAGACCCTTGATCCTGTGAAGGCTCTATGCCCCAGGGGAATGCCAGGGCCAGGAAGCAGGAGTGGGTGGGTTGGTAAGCAGGGGAAGGGAGGAGGGGATAGGGGATTTTCGGAGGGGAAAGCAGGAAAAGGGATAACATTTGAAATGTAAATAAAGAAAATATCTAATAAAAATAGATAAATAAATAACCACAGTAAACAAAGCAACATCTTTTCTTTTCTTTTCTTTCTTTCTTTCTTTTTTTTTTTAATTTTGTATTAGTGGAACAGAAAAGGCCAGAAATAAATCCCTGTTCATATAGCTAAATTACTTGTGGCATTGGTATTAAGTCTTTTCAATAGTCTCCACTACATCTGGATAGCCAGATGCAATAGAGTGAAGTTGGGTCTTTACCTTAACACATACAGACATTAACTCACAGTAAGTCAAAGACCTAAACTGTAAGTCATTTGCAGAAAGCCTTCAAGTCCTCAAACATGGTGACACTTTCTTGATGTGACATCAAACATGCAACAAAAGAAAACAACGATTTGCCATCCTTAAAATTAGAACCATGTGCGTGTGTTCAAGGGCACAGCCAACTGAATTAAAAGGCAATCCAGAAAATGAGAGAAAAAAAAAAATAGAATTCTTACACCTGGTAACAGGGTAGGGCCCATGATGCATAGAAAATGGCTTCAATTCTAAGGATTACAGCAGGCAGGGTGCTGGGCAGTCTTGATTTTCCTTTGCTTGTGGCACTTTGGATTGAAAAGGCTTTTTAAAATCTTTAATCACACTGAAGGCCATTTGACAAAGGTTTTAAAACCCTCCTGAAAAAGAGCATGCAGAGACTTGGGTAGTCTGTACCCAGAGTGAGAGGCTTAGCGCAGCACAGTGCTAAGCCTGTGTTAACTTGGCTTGCTTCACTGTAAAATGCTCTTCCCTGGAAACAGGAATGCTTATGTCTGTAATTCAAGCCATGGGGTCTCATCTCACTCATTTATGATGCTATTGTTATACTGCAGGGACAACCTGCTACAAGGATTAATCTAAGTGTACTATAGAAACCACAGTAACGTGAGTGAGCCTCACTAGAGCCACTGGCATTTTGATTTTGATTGTGGGACTCCTAAAGATCCTGAGTGCCAATTCTCCCCAATATCCATAATACCAGAGTCATCATTTGATCCCTATTACTAGACATTGCATACTACACAGATATTCGTAGCTTCTAGGAGTACTTCTCATGGCTAACCCTGGAACATGGGATGCCTCACTGCTATTGTCAATCCTGGGCACATTCTGCAGCTTCACTACTAGCTATGTGGTGACAGTGGTTTCATTTCACACCAAAAGCAGATTATTGAAGCTTTAATCATCCTTTGGCAAAAGTCACCTTTGTAAGAAATTTCTTAGGGCAAATACTATGATTATGTGCCTATACCTATACAGGCCATTAGTATCTCAGACTAAGATAGTACAAAATAGAGGCATGGGGAGGTATGTGTTCTAGGTACCACAGTAGCTACAGCCCTGAGGTTTGTCTATGCTCATGAGAAGGCCACTTATATGCAGTCCCATTTTCTGATTTACTTCATGGATGTTTTAATGATCACTAACTATTGATGAGCTACTCTATGACACAGGGAGAACCATTGGGTACGTTCACTATTTCTACTTAGACAAATTCTCTCACTGGAGTTTTAAAGGTTAGGTAGTCCTAACAGGATATTAGCATTAGACATCACATGATAGTAAAACCCGCAGTTCTGGGGTAGAGAGGACATTAGGTTCATTGTCCCGAGGGACTTGCTTGATTCTGATGATGAACATCAAGTCCCTGCTCCCATCTTGACTATTTATACTGAAAATGGTTGCAGTTATGTCCTTGCTGAAATTCTACTGTTTTCACATAGTATTTGAACTTAACTACTGTGTAAAGAAAAACTGTTTGGAGATTCTAGGTCATCATCTCTAATTATCTTGCCTTTATCAGCAAGTTATACTATTTTATGTCACAGCTGTTATTAGCTTTCATTCTCCAAGGGAAAGAGCCAACAGGAGCTCTTTAATTTACTGACTGAACAGCTGAGCAATGATGTTGCGAAGTTGCTTGGTCACTCTATGTGGAGCACAGCTTGGTGAAATGATCAGAAAACAGATTTCATTGCTTTTGAAAGAAATAACAAAGCAGAGCAGCCATATACTTCATCTTACTGATAGCCTTGTGCAAGTATACATAACTTCTCTATACACTGGCAGCTTCATCTCTGTGGCAATGTGATCCCTTTATACCCTGAGGACTACTGAGAGCCAGCTGGCCTGTGCTGCTCATCACAGTTCACAGGATCCAACATCGCTGAGCAGTCGGAGCATCTGCTAGGGCTCTCTCTCTCATTCTCTTTTCTACTGGCCTTTGGTCAGTTTGGGTTCTCACTTCTGGAACCTCCTGCATGCCCAGAACAGTGAAAGGACATTCATCAAGCACATTGTGGCAAATAATACACAAAACACCAGTGGAGTCTCAGCCAAGACCATGAGTGTCCTGTCTACTACTGGAGATGGAAGAGTTGCACACTGGACACTGTGGTCACAAATAGCCAAAGCAAGAAACATGTAACGCTCCTCACCAGCTGGCTCCAGGCCACACTACACTCTATTTTTAGTGGTAAATACAACCCCCTATAGACCTGAGGCCACCTCAGAAATTTGTTTTTATTCATTTTCTCAAAAAAAAAAAAAAAAAAAACCAACCAAAAAACCAAAATAAAACAACTACTTTTGGCTCAGTGCTTGCTGCCCCTCAAGATTCAACAAAAGACAGAAACTTGAAGGAAATCCCATTTCTTTCTCTTTTTTTTTCCAGCCTTTACAAATGGGATACTGAATGTTTTCTGCACATAATAGCAAAACAACCTTTCTCCTTCATGTACAAAGCTTAAATCTAGACATTTTTCTAGCAACCACCACAACTTTGTATGAAAATGCATTTTAAAAGGTACATCCTGGGCTACTAAGTTTTGACTGAATAAAGGCCAAACATCACAGTAGATTCATGCAGTCCAAAAGTCATTTCAGTTTTATTATAAAAACCTTTATTTTAAATTTATTATCTTTTTTTTTTTTTTTGAGTCAAGTGTTTCTCTGTGTAGCCCTGGCTGTCCTGGAACTCACTCTGTAGACCAGGCTGGCCTCGAACTCAGAAATCCGCCTGCCTTAAATGTCAGTGAAGAGTTTTCATTGTTTGGGGAACCTGAAAAATTCTCTCAGTTCTGATGAACTTCATGGTTAATTAAAAACCAGAATAACTTACCAAATAAATCATAAGTTAATGAAATAAAATCAAAATTAAAAAACCCTGAATTTTGCTCTTTACATTGTTATCATGCTTCCATTTTCAATGTACAAGTATGTTTAAAATATATGCTGTCTATTGCATAGCTCATTCCCATACATGTACTCAATTATTCCTTCAAAATCAAGGCTACACCAATCCCTAGCAATCACTCTGCTGCTTTGGAGGGCAAATTAAAGTGTATCTAAAGCATATCCCTTTCTTTAAGTTGCTATTTATTCATCTTAGACGTAAGATGAAAAGAGCTTGTACATGACAGTTCAACTTTTACAGAACTTACAAGCAGGAGCTCTGGATACATTACTTACATTTTTAATTCGTGCAAGTGCACCTGGGGCTGTTAAATGCTATCTGCACTGGTTCTATGTGGGCAGCAAACCCTAGCAGGAAGCCATGACTGCTGGCTGGTGACACATGAGCAGGCTTACAAGGGTTTGTCAGCTCAATGTGAAAACCTGCGCTCAAACCAAGCACAAATCTTTGGGGGGAATATCAATCAAATGAAAGGAAACAAATATTTGTGTAAGCCCCTTAAACAATACCTTATTTAGAATGCTAATCGACAGCCACAAAAGGAGCCTGGCTGTCATTAAAAATCCCTCTATTCAGGAGCTTTTGTTTTGAGAGAAAAGGAGGCTGAAAAACAGGAACGGGCACTTTGAGTACTGAAGTGGTTTATTTTTAAAGCTCCATGCTAGCTGTTCACTGGATGGAGTTTGATGGTACGCTTTATACATTGCTTACTTATGTGAGAAAAAGAATATCGTGAGATGTTTATTTCTTTTACAAAACAATGACGGTTTCTCAAAGGGCATGTTGTATTACCAAGTCCCAAGGTCCCCTAAAGTCTCTTCCTACCTGACAGGCACCCAGGGGGGGGTGGCTTTGTAGAGAGTAGGAAGGCCCTCTCACTGGGTAGCTGGGGTGAAATGCTATGTTTGGAGTGTTGGATGAAGTTCTATTGTCAATTAGGAAATAATCCATGAGAGCTTACACACTTTCGGGAAGCAGACCATGGTTGAACTATTGCCTGGTTGAGTTGGACACAGAAAATCCAGTAATGTTAAGCAGGTCATTTTACCTGACCCTAGCCTGTGTTCATTTTTTTCTTACTTAAGAGATGCCCTTTCAACATCAAGGAAATAATACCCTAGTAGAGAATTAAGAGAAAGACCTTCACCACTGTAAAGATTAATTTCAATTGTGGAGAAAACCCAGTGAATACCAAACATGGGACAATTGCCAAGACAGTGGTATACAGAGGAAGGAAAGGAAGAACAGTAGTGTGCACCCAGCCAATTGGCCTCCACACTCAGAGCCCACAGATGCCAAGGGCAAGACCAACAGCTCAATCCAATCAAAGGACCTATCAAGATCTCATTTGTGACTGCTCTCCTATCTCCCTTTCTCCTTTCTAGTGTTACAGCCACTCTTTAGACCGCTTTTCCTTCTTATGCTAAGCACTGCACAATGATTTTCTTTGCTATCAGATTAGTCTCAGCTGTACATTTCCATTGTGTCGGTATATCGTGTGATATTTCTCATGGCATCCCATGCTCACGGAGTAAGTTCTCCACACTATATTCTGCCCACAATACTCCTTTTGAGAGTGATGGGCCAATTTGAAGACTATGTTTCATCCTGGTGTTGTCTGGTAATAGATGTACTTCTTTGTGTGAGTAATGTTAAGTATTCCCTGTCAGTTCTTCTCATTGAAAGCCTAAGAAGTTGGATAAAGCTTCAGCAGCCTTATTACCATATCGACACAGGTTCTGCCATTCATTTTCTCCAAGGATGATCCTTTATGCTTTATAGGTATGGGTTTTTGGTATATATTCTTATTCTAACAAAATATACAGGGCCACCCATCGCATGTGCTGGATCCCAAAACAAGAAATAACAGGTTTCAGACAGGCAATGCCATCAGTAAGTACATGTTTGGATGCTTTGCATTGTTTTCCGGCAACATCTAGGATCGCTTCCACATTTTAGATGGGGTCATGAAGGAGGCAGAAGTGACTGGGATCCAAGGTGGTTTTGGCAAAGCCTCGGAGAAAAGGAGACAGAGCGATGGTGGGGAGCTGTTGTGATTCCGCTCCTCAGCTACAGTCCGATTCACAGCGGTGAGCAAGCAAAGCAAGCTGCGCTGATGAGTTAATGTGACCCTGTGGATGCTCTAAGTACCTGAAGTTCTGAGCCAAGAGGAAGTGGATTGTAAATAAAGGGAAAGGGAATAGCATTGGGACAACGGTGATGACAAAACAGTTGGGCATGTCTGTGATGTTCAAGAAACATATTTTCATCTAGGTTTGTTTTTATTTTGTTTTTGTGTTGTTGCTTTGTTTGTTTTTTGGTGCCCTGAAACTAGCTCTGTAGACCAGGCAGGCCTCCAACCCACAGAGATCCACCTGTCTCTGCTGTGGTAAAAAGGCATGCACCACCACTGCCCTGCTTGTTTTGAGGTTTTATATTCTATGCCATCCCACAGCATCCACAGGTCGTATTTGGAACCATATGTTATCTTCTCATTTTGACCCAATTTAACATTAACATACAAAGAAGAAATCCTATGGGATATATCTTCTTTCAGGTCTCCAGACATAAGGTTAGGGCTCTTTGCTAGGGTGATTAGAGCCCCCAGGGAATGTAGAAATGATTTGGGTTCACTCACAGGTCAGAATTGAGAACTATCTCTGTGACTGCTACATGTTTACTAAACTCATGGTCTATTCCTTCGGTGCACAGTGAGAGACATCATAGCAGGGCTGTGTGCTACTTCTAGTGCTGTCTACAAAGCCTTCTCTCATGCAGCTCAGCCTTTCCTCTCTATGGACTGATCAATGACGATGACAAGAATCCCAGAAATCTCTATACACTGACCTTTGCATCACCAAACCTTGCTTAAACAAAGCCTGGAACATGAACTCAAGAGGGCTGAAAAATTGATGTATCATGGAGCTGGGATGTGGCACAGTTGGTAGTGTTCTTGCCAAGGACATGGGAGGCCTCTGCATACTTGGGTCTCCAGCACTGCCCATACCTGTGGTCCTACAGCTTGGGAGGAGGAACCAGAAAGATCAGAGGTTTAAGGTCCTCTTCAATGTGTGAGGCAAGCCTGGGTTACATAAGACCATGTCTCAAATAGAAAAGTTTAATTGTGTTTATGTTATTACCTATTAAAACTGTTGGTTAGAAGGCATTTCATCCTCTCTAATGAATTTGCTGGCCTAAGCTTCACCAGGTTTCAAATTCATATAGCTGATGCTTACATGGCTTGATTTCACAGCCAGCCACAGTGCTGCTGTGGTCCCCATATCCCAAAGGGATGAGGAAGAGGAATCAGAACTAACTCAAAGTTCAGAGGAGAAGATAAACCTTTCTCTTAAGAGGCAGAAAAATCAGTATTTCAGGCTTACATTTCCTGTGGCACATATTCTTGTTTTGGTTTTAAAAATACTTTACAAAAATGAAATAAGCCCCTTAGCTTAAAGAAGTTGCATAAAACAGGCTGTGGAGCATATTTGGCCTATGGAGTAGGGTCTGTCAGTCTCTGGTCTAAATGTTGAAAAACTGTGAGATGTGGAAATTGCATGAAATACAAATCCTAAAAGTATAGATCTGGTTTTCTTGGAACATGGCCATGTTTGTTTCTGCACCATCCCCAGCTGCCTGAGCACTGTCAAGGAATAGTGGGATAGTTATGCCATGATTGTGACTCTGGTCTAGTTCTAAAGTGGAGGCAACAATTTTAAGTGTCTAGACCCTCTTGGGAATTTAGCATTGTCTGTCAAACAGAGGAAAATGGAGCAACTATCATCACTGGCCAATCAGAATACCCAGGTGAAATGATCTAGAAGAACTGCTATTACCACTACCCCACCCTCATGCAGTAAATGCTTATTCCCACTAGAGAGGCTCAGGCAGCATAAGGTCACAATGACATTCGAGAGCCTCTTAGAACCTTGGCACATTCTACCACAAACACTAAAAGCGCAGCTGGAAGCTCAGCAAGTCGTATGCCTTTCTTCCTATTGGCTTCTGCTATCAATGAGACATGGTGTAAGTGTTGGAGCAATCCTGCAAGCCAAGTATTAAGCTCAAGCTTGGTGGATGAGCAGTTGACTCTCAATCAGAATATGAACTTGGAACTGAGACAGATATACTTGAACTTAAATCTCCAATTTCTATCATACCATAAGACATGCCACATACTGTAATTCATGAAGTTGAAGCCACTGCCACCATATTATTCACTGGCAATCTTGCTTGGATTCAAGAATTTTGTTGTTGTTGTTTTCTGTTATTTAAGGTAAGGGATTTGCTGCTGCAATTGTCGTTATCAATAAAGTCTCATCTATATTCAAATATATATACTCATCATTTGATATAAGCCAGTTATAATATTCTGTTTGAAATATTTTGTGTGTGACCTCAAATCCTGTTGACTCACAATCTATAAATTAAGCTTAGGAACAGAGTAGGTAGGAGGGGAAGGACTGCGTGTCTGTAATCCCTGCAGTTGGGAGACAGAAGCAAGAAGATCAAGGTGCTCAAGGTTATTCCCTGACTTCATAGGTAGTTCCAGGTCAGCCAGGGCTACATAAGACTGTCTCAAACAACAGTGACAGCAACAACAAGCTAACGAACAAACAAATATAACAGCCTACTAGCCTGGGAAGAGAGCTCAACAGTATCACTACTGAATTCAGTGAGCATCAGACAGTTTAGTGTGAGGAGGACCCACAATTAAACCTGCTACTCTTCCTGCCATCCTTTTCTATCTTAAGTGTTTATGCTTTGGTTTTTGTATAAAATGAAGTTTGGGTTGTAATACTATTAATTTCCACACTAACCCAAACTCCAGGAATGAGGGATACTAATTAGCAATAAAGAGTGCTGTGCTTGCAGACAGCAGCCTAGCATGACAGCCATCTGAGAGGCCTACCCAGCAGCTGACTGAGACAAATGCAGATACCCACAGACAAACATTGGACAGAGGTCAGGGACCTCTATAGAAGAGTTAGGGAATGAGGCCCTCAAGGGGATAGCAACCCCACAGGAAGACCAAAAGTATCAACTAACCTGGACTCCTGGGAGCTCCTAGAGACTAAGCCACCAACCAATGAGCATACATGGGCTGGTCCAACCCCTCTCCCCGCACATATGTAGCAGAGTCTGCCCTGTCTGGCCTCAGTGAGAAAAGCTACACCTAATCCTGTGGAGACTTGATGAACCACTGTGGGCAGAATAACTAGGAGGGGGCAAAGGGGGAAACGGCATGGGGGATGAAGGAAGCAACTCTGAGAGGGGGACATGGAGGGAAGGCAGCATTTGGGATGTTAATTAATTAATTAAATTAAAATAGGCATTTAATAAAAGGAAAAACACTGTTTCTTATAAGCATGAAAAGAAAAAGTGTAAGTATTGAGGGATCAAGGTACTTGGGTAAAAATACAACATTTTCTTATGAGTAAGGACTTTGCTTGAGTCATCTATGTAAGAGGAAGTGAATACTGTTAAGTTTGGGGTTTATAATTAGTATTAAAAATTGGATTATATTGTGTGTTTTAAGGAGAACAATCTATTGGGGGAAGGGAGCAAAATTTTCTTTAGTAAAATTTAGAAATTTCGACTTAACTTGGAAACAGTTTTTAAAAAAATGCAGTAAACAAAAGTGGCTAGAGTACAGATTTCCAGAACCAACTTAGGACAGACTCTACACTCCTGCTAACAAATGTCATTTCTTTCCTCTGCCTAGGTAGGTTGTACAGAGCACCCTCTTTTTGTCCTTACCACCTTTGTTACAAAACAACACTTCCATATAACACCCAGCATGCCTTCTTCCCACAGCTAGGATTACACAGAAGGTGGGACATTCTCGAACCTCTGGAGGGAGGTATATATTGCTATAACATGCCCTAATTTTGCATTCTATCTACCAGATCCCGTATCCCCTTACTAAATGGCTCACTCATTTAGTTGCCTAAGCTCCTGTGACTAAGCCCCTTCTCAGGTACCTGGTTCCCATAGAGACAAAACAGCCACCACTTTGTCCAGCATTCATTTCTTTCTATGCATGTAGAGGAAGGCGGAGCCACATACTTCCCCAACAATGGCCAAGAACATAAGTAAATCTGCACTCCAAAGAGGCAGATTGCCACTAAGCTACTTTTAGACTGTGGGGAACAAAAGGGATGCAAGCTATTCCAATCTGCTTGGTTACTATCATTGTTTGGAAGAATTCTGAACAAACCTCATAGTTTTCAAAAAGTTTTCACCTAATTTGAGAACAACTTTTACCAAATTCTAATGTCCCCTAATGAGAGTAATATTAGGTAAGTCCTCTTGCATAGTCCTGGTTGCCTCTCATTTCCTGAGCAATGAATATCCCTGAACGTATCTCCAGTAAGGAGACAACAGGTTGGCCGTAGCATCCAACACAGAGACAATGCTAGACTGCTAGACACATGTTTGGGAGGAATCGGACAAGGAACTGAGGTGCTTCTAGATCTAAGCTTCATGGTATTAATGTTAAAGCTGGTGCTCACAGCTCTGGCCAGTTCTCCAAAGAACACTGGGTTTACCTGCCAGCTGTCTTCTTGCTTGTCTAAGAAGCATATCAAAACTATCCAAGATTTCCCCAACACCCATATCCCCAGGTTTTCGTGACAATCAGTTCATCCTACATGTGACAGTTCTCTCAGTCTCGAAGGATACAGCTCAGAAATCCCCCTTCTCTTTCATCTACTTTGTTCTTCTGTCCTCTGCCCCGTCCAAGTCTACATCCTACTCACTACTCACTGCACAGTCCAAAATCCAACCATTCTCTCTAGACTGACTGTAGACCAGATTATTTCTCTTCCTGTGCCAATAACTCTCCATTCATATGTAATCTAAAGCTTTAAATCACTTTCTCTACTGAGGACCCCCTTCTCTGCTGAGAGTCCCCACCCAATGACTTTCCTTGTTTCTAATAATGAAATCTGTCTTCAATGCAGATGAATGACTGGGAGTGTGGACTTTGCTCCATCTCCAATGCTGCACTGCTACTTAAGCCCTTTCATCCCTCAATCAGCAAACTCTCCTGTAGTTCTGCACTTGATATTCTGCTTGAAACCATTTCTCCTGGTGGGCACAGTGACCTGAGGCCATGCTGGCTTCAGTAGCAAAGTTACATGCAGGAAAATTTTCCTCAAATGTATTGCCTGGTGTTTATAAGACTACTCAACAGGAGAGTTCTATCCTGGGATCCCACAGGGTGGATGTAGAAAACTGACTCCCACAAGTTGTCCTATGATCTTCATGTTCATGCCATGGCATGTATGCACATATACACACACACAAACACACACACATACATATGTATATGTACACACACACACACACACACACACACACTAAAAGCAAAAATTGAAAAACGGAAAGGGCTTCTGGAAAGCATAAACCACATCAACGTGTCAATGAAGGAACCAGTTAGAGTCCTAGTCTACAGAATGTATACATATAACTTATGAAAGTAATATGAGAAAAAAAATCAACAAAAAAGTAAACTATATCATGTGCACTACTACAATGACAGTAGAAGAAAAGAGATTTAATCCTATTTGATGAAGTCTCAAAATACAAGTGGCTGACACGTCCAAAACCTCTCTGACACATAGGGCATTACTGAGAGAGCATTTTGTCTCTACATTGCTAAGAACTGAAAGAAAAACCTCTTAAGCCAATGGTCCTAATCTTGCACATGCAAACCAATGACTTCTGGCCACAGGCCACCAGAAGGTCACTAGGCTCTGTGGTGCCTCCACTTTATTATACACTGGCCATCTGTGGCTCTGAAAATAGTGGCTACTTTCTGTGTCTATCAGTGTGGTAGATAAAGGCGTGTGACTTTCTGCGTGGTTTCAAATGCTGCATGTGTAAACAGCTTCTCTTTTCAACACTCCCGAGTGAGCTCCACTCACCACCAGCTTTCCTCCTTGGGAGTAACTGAGAACACCCTGTGACTTAGTTAAGATGATTGTCAAGGCTCTACTCACTATTTATAGGTTATAGTTAGCTTTATGTAGTAGCTTTTAAAATAGGGATTGATGCATTTATAGTACAATTCTGTATTGTGCCTGATACAAAAACACCACCACCAATAACCCAGCTAGAATTTACTGTGTGTTCACTGCCTTAGTACAAGTTTCTTTCTTTCTTTCTTTCTTTCTTTCTTTCTTTCTTTCTTTCTTTCTTTCTTTCTTTCTTTCTTTCTTTCTTTCTTTCTTATTTTTTTGGTGTGGGGGGTTGCTCATGGATTATTTGATTTAATTTTCATTGTCTTCTCCCAGGGACTGTATTTAGGCATAAGATGGGCTACATGGGGCTTCACATAGATAGCTGAACACAAACTCAAATGATGGGACTGTCCAGCTCTTATAGGAATGTGTATGTACATGTGTGTGCACAAACACTCCAAGGCTTTTATAATTAGATCTCTTGCTAATAATTTGAAACTTGTACTGTGAATCTTAAGGGATAATGTCTCTTTTTCACCTCCAGACTTAAGTCAAGCTCGGGGACTAAATGTATTTTTATTGAAATAAGTATCTGTTAAAAGAATGGATGTGCTATCATATCTATGAGAGTTACCTTTTTACAGTGTTAGTTTTGATGTTGATAAATCTATGGTCTCAAAGATAAAAGAATTTTGTGTCTTAGTTTCCAAACCAGTCTTAGCTTTAAGGACCTAGGATTCATAATTTCTTTAGCCATTAAAAAGTTATATGTATATATGATGCATATGTGTATATATATATATATGGTAATTTTAGAAAATACCAATGTCTAATTTAAATAACATGGTTTTGCACAGCTAAAGTGTTTTAAAATCAACAAGTAACACATTGCAAACGATTTCTAAGCTTTTAGGAAACCCAAATACCATAACAATGGGAAAGGATCTCTGATATTATTCTTTACCAAGTCACCAAAATAAATACCACAATAGACAGATTAAACAACTTTAATAAGGAGTATTGATATTACTGTCATGTAGGAGCTTATTATCATATACTTGTTACATTATTTTAGCCCCAACTGAAAAGGGTCACACAAAAGTATCCATAGCAGATGTCTTAAAAGCAAAATACCAACCCTGCTAATCACTGCAGACAACAGTGAATGACATTTGTCCCACTGAATGTTTTAAGAATAAAAGACAGAGCAGATAGTAAGAGCACAACCAAAAGTCTTAGCTTGTTACATATGTTAACAAATGTCCAATCACTTCTCCCATGGTGGGGGTTGGTCGGGGAGGGGGGGCGACTAAGCAGAAGCTGAATGTAATCTGTCTCATTTTTAAGGCATAAAAATAATCTTTCCTCTTCCCCACTTGTACTTTTGCCTTACTTATGTGTTTGGCCACACTAATAAATTATGTTCCTTTTTAAATCTTAAATGCATTGCTTAAACTTAAATGCCATTCACTGAACAGAAATCAGTAAGTAATTTCAAGGCACATTTACTCTAAAGCAATTCAAAACTGGCGCTTGGTGTACTCACCCTCCCGTATCTGTTGGCATAGGACCCCGTGAGCAAAGAGTGGAAAACAATGATGGTCTCGTCCAGGTCCCAGATGAACACTCTCTACGAGGGAAGAGCTGAGTCAATGCACCCTGGCTTTGCTTGAACTTTTATTAGTTAATATTGACATGATGTGGAAGTTTTGAAATGATATACACAATGAAAGATCTGAATTTATGCTTTTTCCACACTCAGCTTTTCCTAAGGGCATCTCCCAACTGCCATGTCTAATCTCGGATGAGGAACAGGACAGTTGTGTTAGTCAAGTCAATGTGAATGTAGAAAAGAGACTTCTCTAGTCAATAGTAATGTCTCCATTTCAGTCCCCAAGAGACAGACCATGACTTGACAGTGCTCTATTCATAAGTTCTAAGAGACAGAAGAGACTCTCAGGACTTATTCTAAGCAAGTTAAATATCAATCATTTCAAGAAGAAATTGAAGCTTTAAATAGTTAGCTTATATCACATTAGCAATCAGGCAG
This sequence comes from Mus pahari, assembly GCF_900095145.1. Classification (NCBI taxonomy): domain Eukaryota; kingdom Metazoa; phylum Chordata; class Mammalia; order Rodentia; family Muridae; genus Mus; species Mus pahari. The sequence goes on along the minus strand of NC_034611.1, from coordinate 3,492,227 downwards.
TTATCATAAGGATGAGTTATAGCACTGGCTCTCAGGGCATCTGAGTTCTGCATGCCACCACAGACATACTTAAAAAAAAACAAGCTATCTTCACTGCACATGTGCACACATATTATCTGATACAAAGTCCAGGATACAGCCATTTATATATGATTTACATTTTATTAGGTATTCTGAGTAGTCTAGACATGGTTTAAACTGTTGAGAGACAAGAGATGCTGCTAAGTGGTAGAGTGCTTGCCTAGCATGACTGGGCTTCAGTACGCAGGACAAAGAGCAGGGAGACTACACAGGGCGTGTGTGAACAGCGTGTGCATATGCGGGACTTGGACACCTGGGAATTTGGATATCAACAGGAGGGATCTTTGAACATGTCCCCTGTGGATATTGAGGAGCAACTATGTATTGTTAATCAGGTGTTTTCAGTTTTCAAATTAAGCAGCCACCGCACACATACTCTTAGACACTCAGGGGGTATTGTGAGCTGGACTTGGAGTTCATCTCAAAAAGTTCTTTGAGATGCTCTGACATCTCCATAGGCCGTTCCTCTGCTCCTATTCCTCCTCACACCAGCACACGCAAGTACATAGATGCTGCTGGAAAATGTCCGTCTGCTCTGCAAAAATGATCAAGTTTTCCACCATCAGATTTTAGTTTGGCAAAAAGGAGAAACTTAATTGCAGTGGCTTCGAGGCAATGAGATCTGCTTCCCTGTCAGCTCTTGCTTAATCCCCCTGCCTTTGAACGCCACCAAAACATGTTCTCAGTAGCTGATTACCATTTCATTTGAGAACATTCCATTTTTCCCTTTCTCCATGTACACAGCCATGTCTTTTCTTTCAAAGGGGCTCTGCCTGTGCTCTTTCAGGATCACACTTACTTAATGGGAATGCTAGTGAATGCGGTGGAATTTTGTTAAGGCAGAACTGCTTTGTGTCCCTTTGAGTTTTGTTGTGCGAAACAGGATGCCACACAGCCAGGCTGGCCTCAAACTCACAAGGAGCCAAGAATGACTTTGAACTTTTGGACCTTCTTCCTCAATTTCCCATATGCTTAAAAGACATGTGTGTGTCACCACACATAGCTACTATTATTTCTTGAGAAAGAAACAAAGAAATAGATGCTATATTGTGTACACATTATGAAAGAAAATACAGAAGTAAAGAATTGTATAAAGCTGGGAAGACATCCTGTGGTGTAGCACATATATAGCTAGCGAACCACAGCAACTATGAAAACTGTGGACAGACAGGTACTATGAAAGAGAGAAAATTGGTCTACTCATTTAATACAAGCAATAACAAAAGTGTTGGTGTACTTTCCTCCCTGATGTTCACAGGCTAATTCTCTTGATGCATTAATGAGCAATGTGATGCCCTGTTCCTTATTTTAGTATAGGCAATGTCATACCTCAAGATCAGAATCCGGGGGAGGTGAGGGATTATTGTTTCTTCTGCCTCGGCCACGTGACTTCCCATCTGAACCTCGACGCAGTCGATCGGAATCAGACTCTTTAATGGGTGTTGAAGGACTGTGGATTGTACTGTACTCTGTAAGAACATAAGAAGAACTTTCACGTCCCGCTACCTTGGTGCCAAGAACAGCCTAATTCACAGGGAAGCGACATTCCACTTAGCTTAAATCCAACATTATCTTTTACATGCATTAGGAAATAGCTCAGGAGATGTGAGAATCTAAGACTTGTTTTGAAAGTACAGTGTGATCACAAGCCACTCAACTTTAAGTAAGCATTGTAGGACAGCAGGTTGTCCTGGATTGCCTCTATTTTCCTGGGGTCTGTGGGATGAGCTGGTACTCCCTTCCCAACGGATGGTCTCCACTACTCCCTGCCCAGTGGCCTGTACCACTTCACCCTGACTCCATAAATGGCTCTTGGCCATCCAGGGAGCGCCTGATATTTGATTCAGCTCTGGCTCCCCCAGTTACAAGCAGGATTCTGGTTCATGGAGAGAGATGAAAAGCCAGCCAGCCTCAGGGCAGGGAAATCTGAGTCATAGGGCAGAGTTTTTTTCCAACATTTAAAATCACCACTTTCTCCCTCATTGTATGTGAGAATAAGACAAAGAACTGAGGCAGGCTGCAGACTTTTAGACAGTGCCTACCTTGGTCTAGCACCCACCTGGGTTCTTCTTGTGTCGTAGCCTTTTTAAAGCAAACATCTAACACCAGGCCTAACATTAAAATTACTCATCTGGCTAACTCAGAGAAACCACTGGAATAAATGCATAGAAACCACAAAATGAAGAGCAACTCCAAAAAGGCTGGAAGCAATAGCTGAGCAGTTGCTGTAGACTATGAGGAAGATTCTTATCCTGTGTGCAGACGGAACAAACCTGCCACTTTCGCCTCCTACTCTGGTCAGGACTCCCATCAGATAATGTCCACTTCGCCAAAGGTCCAGATGGCCCTGTGATGATTCTCCCCACAAGGCTCAGAGCCACATTTCTTCACTAGACAAAGAGGAGCTCTCTATTTAGTATGAATAATTCTTCCTCACTGTGATCTTGTTGATCATACATTACCAGACAGAAAAGTATAAGGGCAACAGAAAGCCTGGCAGCCTTGGCTAGTACATCCTGAGTCCTAAGTCTACCTTATCCACCACCAGGTCCTCCGAGGTCAAAACATGGCACCAACATGGTTTCCAAACTGAAAAAAAAGCTTCTCTGATCTTTGTGAGAGAGGAGCCACAGCAGCAGACTTCCACGAGTCATTTCCATCTCTCAGTCACTTGAACCTGCTCTGCATGTCTTGCTGAATCTTAACTCACCAGATCACCAGGACTCAGCAGAGACACTTGTGTGTCCTTTTCATCACAAACAGAATGATGAACTCCCTTATATAAATGGGTGATGAGACTTTCCTACCCAGAAGCTAACAGTATAACCTATAAAGCAGTCACTCATTTGTTTTCATAAGAAAGTCCAAACAATGCCTCTTGTAAGGTCTGCTTCTTCTTTTTATTTTATTTTATTTTATTTTATTTTATTTTTATTTTTTTGTGTGTCGTTTTCCGAGACTGGGTTTCTCTGTATAGCCCTGACTGTCCTGGAACTCACTCTGTAGACCAGGCTGGCCTCAAACTCAGAAATCTGCCTCCCTCCGCCTCCCAAGTGCTTGTGCCACCACACCCAGCTCTAGGATTCATGTTTAAGCTAACTAATTTCATAGAGATGTTAAACTCAAGCATAAAGAAGAGTAATATTATGCCATTTTCAGAGAAATTGATGAACCTGGAGATTATCATGTCATGAGAATCTAGATTTAAAAAGACAAACTTTTGCATTTTTTTTTGTCATGTAAAACCTAGATTCAAAATATATGACATGAAAGCACATGGGGACTAGTCTTTAAAAAGAAGGACACACAGTAAAAACGTATATGGTAATAAAACCCAATACACATACATACATACATACATACATACATACATACATACATACAGAGAGAGGGAGAGGGAGAGGGAGAGGGAGAGGGAGAGAGAGAGAGAGAGAGAGAGAGAGAATAATTGTCACTCAAGTCAACACTAACATTCCTCTTTTGCAAAGGCAGAATGTCAAGGCATCCACACCCTCTCTTTAAGTATTCTAAGCAAGGAGAACAATGGGCACCGAATAAATGTTTTAAGGAGTCAGACAGATTCAAAGTTGTATTTTTGAGGAAAATTTAGCCTTCCATTTTAAGAAACATTCCACAATGTGTGGAATCTGGGTGGTCCCCACCTAAAGGACATGTGGCAGTCTCCTCCATGGCTTCAATATGAAGCATTCTTTTGAAGAGGTGGCATTAGATGCATCTTATAGTCTAAGTCCTTCACTGTAAGAGCAATGATAAACCTGAGACTTCCCAGCTTTGGGAAGAGCCTGCCTGAGAAGAGCTAAAGACAGCTAGCTGTGTCTTGTCACGTGGTAACTTCTATATATGGATTTCCAGAATGCTTTTTTTCTTTTTTCTTTCTTTTTTTCTTTCTTTCTTTTTTTTTTTTTTTTTTTGTCCTCAAAAATCTGTATCTAACTTGGGTTTTATTACCATACACTTTTTACTGTTTACTACATTATATTTTTGGTATATATTTATCTCTAAAATACAAATTACAATTGAAAAAGTTTCATCACTTTTTTTAAAAAATAAACTATAGTTAAATATGGTTTACTGTGTTCTTTAAGCAAAACAGAAGAAAAATTATGTAAAATTTTTCTCCCGGTAGAAGAAAATGATTTTAAAAGATTAATACTGTGACATCTTTAAATATTAAGATATGTATGTATTCACAACTTAGAAATTTAGAAGAAGATGATATTAAAAGTGATGCAAGCTAGCTTTGTAAAAATCTCTTCCTTTGTGTTCTCTGAGGTGGAATTAAATGCTTGTAGCTCTAAGCCAGCTCTACTGATTCTAATGTCTTCTTCCTGCAACTTGTGCAAAACAGCTCAGCTAATTTAATCTGCTAAACCACCAACTGCTCAAACAGCTCAGCTAATTTAATCTTCTAAAAAAACGCCCACTGCTCAGGTTTCCCTAAACCCTCTGCAATTGTTCAGGTTCACCCACACTGAGCTCTGGGTGTGAAAATATTCTGAAGAGAGTACCTTTCCTTTAAGAAATACTGGTTACAGGTTGTGTTCACAGGCCTAGCTGCAGCACCAAGGAGCTAGAATAACATGGTTGCACCAACTGGACAAAGCTCTGTCCTTAAAGCTCCGTCTGGGCTGAAAACTCATGGACACCCAAGCAAACACAAGAGGGTAAAATTAAAGAGAAAGGTTACGGCATGGCAAAGGTAGAATTCTGCAGACCGTGAAGGAACTCCACACAAACAACTCTAACAGGACAAGTGTGCTAGTAAAGACAGAATAGAAATGTGCTCCAGGTAGTGGCATGGCGGTGGGTGGGAAACAAAGCAACAACAACTTGATCTGGGTCTACGGAGGGCCTAGCAGGAACAAGGAAGCTGGATGACAGTGAAGAATTCAGCCAGGGAGAGGAAACTTTACCTCTTGGGTGGCAAGAGGCTGAAGACAAGTTACACCCAAGAGTAGGAGACCAAGGAAGCGATAATTCAGTACTTTACATGAGGGAGGGGCGTGGTCTGGACACAGGTTGTGGCAAAAGAGCAGCCATAGAACTGAGTCCTGATTAGGAGGCAAAATCAGTCACTAAGGAGATAAGAAAAAAGTCAAGGCTCACGTCTGTGATGAGAGTCCTGAGAGTACTGAGGGTGCAATGTGGGAAGAGAGGGTTACGGGGATGAATGGGGGAGGACTTCAAGATTAGTTCTGGAAATAACAAATCTGAAGAGGGCTGGGAGAGAGATGGGGGATGGGAAAGGAGAGAAGTGGAGGGTGGGGGCATCTCTAGGAAGTCCCAGAGACCTGGGATGGGGGAGGTTCCTGGGGGTCTATGGAGGTGACTCTAGCTGAGAGTCCCAGCAGTGGAAATACGGAAGCAGAAGTGGCCACCTCCTGTAGCCAGGCAGGAACCCCAGTGGAGAGATAAGGACACCAACCTATCCACAAAACCTACCTAAAATGTGTCCTGTCTATAAGAAATACAGGGACAAAGATGGAGGGACAAAGAGAGTAAAGGAATGGCCAACCAACAAGAGGCCCAACTTGAGACCTATACCATGAGCAAGAACCAGACGCTATTAATCATACTCTGTTTTGCTTGCAGACAAGAGCCTAGCACAACTGTTCTCTGAGAGGCTCTGAGCAGCTGACTGAATCAGATACAGAGACGCACAGTCACATACTGGGTGGAGCTTGGAGAGTCTTGTGGGAGAACTGGGAGAAGGACAGAGGGAGCTGAAGGATATAGGAACTCCACAGCAAGACCAATAGAGTTAACTAACCTGGATCCTTGGAGGGTCCCAGAGACTAAATCAGCAATCAAAGAGTATACATGGCCTAGATGTAGGCCCCACACAGATATATAGCCGATGTGGAGCTTGGTCTTCATTTGGGTCCCCCGACAAATGGAACGGAGGCTGTCCTTAAATCTGCTGCCTGCCTAGGGACCCTGTTCCCATGCCTCTTTTTCCCCCAAGTCTAGCTCTTTCTTTGCTACAGTTGTGTAAGTTACCCCACTATTTCTACCAGCCAAGCAAATCTACATAAAAAAGCAAGGGCTTTGTCGTCTTTAAGAGCTAATTTAAAAGCTAATGTCCACTTATGTAATTATCTAATACTAAAAATCGACATAGGGAAAATAGAATTCTACATCTGCCAATACTGCAGAAGCTTTCCATTCGTTCTTCAACATGAAAAACACAGGAGCCTTGGAAGTCAGAGAGTGCAGTCTTGGCCAGTAATTCCTACTTGAACCTTGGGCTTCCAGTTTTTCCAGCAACCCAATGTACCAAATTGAGGACACAGCCTGGATTGTTGAAATTCAAATTTCCCTTTGAATCTTTGGACATACAGTGGAAGTAGTTTCCTAATAGTAAGCTCTTACAATAGACAGGTAATAGGTAATTGTCAACATACAACTAAAAAAGCCTTCTGGGGAAGCCCAGCCTTCAGGTTTATTTCCTGCTGCGTCCTGGCCAAATACCTCATGCTTTCCTCAACTTGTCTTCTGTTGTTTGTACACAGTGCCAAATAGTTTTCAAAGGCTTATATCAATTTAAATCAAGTCAGTTTTATCACAATCTTATTCATGCACATAGGCTTTCTTGATGAAGGCATTGCTATTAGGGCATTATGCCCTTTTAAAAAACTGTTGTTAATGTGTACATTTGGAGGCATTTGTAAGTATTTGTTTAACAGTTTTTTTCTTCCATGAACTATACAAACACAATTTATAAATACTGCTTTATTGATGAACATAACTCTTCTTTTCATATTTGAAGATACTCTTCCAAGTGTGAGATTTCCTTAAAGTATGTTTTCCTTCCCAGCAGCCTTTGTTTATGTGGCATCTTGTTGCCCAATATGAAGGCCTGGTTGCCTCCATTGAGATTTAGGGATAAGCATTCACATTTATTATACAAAAGCAGGGAACCTGTGATTGAAATTTACACCCTGCAGACTGGATCCCCCAGTGGTACTGTAAAAGTGGGATTGTGGGCTCCTGCAGGCCTCTGTGCTCAGGAAAGATGAAAGGGGTCCTTGTTCTTTCTGGTCTGAGTAAGGGGAAAGACTGTTCCCGCAGCAAAACCTAATGATGACTGGAAGATGCTCTTATCACAAGAACAATGACACAGGGCTGTGCCCAGAGGTCCTGTGATCTCTGCTACATCCTAAATCTGTATGCTAAGATGAGATCATTGATGAAGTGAAGAACTTAGTGTGTAAAATCTTTGGGCCAGTGGTTCTCAAACCTCCTAATACTGTGACCCCTAAAAACATAGCTGCTCATGATGTGGTGACCCCCAAGCATAAGATTATTCTCATTCCTGCTTTACACCTATAATTTTGAATCATTTATGAATGATTATATGAATATAATCATTATATAATGTTATGAATCATTATATAAATATTTTGGGAGATAGAGGTTTGTCAAAGGAGTAGTGATCCACAGGTTGAGAACTGCTGTTTTAGGAAGACTATCTGAGCTCATTGAACACAAGATATGGTTATTGGTAATTATGTTGTGGTTGTGGCAAACATGGGGCGCAGACTACAAGAGCAGACTCCCACTTCAGGAATAGGTAAGGCAAAACCTTCCTATGCTGAAAATTGTTTAGAAATGTCATGCCTAGCGCTTCTGACATAACCTGTATGTCATTCCTGGGCCTAACCCATCCTGGGCCTGTCTTTCTACCCTACCACTTAGTATTCTGACATAAGAGAACAGCTAGCTGATGACAAGATTCTGTGGGTTCTACATATCACTGAAGTGTTTCCCTTCTCACATTTTAGATAATTCCCATGCCTCCATCTCTGCTCATCTGCCTCCCTAACCTCATCCTTCTAGTCTCCTCCACCTGGGCCTTCCGGGCATAGTCTCAGCCCTGCCCACACAGCCTTCCTTCCAGGCCTTTCTTTTTTGTTTGTTTGTTTTTGTTTTTTGTTTTTTGAGACAGGGTTTCTCTGTATAGCTCTGGCTGTCCTGGAACTCACTGTGTAGACCAGGCTGGCCTCGAACTCAGAAATCTGCCTGCCTCTGCCTCCCGAGGGATTAAAGGCGTGCGCCACCACACCCGGCTCTTCCAGGCCTTTCTACATCCCACTGCCTTTGCCCAGAACACCCTTTCCAAGATACTGAGGCGGCTCCCTCCTCACCAATGTCAGGTCTTGGCGAAAGTCACCTTGGCAGGTAAGTCTTTCCAGACAGGTTGTTTGCCCTGATTCCGCATTCCTCTCCCAGCTGCTCATCCCTGTAGGCCCTCAGGACTACAGCTCATGGTATTCTCCTGCCTCCTACACCAACAGATGCTCCAGAGAGCCACTGCTCTATTTTTGCACACTGCCAAGGCTCTAGGATCCAGAATTATGCCTGGAAACTATCAAGGTTCAAACCACATCATTTTCACCGCCTGGCAGGGAACCGTCTGTGGTTCACACACCAAGATGCACCTGATCATTGATACACCTCTTGTGAGGAGCCGTCCTCACAATCGCCATGGCAAGATGGCGCTGGCATCCACTGGTAAACAAGTGGTCTGCGCATGTGCTAGGTAAATTTCCATCCCTTGCGCCCTGCCTGTCCCGTGGCGTCATCTGGGCCGATAGTGAGCAGCCAACCGGGGAGCTACACGTCCTAGGCAGAGAACATTTCCTATATAAGGGAGAGGGTTTTTCACCTCGGGGTCTCCGCTTTTGAGTAGCTTATGCATTGCCTCTTGAGATGCATTAAAGCTTTACTGCAGAAGGATCCTAACGATGTGTCGCGTCGTCGTTCTTGCTGGCGAGACGGTAGCGCGTCTCAACCCCTCTGAAAGTCTATTTAACTATTTTCTTGAGAAATATATCAGAAGTAAATACTGCTTGATATATCTCCATTCTATTTGAAGCGAAGCTGACAAGAGACATCAATCAATTGTACTAGATTCATTTCCAGCCTCTCACTTCAGCAAAATCTAAAAGTACAGAGTTTAATGGAGACCTGACCCACTCATGGTGAGGTTGTGTTGGAGTTGAGACCTGGAGGAGTGGAGGAAACCGGACCTTCCTCCAGAGTTCAGGATTACTTCTACCAGACTGGTCAAGTATATGTTAGTATCCTCATAGATTCCGGTTAGTAAGACATAGAGGCTGCCAGCGAGTGTGGACCCCAGCCAGGACACAAACCCAGGGCAGGATATGAATAACTGATTTGTTTAAGGCTTTATTTTTATGATACACAACATAACCTATAAAAAGGTATCCAGTCTCCATACATTCCAGAAAAGGCTTGCTTGAGATTTCTATGATTATCTGGATGTTGTATTATCTCGAGTTCCCTCAACAGCAAAATTGAGATGATACTATTGTAAAGATATCACATAATTGATACATGTAAGGAAATATTTTGCTCAAGCTCATTAGTGCTGCTGTCAGGTTATCTGTTCAAAGCCACCAACCTGGGCTTGGCTATGTTGTTTGTAAAGACAGTGATATTGTGACCTCTTAGTTAGAAATCCTTTCAACTTTCAATGAAATTCAAATTCAAGCATGCTCCCCTGGACAAATGTCCTGCCTCAGAGCCCATTATAAATGCTCTATTTTGCTACTTTGAAACCTACCTCCCCTTTCTGCCTTTTGTCTGTCTCACATACAGACATCAATGAGGACAACATTCATCTCAAATGTTATTTTACCTTGAAATACCTTCTATGAGACACCTCGGTTCAGGCTCTCTTTAGGACCCTGCTGCTTTTTCTGGCACTTGCATTATAACATTTCAAGTTCTTTCTTAGGTTCATCAAATACATGGCTATGGTCTATATTGATAAAATACTCCTGAGGTCAGAGCATGACCTCTTACGCTCTTTATTACCCCAGATAAAATATTCAAAGCAAGCAAGGAGAGCTTGATCTCATGAGATGATGGAGCACATCCTCCCTCCCTCCCTCCCTCCCTCCCTCCCTCCCTCTCTCTGTCTGTCTTTCCATCTCCCCCCTCACATCTGCCCTCTTTCCCTCCCCTCCCTACTCTCTCTCTCTCCTTCTCCTCTGACCTTTTTTATTTGTCTTGGAGGGTACTAGGGGTTAAATTTAGGACCTTACACATACTAGGCAAGTGTTTAATCTCTGATCTGTACTCCAGTCCCCTTGATGCATAATCATACTTCTCCTCAGAGGAAACAGAGTTTTCTATGTCCCCTAATGTTAGGGAGTAGAGCAATGTGATTTAATAGCACAGTTGAATATGTCTCAAGGGAAATGGGATTATAGTCTTTTACTGTAGCCATCATCTATTTCAGAAGCTGAGTCCAGGGAGACGATTAGATGGACAACTTCTGAAATAGGTGCTATAGGGAAAGCCCTAAAGGACACTGGGAGAGAAAGACCCCATGCAATTCCATAGATCTCACAATGCACTAAGGACAGAAAGGTAGTGTGGGGTGACATAAAACTGATAGGAACTTCAGTTCTTACATTTGGGATCTATTTTATCACAGACAATGCACTTTTAGAAATAAAGACTTTAAGTTAAGGAGGTTTGGGGCGGATGGAACAGTGTGTGCTCTCGGAGGCTACAACTGGTGGTGCTGTAGTTTGAACACTGAGTGTCTCCCGAGTTCTCTTCGTTACAGATTTGGCCCCCGGGCTAGCACTACTGGAAACTACTGGAAACTATTTTGATTTCACTTATTTTGCAGTGCTGGGAAACCATTCCAGAGCCACATGTCAGACAAGTGCTCATCGCTGAGCCACATCTGCAGCATCATTGCAATCTTCCTTCCAGGGATGGGAACCTTCCAGGGATGGGCTCTTGCTTACTGGGAGCTCCCTTCAGAGAAGACTATGGGACTTCTTCCCTCTCTTTTCCTCCCTGGGAGAGTACTTCTTGCTGAGTTACCCATCAGTTCCCACCCATGATGTGTGGCCTCTCTGCAGGCCCAAAGCAATGAAGCCGACACATCTTACACTACAACTGCCAAAACTGTGGACCCAAGTAAACCTTTTCATGTGTTGATTTTCTCAGGTAGCTTGTTATGGTGACAAGAAGCTGACTAACATATGTGAATGCGCTAAATGGTCTGTGTGCATATTATCCAAAGAGGTGACATTCAGTCTCACAGCTGGAAGTCAGTATGTAAATTCAAGGGCTTCCTGAGTATGCAGGGACTGTTGAATAAAACATCTTAATCTTTAACTTTATTTTATGAATGATTTGCACCCTACTTTTCCAAGAAAGGTTGGCAATACTACCTACTAGATATCACATGAATGTAGGTTCCAAATGTGAATGTGTATGAGGCCCAGGCTTTAATCCTCAGGAGTTATCCACTGGCAAGAGCCGCAGGGATCCCCCTGGTCTCATGCCCCCCAAGCTCCTCAGTGCCAGGACTGCACGTGTGCATCACCACACTCAGGTCTCCTCAGTGCCAGGACTGCACACGTGCATCACCACACTCAGGTCTCCTCAGTGCTGGGACCGCACACGTGCATCACCACACTCAGGTCTCCTCAGTGCTGGGATTGCACACATGCATCATTATACTTAGCTTTTTCCTTAGATTCTGGGAAATCAAATCCAAGCCCTCATAGCACCTTACTGACAGAGACATCTCCACATTACCCACTCCTCCCCGTTTTTGGTAGGAAAGGGAAAGGACGCCAGAGGACTATGGAACACATAGGATTCTGTGCCCTGGGGTTTGTAGTCCACACTGAACAAAAAGGCACATATGGAGGCCGGAGGACCACTTGAAGAGTTAACTCTCTCCTCCCACAATGTGGGTCTTAGGTATTGAACTCAGGTCAGGTACTTTATCCACTGAGTTATCTCACGGGCTCTAAGCAGTTGCCTGTACTGCAGTTATGAGTTTCTGGGTTGAGTGAGACATTGGAGATAGCCATGCTGAGAGAGACATTATATTCTCTAAGGAAATTCACAGGGTGCTGCCAGGAAGAGTCCAGGCAGAAGGTCAGAGGCACAAGAGAGCCTGTGATGTTCCTCAAAAGGAACTTGGGATTAACAGGGTTGCCAAAGCAAGGGGCTGTTAACCTTTACAGTTGCCTGGGACAGTATGCCAAGAAAAATATGTACTTAGAGATTTCCTTTTATTATATCCTGGTAAACAGGAAGGAAGAAACAAACAAGAGACAGAAAAAGAAAATGACTTCCATAAAGCCTTGAATACATTCTCCTCCTCCTCCTCCTCCTCCTCCTCCTCCTCCTTCTCCTCCTTCTTGATTCTCAGTAAATATTACCTTATCAGAATATATCAGGCTTGGCACAGGAAAGGTGGATTAGGGGTAAGAGTGTCTACCACCCAGGCACTAGTACCTGATATCAGATCCTCCATATATAAAAAACGTGGCTACCTGTGCTGTGGGAGGGGAAGGCATGAATCACTAGGGATTACAGGCCATAATAAGTCTAGTTCAAGGTTATGGCTACTGGCACCATTTCAAGGGAACAAAGTGGACCGAATAGAACAGAGTACCTGATGTCCTCCTCTAGGCTCCACACATGTACTCAGGCACATATGCATGAATATACCACACACATATATACACAGTGCACATCATGCTCCCCTATCAAGCAAACACCAAAATGAAACAAAAAAACAAAGGTAGTTGACTTAAAGGAATCTTCATAACTTGGGTAGCCAGAAGTATAATCTTCCCATAAACTCTTGTATGCCATCAAGGGGAATCATCTCAACTTGTTGACTGGCATTAGATCATAAACCAGTAGTTCAGAGATCCATGCTGATTGAATTAATTGTGGATGACATCCATGACTTTTCTATTTGTATTCTGTAACCATGGTGCCTTTTTCACACAGGCACTAATTGAGGTTTTCAACTAGTCGTTAATTCCTCAGTCATAATCTAGTAACAAAACAAAGCATTGTTTTCTCTGCAGTACATCTATTACCTGCTGGTTAATGCTCTGTGGATAACCTCATTGGACACATGTGGCTTCAATTCCCACAGTCTTTCTATATAAGGAAAGCAGGTAAGTCCCACTTTGCAGGCTTCTATGGGACTAAAGGACATGATGTAGTAAACTGCAGGCAGGGAGAGCCCACTGCTGATCTGAATTAGCATTTCTTTATCTTGTAGCCTCTTTATCCCCAGCACTCATCATGGTGTCTGTCACATAAGTATTTACAAATCCCCACTAGACATACGAATGGAAGGGAATATCTGAGGGCCTGGGACATGCCAGATATTTTGTTAATTGTTCCATTTCATTGGTGCAGTTATCTTTTACCACAGATGAAAAGCATCCAATTTGAGAACTTCAATCCAAAACGTTAAAAATTTTCCAAATGTCCAAGATATTTGATTTTGAACATGATCCCCAAATGGAAAATACCACCATAACCTCATGTGATGGGTTTCAGACACACTAAAACATTACTTGAAAACACTCTCATACTCTGTGTATAAGGAGTATATTAAACCAACTCAGACATATTCTATTTCCATGCATTCTCATTGTGCAATGCAGTATTTTCAACATTTTGAAAAGTCAAGTCTAGAATACTTCTGCTTTCTCTAATTTTACATAAGAAATGCACAAGTTTCACTATTCTTAACTCCAAGAGATCTGCTGCTCATGGCCTGCCCAGAGATATTCTTGAGGCGTGGGACTGGTAAAAGGAGGGTATCAGACAATCACAGTCAGGGAAGCAAAGTATACTATGTTCATCTTCAGTGAGCATTATTATGTCAAAGGGTTAGGTGGAAACCAGAAAAACAGAAAGATCTATAATAAGACTTGGTAACCCATGTTCCTATTTTACCTTGGGATTTTTCAGTAACAACAGAATACCCATCTCCAGTGCTAGGAGAAGGATGGGTTATATGGGAAACATCAAGTCGTGCCCTTCTGTTTCCCTGAAGCAGCCACTTCAGCATTTTTCAGGAGCCTTCGCCTATGACAGACCGAGATGCTGTGAAAATCTAGCCTTTCTAGATTCCATATGTATTCAATAGTATGATAGATGACCTTAGACAAATGAATTGAAAAGTCAGTCCTGAGCTTACAGTCAGTAGCTGCCCAATTACTTCATATGAAATTTGTGAAGTAGATTTATAGATACAAGATAGTTGTAGACTTACAATCCACCTACATTCTAGACATTTTTCAGTCAGTTTAAAACTTAAAATTGACTTTCTCACAAAACAATGACAGATATGATTTCCAAATCAATCTATGGTCGCAAACCAACCTATAGTTCAGAAGAAAATGGTCACACAACATGAAGTAGTAAACAAGTGTACCCCTAAGTGGCAGCATGAATTGAGAAGCAGTAAAATTTCTTAAAGAACGGCACTAAGAAAAATTGATTTTAATTTTAGGACAAGATACTTGATAAAGTTTCAGAAGGAGTCAAAAAATGTTTTTAAAAGTGTTGGAAAACTGATTTAGAACCCTAAGATTCCCACTTTCACCCTAAAATTGTTGCCTTCCACTTTACTTGATATGATTATTTGCCATTCCTGTACTTAGTGATCATCAACCATAACCTGAAAGTGGATAAATAAAATTTTAAAAAGTAAAAATGCAAGTGGGCAAGGTGGGGAGTGGCGCTCTTAAGGATGAAGGGAAAGGAAAGAAAAGAATACAAAGATGGCAAAGTGCTTGCTAAGCAAGACAGGCTGGGTAGTTTAAGAAGTAGGGGGTAGGAAGCAAGGACAAAAGGCCCAGCACCATGCTCACTCAATGTGGGAGACTAGCTGAGCTGGAGCAGGAATAAGGATCCAGAGTGGGAGTAGGGATCCATCAGTGATGATGGTGCCCCAAGCTGGACTAGCCTGTGGCAAAGCCTTCAAGACCAGGCCCACTATGGAGCAGACACACTTGAGAAAGTGAAAAAAAATCCTCAAGTGACACACACACTGATTTTAGAATTCTGAGACTCTAAATCATACAAGAACTTCAAGCCTGCTTTATCCCATTGGGGTAGCTACTTGTTCAAACCTGTGACATCTATTTAACTGAATACCCCAGTGTATATGACTCTGCTGAGTGCTGTGAATGACTCCAGAAACTGCAACATTGCTACAGCCTTTGCTCTGTGTTTACATTTTCACTTTTCTGCCTATTTGAGTGCTCAACCCTGGCTGCTCTGTGAAGCATGCCTTACTGATTAAAAATACAAACATGACTCCACTATGTTCATAGCAGCCTTATTTATAATAGCCAGAAGCTGGAAACAACCTAGATGTCCCTCAACAGAGGAATGGATAACATTTATACACAATGGAGTACTATTCTGCTATTAAAAACAATGAATTTATGAAAATTTTGCACAAATGGATCTATCTGGAGGATATGATCCTGAGTGAGGTAACCCAATCACAAAAGAAGTCACTTGATATGCACTNACTGATAAATGAATATTAGCCCAGAAACTTAGAATACCCAATATATAATTTGCAAAACACAAGAAAATCAAGAAGAAGGAAGACCAACATGTGGATATTTCATTCCTCTTTAAAATAGGGAACAAAATACCCATGGAAGGCATTACAGAGACAAAGTTTGGAGCTAAGACAAAAGGATGAACCATCCAGAGACTACCCCACCCAGGGATCCATCCCATAATCAGCCATCAAACGCAGACACTATTGCATACACCAGCTAGATTTTCCTGAAAGGACCCTGATATAGCTGTCTCTTGTGAGGCAAATACAGAAGTGGATGCTCACAATCAGCTATTGAATGGAACACAGGGCCCCCAATGGAGGAGCTAGAGAAAGTACCCAAGGAGCTGAAGGGGTCTGCAACCCTATAGGTAGAACAGCAATATGAACTAACCAGTACCCCTAGAGCTCGTGTCTCTAGCTGCATAGGTAGCAGAAGATGGCCTAGTCGGCCACCATTGGGAAGAGAGGCCCCTTGGTCTTGCAAACTTTATATGACCCAGCACAGGGGAATGCCAGGGCGAAGAAGTAGGAGTGGGTGGATAGGGGAGCAGGGTGGGGAGAGGGTATTAGGGGCCTTTCGGGATAGCATTTGAAATGTAAATGAAAAAAAATATCTAACAAAAAATTGAAAAAAAAAGAGGAAAAAAAAAAAAAAAAAGAACACGAACATGAAGCCAAGGACATCATGTCTGAGCTGGTTTGACCCACTGATGTGGATCGACTTCATCTTAGCTTTCTCTGACGTTTGTGAAACATCAGTAAATGTCTGCACTGTCCTTATTGCACATATGTGGGTGAGGATTAATTAAACTCAGGGGGAGGAATTGAATGTGGAAGAGTGGTGGCTGTATTAGGTGAGAGCAACCATGGGGCTGATTACACAAGATAAGGGGACACTCACTCTTCTTTGTAAACATCACTGTGTCTTTCACACTTTGGGGCTATGTTCATGCTTATTGCTGCTCAGTAATAAAAAATATTCATTAAACTCACCGAGTTTGCAAGTTTAGATATTAACCTACCAACCACACCATTAACACTTAATCCAGAACCTACTTACTAGGGTGAGGGTTAGGTTGGTGGTAGAGCATCTGCTTAGCCCTTGGACTGATGGTTAGTATTTCAACAATCAAACAAATCTCAGTATTAAACTATCTTATTCTAGTTAAAGGAAGTGGAAGAATGATAAGCACAAATAATCATCTATCCTCTAACCAACCATCTCTACTTAGCGTGGATCTATGTTGGTCCAACAGAATGATTAATATTTTATGATATTTCAATTAGGAAGACATTGTGAAGAAAGCTGAAATAATGAGTGTTTGGGGTCATTAATTTAGTTAGATGAATAATATATGTCTTTGTTTTTTTATTTTAATATGTTTAAGTCATATATTACATATAAATATGCTGTAGATGTTACTGGACTCCAGTATACTAAATGACTCAGTAAGCGGTCCTGGCTGTTGGTGAACTCATCAAAAAAATTTAAACAAGTCAAAGTGAGTCAGGAAGTAGATAATTTCTCTGTCTGAATTTGCACTTCTTAGAAACAAAGTGTAAAATGTGCAAGTGATAAAACCCATTTTTATTATATTTTGACATCATAAAGCAAAAAGTGGACTTTATTTGCATGTAGTTTATAGTCCCATCAAGGGTAACGCTACATGTTTTCTGGGGAAGCAGAAAGGAAGAATAGAAATGCCATCAAGACACAAATCCAGCAACCTCTAAAAAACATCTGTTTTTCTTTCTCACATCTTAATAGCTTGGCAATTTTAGATACAAACATTTGTTTTGCTGACAAATGTTTCCAAAAAAGTTAGTGGAGTTTGTTTCACTGAAATGGTTTACTCTTGAGCTGAACAAATTGCAAACTTCTCCAGCATCTACAGGCATCTGTGAAAGTGAGCAAGTATGGCCTGTAGATTTTCTAACCATTCAGGCCATGGCCAGCATGTGAGGAGTAGGATGCATGCTATTGCAAACTTCAGTTTCATTTCTACAGTGAGCACCCCCAAGCATGGTCACATTGAACTGCCTCTCCTACATTTATGGGGAGATGCCTGGCAGTTTCGTTTCTCATTCTGTCACAAGGAGTTCCTGCGGGAGCACAGAGTTCTGGACTCTGAACAAGATCCATCCCCCTTTTCAAGTTCTTTGCTCTAGTTTCTTGTGCCTTGGCAGGGATCAAAGAGGCAGAGGGAACAAATGGTTTCCCATGCATATTGAATTCCCTCTTACACTGAATTTTCCTCTGTCACTTGAAATTTAATATTGGCAAGGTTCCTGCACATCACCTTAGCTGCTAACTCGTCTCCAAGCAGTCAGCGAGAGCAAAGGAAGAGTTGGACCAATTTTAGTGGGGCAGGAATTTATGTTTCTTGTGGTGTTCATACTAAAATTTGCTCTTAATAAATAAGCAATTAGCTTTTATTTCACATTATCTTCAAATGTGTTTTTCACCACACACCAGTTTCTGTCACTCTGATTTGCTTTATAACAGTTTAAAAAAAATGACAAGAATCTTTTTCTAAGAATTCAGCCACAAAATTCTTATCTTACTACATAATATTTACTGAACATTAAATAGCTATGTACCTTCAGGATCTATTGTACCAAAATTGACTCGCTAACACATTCTGACTTTTGGTAACTCATCAAAAGCAAGTTTGGCAAACTTGGAAGATAGGGGCAAATAGATTTGACCTCCGGGTACATTGCAAGGCTTTGTATAATAATGAACCTTAAACTAAAAGCCCTGAATTGCACTTGGGTTCATTTGATTATGTATTATTCCGAAGATAATAGTTGGCATATTTCCAAGGCAAATGACTTAACCAAGAATAGTAGCTGGGTTGCAAATTATATCCATATGATCATGTGATTTTATATATATATATATATATATATATATATATATATATATATATATATATATATACATATATATATATATATATATGGCTTGGGGTTTAGCTTCTTCCTTAAGAAAAGTCAGCTTATTTTAAAAGTTCCTTTGTGATAATACTTTCAATTTGCTAAATTATTTTTATGCATTCTTTTGAATATACACATTTGATTATGTTGATTTAAGTGTTTGGTATAAGACTATAATTTATATCCCAAAGCCCAAGTGATGATGTGTTAATATTAGCAAAAGATAAAACATCTTAAAATTTCTTGTCCATCTTTATATATTTTAAACTGAAAGAAATTATTGAGCTATTAATTTTTTTAAAAAAAAGAAATTAAAAACAAATGAGGCCTATCATTTTAAAGGTAACAAAATCATGACTTAACTCCGGCCTATCATTTTAAAGTTAACAAAATTATGATTTAAGCTGGCCAATGATTTTAAAGGTAACAAACTCATGATTTAACTCTGACACTGTTTCATGGCTGATTTTCGTTCAATTTTTCTTTAATAGATAGTGTAATTCTAATTTTTATAAATACCCTTTTTCTAACAATAGAAAGCCATTTAATTGAGAAGAGAGAAGTAGTTGAATGATCATTGTTTCTGAAAGTATTATATACCATCAACATTCTCAGATTTTACTTCCTATAAATTCATTGAAAGAAAGGATTTCAGTGGGAGTGATAACTGTGTAAACATATTTGGAGTAAATTAAAAAGGAAAACTGAAATTTTATGGTACTCAGAAACCCAAGTCTGAAGAAGGCTGGAAATCAGTCGTCAGAACAAGGAGAACAGAGAGACTGAAGCCAAAACCACAACCACAACAACAATCACAAAAGAAAGTTAGTGAAATAATAATGAGAGGAAGAGGAAGAGGAAGAGGAAAGAAGAAAGAAGAAAGAAGAAAGAAGAAAGAAGAAAGAAGAAAGAAGAAAGAAGAAGAAAAAGAAAGAAGAAAGAAGAAAGAAGAAAGAAGAAAGAAGAAAGAAGAAAGAAGAAAGAAGAAAGAAGAAAGAAGAA